>NC_040084.1:93560614-93863644 GCF_003369695.1 Bos indicus x Bos taurus | reverse complement strand
GTTTAGTAGTGTCTGACTCTTTGCAACCCCATGGACTGCAGCACACCAGGCTGCTCTGTTCATCACCAACTCCCAGAGCTTATTCAAACTTGTGTCCATCAAGTCAGTGGTACCATCCAACCATCTCATCCTCTGTTGTCCCCTTCTCTGCCCACCTTCAATCTTTTCCAGCATCAGGGTCTTTTCTAGTGAGTCAGTTCTTCACATCAGGTGGCCAAAGTGTTGGAGTTTCAGCTTTAGCATCAGCCCTTCCAATGAATATTCAGGACTGATTTCCCTTAGGATAGACTGGTTGGATCTCCGTGCAGTCCAAGAGATTCTCAAGAGTCTTCTCCAACACCACAGTTCAAAAGCATCAATTCTTCAGTGCTCAGCTTTCTTTAAAGTCCAACTCTCACATCCATACATGACTACTGGAAAAAACACAGCTTTGACTAGACGGATCTTTGTTGGCAAAGTAATGTCTCTGCTTTTTAATATGCTGTCTAGGTTGTGAATAGTATTGCTGATAAGTATAAGCATTGTAAGTACTGCTTATAGTATTAATAGTATTGTGAAATAGTACTGCTATGAAAATAGGCATACAATTATCTGTTCAAGCTTTTACTTTCACTTCTTTTACCCAGCCCAGAAGTAGAATTGCTAGATTGGTATTGTACTGGAAAACACTCTTGAGAGTCTTGTGGACTTCAAGGAGATCAAACTAGTCAATCCTAAAGGAAATCAACCCTCAAATATTCACTGGAAGGAATGCTGCTGAAGCTAAAGCTCAATACTTTGGCCACCTGATGTGAAGAGCCAACTCACTGCAAAGACCCTGAGGCTGGGAAATATTGAGAGCAGAAGAAAAGGGGGCAACATAGAACAAAATGGTTGGACAGGATCACCAACTCAACGGGCATGAATGTGAACAAACTTCAGGAGATGGTAAAGGACAGGGAAGCCTGGCATGCTGCAGTCCATGGGATCCCAACTTAGCAACTAAACAGTAACAACAATAGTAGTTCTATGTTTAATTTTTTGAGAAATTGCCATACTGTTTTGCATAGCAGAATACCATTTTTAAATTCCTGCCAGCAGTGCACAAGGGTTCTAATTTCTCCACATCCATGATAACATCTGCTTTTTGTTTGTTTTTGTACTAGCCATCCTAATGGGTGTGAAGTGGTATCACACTCATTACAGGTTTGCTTTTCATTTCTCTAATGATTAGTGATGCTAAGCATTCTTGTCAAGCTTATCAGTTATTTGTTTATTCTCCTGGAAACGATATTCAAGTCTTTCACCCATTTTTTAAATTGGGTTGTTAGTTTTTCGTTGTTGTTGTGTGGTAGGAGTACTTTATATATTCTGGATATTAATCCCATAAATGATACATGATTTCCAGATAGTCTCGCCTCTTTTGAGTGCTGCCTTTTTGTTCTCATGATAGTGTCCTTTCATGCACAGAAGTTTTTAATTTTGATGTACTCCAGTTTATCTTTTCTTTTGTTTCCTGTGCATTTGGTTTCATGTCCAATAAATCACTGCCAAATTTAAAGTCATAACGCTTTCCCCTATGTTTTCTTCTAAGAATTTTACAGCTTTAGCTCTTATGTTTTTAGGTTTGACCCATTTTGAGTTAATTTCTATGCATAGTGTAAGGTAAGGGTCCAACTTCATTCTTTTGAAAGACTTCTTGTTCTTACTCCAGTATGTGTCTTAAGAAGAACAGTTTGGCTTGGTATCTATACTTTCCTCTAGAACTATATTACATGTACACAATCAACACACTGTATATTTATATGAAATTCAAAATCAGGGAAAACTTATTTATAGTGTTAGTAGTCACAACAGTGGTTATGGGATAAGAGGACTAGATAGAAAGAGGGATGAGCAAACTCCTGGGAGGAACAAAAATATTCTGTATCTGAACTGGTCTGGTAGGTTCAAAGTTGTACATTATTTGTCAAAACCCATCAAGTCATATATTAAGATCTGAGCATTTCACTGTATGTATATCTTTAAAATATGTACATACACTTACTAACAAAGAAGGTATCCACACTTTGTCAAACTTTTGACTTCACATTTTTTATAATGTATTTATGTCAAACCACTTCTGCTTTACTTAGGCCTAGATATAAGTTTCCTATTTGATAATAAAAGAGTAACTATTTCGAGACGCTTAACAGGGAGTTTTCATATTTTCAGTTTACATAATTCTAACCAACTCGATGAACATGAGTTTGAGCACACTGGGAGTTGGTGATGGACAGGGAAGCCTGGCGTGCTGCAGTCCCATGGGGTCACAATGAGTCAAACACAACTGAGCAACTAAACTGAAAATATTACATAGCAATTAATACTGAAATAATTGCAGCGAGTATGTAAATTCAAATATTTAATAAAAGTCGCAATATATATGGGCTTCCCTGGTGGCTCAGTGATAAGAATCCTCCTGTTAATGCAGGAGACGAAGGAGATGGGAATACAATCCCTGGGTCAGGAAGATCCCCTTGAGGAGGAAATGGCTCCAGTATTGTTGCCAGGATAATCCCATGGACAGAGGAGCCTGGTGGGCTACAGCCCATGGGGTCACAAAGACTTGGATATGACTGAGCATGTACTGCGTGCACAATGCACAATATATAGAAACAGTACCTCTTTAACTCAGAATTCTGCTTTTGAGAATTTTACCTTAAGGGAAAAATATAAAACAAGTATGCAAAGATATGTGCAGCAAAAAGGTCACGACAGCCCCACGACAGCACCCCCACTCAACAGTGAAACAGCCTAAATGGTTAAAGTACATCAAGAGAGACTGGTTTAAAGGAGGAGGGTAATGATATTTTAGTCAATGAAGTATCACAGAACCATTAAAATGAATGAATCTTAATTGTACATAATATGTATTGAATAGGAAGAAAGCATGTCCGTGGATTACTGGGGAGGGACGTAAGGGGTAGCAGGTTACAAAACCATATACGTGCATGAATGTGTGATTCACTCCTGTCTCATTCTGGGATCCTATGGACTGTAGCTCTCCAGGCTCCTCTGTCCATGGGTTTTTCAAGGAAGAATACTGGAATGAGCTGCCATTTCCTACTCCATACATACATTTTTTTTAATATGAAAATCTGTATATGAGTGGTGGGTATAGCATAAAGAGCCCAGAAGTATATACATCAAATCTTATGTATCATTTCCTAAGCCAACTCTGAGTTTTTCATGATTCTAGAACTAAATGCAATTTCTTTTGGATTAATTATTGCTCCCTTTCTAAGAATTATCAGAAAAGTATATTATTATAATAATTTATACTTAATAGCAGATAGCCTCTTACTTTTTGTTTTTGACCATAAATTTGAATTCTTCCAGGCACATTCTACAAAAAAGGAAAGCAAAAAGCACAGGAAAAATCATGAGCTCATAGCAGCTACATTTTAGTCATTACTGTGGCAAATTCTACTGGCTTCCAATTTCACAGGAAGAGTAAATGCTATTTTTCATACAAAAGAGACAGACTGAAAAGTCCCCACAGCAAGGAATTTAGATGCTGAGTCTATGTGTGTCTGAACAAATTGCAAGAGAAAATTTTATTATGTCAACATGTCCAGTCAAAAATAATGTATTAGAAGGTAATAAAGTTTACAAGGTCAAAATCCTACAAATGCTCCGCAATCTACCTACAGTCCTTTAAACTAAGTTCCCAACTGGGACTTTTAAACAATTTAGGTGCTTTTAAAATTCACTTTCTTATTATAAAAAGAAAACTAAATCTTGTCCTTAAGCTTGCTTGGTGGGGGTGGGGGAAACTCCACAATTCCTGAAATTACTCCTTCATACTTGAAAACTGACAATCAAATGTACACAGAATATTGACTGTTATGCACTTTTCCTTCAGATTTCGTCCAGTTTCCCTTGAGTAACAGAAAAAAGACAACGTGGGGTTGGAAGAGTGGGCAGAACAGTCCAGGGTCAAACAGTGTCTGAACTCCAGCAGAACAGGCTTAATGACCAATCACACAAAGGAGCTGGTTACACAGCTCCCGTTGCTATGGAGCCCACTTCCATTTCTGTCCATGCCCTTGTTCCTAACAGATAACTTCTGGACCATAAACACTGCTGTTGTTTAACAGGCTGAAAAATAACCAACATATCTGGGCTGCTTTAGCCCACTCCCTTAGTGTAAAAAAATTTTTTCTACTTTGTATCAGAAAATAAATTTACTTTTTGGTTTGTGAAACTAAATTGAAAAGTTCTCATTTGTTATCAGCAATAGCTCTTCTCATGATAAATTCTGTTTTCTAAAGCTTCCTTATCAGGTACACACAATATAAGATTATAAACAGTGAGAATAATATACATGTAATCTCTCTTGGATTGTCTTTGTAATTATTAATTACCTACAAAATTTCACTGCTTATTCTAAGTCCAACTGTTCTATATTTAGCCAATCGCAGCTTAATGAATACTAGGTCAGACCAACGTTTTGCAGAGTGAATACTCTACGTGGCTGTGGGAACTAGTGGCAGTGCCTTTCATGACCTCAATTTCCAGAAGTCAGAGATATGTCCTCAACAGCCTTTATTTCCTCTGCATAATCACTATTCTATTATCCACAAATTTATTTATACTCTTCTTAAATTAATTTATATTTCTAGTCCAGGATACCTCTTGAGGGTAGCAAGCTCTGGAACATTATTATCCATTTTGTAAAGTGCTACATCCTTCAGTTTTCATAAAATGAACTCCAAGCTTCAGAGTGTCCGCTGTCCGCTAATGCTACTACCTGGAACTTGATTAAAAAATGTATGGTCAGTCAATGCCAACCAATGCCTTCAAATCTCCTCGATCAGAGATTCCTTGTCAACTGCTTTCTGCCCTCAAGTCCCTTGATTATTTTCATTGCCTCATCTAAATTGCTTTCACTGTTAGCCTTCACTGTGGAATAGCAGCTAAAATAGCATAAATGATTCCAAAGGCACAGCAAGCAGGGCTGTACACAAAAGTAAAATCACTCTTGTATTTATTTTTAAAAAGAAACCTCTACTACAAATTTTGTATTCTCTTCTACCTCCTAACTACAGATGTTTTCACCTTTCTTTCCAGGTCAGCCAATTTGAGGACATTTTGTTTAAGCATTCATAAAATGCAGGCATTCACGGGCAGTAAAATGCTTCCTCTCATTTACAACCAGTGTTGAAATAAAGTCTTACTGTACACAAAATTAACACACAAGTGTATAATTGTAGTTTTATGCTCAAGTGCCTTAATTATGCACTTTAAAACACTTTCTTCCCAAGGATTCATCGAGGGCATTTGATATCACAGATTTATGAGGTCTACTGTGCGCTTCTTTGACAAAACAGAAGCATAACAAAAAAATTTGTGGCCTCAGAGAGAAAATAGTATGCAAAGTACAAGATGATAAATCTCATTCTAAACATTTTAGCTTAAAAAAGATCATATTTCCAACTACTATGAATGGGTGAGGGGTCAACCTAAGAGTAAAAGATTAATTCAGAGTCCTTATTCTTGAAACAAACAGAATCTGCATACCAAAACAAGTGGTCTCATCTTTCATAAATCATCATGGGGAGAAAAATTCACCCATGAGTCTATATGTCTTACTAATATAAATAGTAATACTGGCAGGAAGAAAATTTAATAGTAAAAGGAGCCTTGCTCATTTCTAATGCAAAAGCTTTGACATCTAGCTTATCAGTATTTATTTACATTTAAAACAAAACAAAAACTAAGTATTTTTCATACCAAACACATGTAGTCATTTTTAAATCACAGAATCAGAACTATGGAAATTCATCAACATGGCTTGCATGAAGGCCAACTTCCCCAGAGTTCACAGTATGTACAGAAAGAAAAGAAGGGCCCTGAAAGCCATCTGTAGTAATAAATAGGTCAACTCTGCTAACAGAAGCAACATTTTCCTAGAAAACGCTACTTAAAAATAATTTTAAAGAAAAGAAGGAAGGAAAGAGGAAGGGCAAAAGAAGAGGCCTGAGCTGTCTCACAGGACCTCAGGTGCCTCCATTCAGGAAAGCACTTAACCTAGAAAACAGACACATGATATTGTTTATTTAGTAGTGAATATACCTCACTGAAAAGCAATCTGGAGTTTCCATCTTTCTTGTCATCTTACTGCCCAAACTGCAGTATTTTTCAGTATCTGAATTGGTGAACACAGTCTTTGAGTGGTTTCAATTCTTTAAAAAATATATAAAGAGATTACAAAATCAAAAGCCAAAACAGTGCAGCAGGACCTCACACACACGTTCCAACAGCAGGGTTTTCTAACAAGACTTTAAGTGTGAGGCTACAGTATGTTCATGTTTTTAAAAACCACCACTTGGTCCACACGCACACGGTGAGAATACTACTTACTACAGGTAAAAATGGAAAAACTCGGCAGTGCAACTGATGGGAACTATCTATAGCTTCTTGCCTAGCTGCCCTTCTGGCCAGAGATTTCTATTTTCATAAAGCAGAAAAGAGGAGCCAAGAGCTTTGCCACTTTCCCATATAAACCCAGCTGCCAAAATGGATGTGCCAAAGGGGAATTTCAGAGAATTTTAGAGAGATAACCTCTGCTGAAGCTGCAATGTCAACTCTGTAACCGCATGACTGGAACATGTGCAGTGAATGCTAGATTCAAAGGACTGTTCTACTGGAGATAACCATGGAGCAGGAGAAACAGAGAAAACAGGGATTTACCAGAATCAGACTAGAATTTTAAAACAGCAAATGGAGAGACACACAACTGGTATCTTCTGTGGACGGGAACATGATGTGGGGGAACATGAGGAGAGAGATGATTCACAGCAGGCCCTTTCTGCCTTGAGGATTTTATACCACCCATTTAAATTCTATGTGTGTGAGTACACGTATTTAAATTCCGTGTGTGTGTGATTATTTTTCAAGAGTCAATGTGACTGTATTTTTCCAAGAGTCTAAGGTTCATCTTTTGGGGGTGAGGGGGTTAGTTGTTTTGTATATCCTTTCTATATTTTTTCCTCTCCTGCTCCCCTGCAAAAAAGAGAGGGAAGGAGGGAGGAAAGGAATGATTTTAGTAACTGAGTTCATAAAAATGTGAGTACAAAACCACCCAGCCCCTCAAGAATGGACATCTAAAAAACAATATTATGTTAAAATGTGATCCTTTAAAAACATACAGTGTTCTATATCTTTTAAAGGAGAAACTTGTACTCATTAATCTATCCACCCTCAAATGTAAATTATGTATATGGCAAAAAATGTATGAATGGAGAAAAATAATAGTAATGGTAATTCAAAAGGGTAAGACAGACTTCTATACATAACACGGCCAAAATCCAAACCTGGCTTCCTCTGAGACTCTGAGACTTCAGTAGACTGAAGGATCTAAGAATAGACAGTCCCAGGGGACGAGCCAGTATGGGGACCTTGACCGGCATTCTCCCCGAGTAGAGGCACTGACACTGACTCGGAGAGGAGACAGCTGCAGACTTTGTCCTGTGCTACCCAGAGACAGAACAGGCTTCAAACAACCATAACTAGCTGGCCACTTTTTGCCCTAACTTTCAGAATGAACTCATAACAAATAATGAGGACTGCAAATAAAGGAGTCCTATTGGGAGATGTTTCTACTACTTATTCATCCTCTCTAAAAAATCAGTGATATCTTTCCTGAACCTCACACGCAAAGGTAAGACTAGAGAACATGTATATGTACATTAGTGGTTGAAAAACGGACTCCTTGCATTTTATTCCCTGGATCATAGTCTGAGATGGGTTGGGTGAAGAGGGCCGGTAGAAATGCTGAAAAATACAGACAACACACACAGTCACATATTTGGATCATTAAGCTATTGTTTTAAGCTGAAAATATACATCCATCTCCCCATCCTCAGAAGACTAAGCCTAATTACACTTGATTGTAAATTACTTTATTATGCACTATTAGAACCAGTAGGGATTTCAGAGATGACTGGTTCAACCCTCTCCTTATTAAGATCAAGAAGCTAGGGTCAAGGGTTAGGAAACCTGCACAATTTCACCCAGCTACAGTCACAAATAAAAACTATGCTCTCCACGCACACCCCTCCCCAACCAGGGCTCATTCCACTCTCCCAGGATGCCCAGTCATTGAATGGAAAGAGTGGGGAGCAGTATGTAGGGGAAGCATGGAGGATGCTCAGGCTGGGACAGGAAGAGCAAAGGACACTCCAAAGATCTTCTCTGTTCCAGCAAAGAGAAGTGTAAGAACAGACAAGGATACTGGGGAGGCCAAACATCGGAGAAGCAGCTGGAGTGGGAAGGGGTTGAAAAAAGGAAGACAGGTGAGCAAAAACACAATGGTTACAAATGAGAAATGTACACAAAATGTTTTTTAAGTTTTAACTGCTGAAATCAAAAAGTATTGAGACATAAAACTTCTACCAACACAGATATATACTCAAGGCAAAAGGGAGGAAGGGGGAGGCTCTTTGTGCTGAGTCATTTGGCACATAAATTTAACCCATACGATAAACTTGTGATACTGGATAATATTAATAATTTAAAGAGAAGTTTCATTATGAGGCTGAGACAGCATGAGGAAATGATGCTTTAGATAAAAATATCAAAGCCCTTCAAATATAAATATATTTCAAAGCAAATGTTTATATAAGAGAAAAATCATTTAATTATTTCCCTTGAGGTCTGCAATTTTTTTATTTCATCAGATGGAACACATGTGCCAAATATTCCCAAAAGATTGGTCAGGAAAAAATATAAGACGTTGACATTTAAAAATCATTAACAGAAAGACACTTGGGGGTGGATAGAGGAAGATTTACTTAATGTAGAATTTTCAACAAATTAAATGTTTGACTTCTTTCTCTATCGTCTCCTCTATTTATATTTAATGATTTATTTTAAATCATTAAAGTAGACATTCTAACCTATTCAGTTCTGAAACACAATAAATAATCAAAATTATAATTATCCCCCAACAAAACTATACTTGAACACGGATGTGTTCTCAGACTATCCATTCCAAGCACCTTTGCGGGGGACTCTGGGGTAACACAAAAGTTGTTTAATTATTTTGCTAAAACATGAAGGGGTACAAAATAATCATACCAAAATACAGCCCTTCAGTTCAATGGCAAATAAAGATAAGTGGGCTAAAACATTTCTCATTTGACAGTAGGCTAATTCTACTTTAACTATTAAAAAATCAATTTATTATATTACCTTTAAAAGGAAAAAGCCAGAATTCAAACAGTATATCACAATAATTTTCACTTTAATAAATCCTTTAAATTTAAAGGATACAATATACATATTATGGGGTGGGGGACAATTTCCAGCCATTCATGTGACATATTTATTTATTTATTTATTTATTTTTGCATTTAATTTTTTTTCCCTGGTTTTTTTTTTTTCTAATTTTATTTTATTTTTAAACTTTACATAATTGTATTAGTTTTGCCAAATATCAAAATGAATCTGCCACAGGTATACATGTGTTCCCCATCCCGAACCCTCCTCCCTCCTCCCTCCCCATACCATCCCTCTGGGCCGTCCAGTGCACCAGCCCCAAGCATCCAGCATCGTGCATCGAACCTGGACTGGCAACTCGTTTCCTACATGATATTTTACATGTTTCAATGCCATTCTCCCAAATCTTCCCACCCTCTCCCTCTCCCACAGAGTCCATAAGACTGTTCTATACATCAGTGTCTCTTTTGCTGTCTCGTATACAGAGTTATTGTTACCATCTTTCTAAATTCCATATATATGCGTTAGTATACTGTATTTATGTTTTTCCTTCTGGCTTACTTCACTCTGTATAATAGGCTCCAGTTTCATCCACCTCATTAGAACTGATTCAAATGTACTCTTTCTAATGGCTGAGTAATACTCCATTGTGTATATGTACCACAGCTTTCTTATCCATTCATCTGCTGATGGGCATCTAGGTTGCTTCCATGTCCTGGCTATTATAAACAGTGCTGCGATGAACATTGGGGTACACGTGTCTCTTTCCCTTCTGGTTTCCTCAGTGTGTATGCCCAGCAGTGGGATTGCTGGATCATAAGGCAGTTCTATTTCCAGTTTTTTAAGGAATCTCCACACTGTTCTCCATAGTGGCTGTACTAGGTTGCATTCCCACCAACAGTGTAAGAGGGTTCCCTTTTCTCCACACCCTCTCCAGCATTTATTATTTGTAGACTTTTGGATCGCAGCCATTCTGACTGGTGTGAAATGGTACCTCATAGTGGTTTTGATTTGCATTTCTCTGATAATGAGTGATGTTGAGCATCTTTTCATGTGTTTGTTAGCCATCTGTATGTCTTCTTTGGAGAAATGTCTATTTAGTTCTTTGGCCCATTTTTTGATTGGGTTGTTTATTTTTCTGGAGTTGAGCTGTAGGAGTTGCTTGTATATTTTTGAGATTAGTTGTTTGTCGGTTGCTTCATTTGCTATTATTTTCTCCCATTCTGAAGGCTGTCTTTTCACCTTGCTAATAGTTTCCTTTGATGTGCAGAAGCTTTTAAGGTTAATTAGGTCCCATTTGTTTATTTTTGCTTTTATTTCCAATATTCTGGGAGGTGGGTCATAGAGGATCCTGCTGTGATGTATGTCGGAGAGTGTTTTGCCTATGTTCTCCTCTAGGAGTTTTATAGTTTCTGGTCTTACGTTTAGATCTTTAATCCATTTTGAGTTTATTTTTGTGTATGGTGTTAGAAAGTGGTCCAGTTTCATTCTTTTACACGTGGTTGACCAGATTTCCCAGCACCACTTGTTAAAGAGATTGTCTTTAATCCATTGTATATTCTTGCCTCCTTTGTCAAAGATAAGGTGTCCATATGTGCGTGGATTTATCTCTGGGCTTTCTATTTTATTCCATTGATCAATATTTCTGTCTTTGTGCCAGTACCATACTGTCTTGATGACTGTGGCTTTGTAGTAGAGCCTGAAGTCAGGTAGGTTGATTCCTCCAGTTCCATTCTTCTTTCTCAAGATCGCTTTGGCTATTCGAGGTTTTTTGTATTTCCATACAAATTGTGAAATGATTTGTTCTAGCTCTGTGAAGAATACTGTTGGTAGCTTGATAGGGATTGCGTTGAATCTATAAATTGCTTTGGGTAGTATACTCATTTTCACTATATTGATTCTTCCAATCCATGAACATGGTATATTTCTCCATCTATTAGTGTCCTCTTTGATTTCTTTCACCAGTGTTTTATAGTTTTCTATATATAGGTCTTTAGTTTCTTTAGGTAGATATATTCCTAAGTATTTTATTCTTTCCGTTGCAATGGTGAATGGAATTGTTTCCTTAATTTCTCTTTCTGTTTTCTCATTATTAGTGTATAGGAATGCAAGGGATTTCTGTGTGTTGATTTTATATCCTGCAACTTTACTATAGTCATTGATTAGTTCTAGTAATTTTCTGGTGGAATCTTTAGGGTTTTCTATGTAGAGGATCATGTCATCTGCAACTAGTGAGAGTTTTACTTCTTCTTTTCCAATTTGGATTCCTTTTATTTCTTTTTCTGCTCTGATTGCTGTGGCCAAAACTTCCAAAACTATGTTGAATAGTAATGGTGAAAGTGGGCACCCTTGTCTTGTTCCTGACTTTAGAGGAAATGCTTTCAATTTTTCACCATTGAGGATAATGTTTGCTGTGGGTTTGTCATATATAGCTTTTATTATGTTGAGGTATGTTCCTTCTATTCCTGCTTTCTGGAGAGTTTTTATCATAAATGGATGTTGAATTTTGTCAAAGGCTTTCTCTGCATCTATTGAGATAATCATATGGTTTTTATTTTTCAATTTGTTAATGTGGTGTATTACATTGATTGATTTGCAGATATTGAAGAATCCTTGCATCCCTGGGGTAAAGCCCACTTGATCATGGTGTATGATCTTTTTAATGTGTTGCTGGATTCTGATTGCTAGAATTTTGTTAAGGATTTTTGCATCTATGTTCATCAGTGATATTGGCCTGTAGTTTTCTTTTTTTGTGGCATCTTTGTCAGGTTTTGGTATTAGGGTGATGGTGGCCTCATAGAATGAGTTTGGAAGTTTACCTTCCTCTGCAATTTTCTGGAAGAGTTTGAGCACCTCAAAACAGGGGACACATACAGACTGAAAGTGAAGGGCTGGAAAAAGATTTTCCATGCAAATAGGGACCAAAAGAAAGCAGGAGTAGCAATACTTATATCAGATAAAATAGACTTTAAAACAAAGGCTGTGAAAAGAGACAAAGAAGGTCACTACATAATGATCAAAGGATCAATCCAAGAAGAAGATATAACAATTATAAATATATATGCACCCAACACGGGAGCACCACAGTACGTAAGACAAATGCTAACAAGTATGAAAGGAGAAATTAATAATAACACAATAATAGTGGGAGACTTTAATACCCCACTTACACCTATGGATAGATCAACTAAACAGAAAATTAACAAGGAAACACAAACTTTAAACGATACAATAGACCAGTTAGACCTAATTGATATCTATAGGACATTTCATCCCAAAACAATGAATTTCACCTTTTTCTCAAGCGCACATGGAACCTTCTCCAGGATAGACCACATCCTGGGCCATAAAGCTAGCCTTGGTAAATTCAAAAAAATAGAAATCATTCCAAGCATTTTTTCTGACCACAATGCAGTAAGATTAGATCTCAATTACAGGAGAAAAACTATTAAAAATTCCAACATATGGAGGCTGAACAACACGCTGCTGAATAACCAACAAATCACAGAAGAAATCAAAAAAGAAATCAAAATTTGCATAGAAACGAATGAAAATGAAAACACAACAACCCAAAACCTGTGGGACACGGTAAAAGCAGTCCTAAGGGGAAAGTTCATAGCAATACAGGCATACCTCAAGAAACAAGAAAAAAGTCAAATAAATAACCTAACTCTACACCTAAAGCAACTAGAAAAGGAAGAAATGAAGAACCCCAGGGTTAGTAGAAGGAAAGAAATCTTAAAAATTAGAGCAGAAATAAATGCAAAAGAAACAAAAGAGACCATAGCAAAAATCAACAAAACCAAAAGCTGGTTCTTTGAAAGGATAAATAAAATTGACAAACCATTAGCCAGACTCATCAAGAAACAAAGGGAGAAAAATCAAATCAACAAAATTAGAAACGAAAATGGAGAGATCACAACAGACAACACAGAAATACAAAGGATCATAAGAGACTACTATCAACAATTATATGCCAATAAAATGGACAACGTGGAAGAAATGGACAAATTCTTAGAAAAGTACAACTTTCCAAAATTGGACCAGGAAGAAATAGAAAATCTGAACAGACCCATCACAAGCATGGAAATTGAAACTGTAATCAAAAATCTTCCAGCAAACAAAAGCCCCGGTCCAGACGGCTTCACATGTGACATATTTAAGTTTGCTTTCAAGAATGTTGTTTACAAGACCAGTGCAATGCCATCAGAGTAGCAAGAAAACACTGAGGTCAGGAAGTCTCCCCAATATCAAGACCAGGAATGAGGCATTAGTGAAAAACGGTCATTTTCTAACCAGAGATGTTAATCACATTCGATAACTAACAATCACTTAAAACCTATAGCTATTTCTTACTGCCAGAGAAAAGAAGTAACAACACTAGTATCTGGTCATTTGATGTCTCCTAAAACCTCTTTCCACTGTCCTCCACTCCCCACTCTGGTGGGACTCTGATCACCCCATATGTCCAGGACAAACCCACTGTGAGGGTGTGGGTGCTGAAAAAGTCCTAATCCTCCTGAATGAAACCTGCAGAAGAGCCTCCAGGTGGTGCCTTCACTGCAGGCTCCTTGGGGGCTTTGTCGGGACATGGGCTGCTGCCCTAACCACACCCTGTCGTGGATCCATGTGGCAGGCAAGCGACCTGCCCTGCAACTGGTAAATCAGTTAACTGTGCTTTTGATTTTCCATCAAGCTGCCCTGTGAATAGGCCATATTCTAATTCTACTTTGTCTCATCTACAAAAACACACACAAAAAAAAACTTTAAAATTTCCATTAGAAAAGGAGGTGAGGAATCAAAGGAGCTAAAAATAACTAAAGGTTATCAGACCAATGGCTTTCAAATGTTTTGATTCCAAATCAAAAGAAGAATTATGTTTTAGATCACAACCTTGAACACACATGACATCCTTACTACACTGTGATGCATTCACTTTTTTTCATATTCAAATCTCTTAAAAAAATTTCTGGCTGCAGCTTAATATACCTTGCTTAATATACATTCATTGCCACACTAATAGATCACAATGAATAATTTTTAAAAACACTGCATTCAAGGATGATTTTTTCAGAGCCTCTCAGAGCAAGCTGTTCCAAGCGATAGTGTATCAGAATAAATCAGTGTCCATGGATATTGGTTCCTCAAGTTCCTCTTCCCTGACCTGCAGGGCCATTGATACACAATGCACTGCCAGAGAAACACAACTACTGCTGATTTGAGCAGGCTGAACAGTTCAACAGGAGATAACCAGCAGAGAGAAGGCAAACTGCAACAGAGCAAGGTAACAACCCACCAGCAGTGTCTACTGCTCAGAGAGAAGGAGACAGCAACTCCTAGAAGGAATTAGGAGTCACAGCAAGAATGGGTGAAGAAGAGACAGGAAGCCTGAGCAGGTAAGTGTCCTGAGCAGACTCGGGAGAAGTAGAGCATGCAATGGTGAGCAAGAGGCAAGTGCCAGAGATGGTACACAGCTCTCTTACAGCTGGAAGGAAGAAATGAGATTAAAAGTACAGGATGAACTGAATTCCAGAGGAGGCAAAGCAAGGAAAATGAGACAGGAGTAAAATTTTAAATATAAAGAGTATAGAGAAGAGCTATGACTTCTTTTTTAAAATATTTATTTCTTTACTTTACTTGGCTGCTCTGGGTCTTAGGTACATCACACGGGATCTTTTAGTTGCGGCATGTGGGATCTAGTTCCCTGATCAAGGGTTGAACCTGAGCCCCCTGCACTGGGAGCACAGAGGCTTAGTCACTGGACCACCACAGAAGTCCGAGCTATGACGTCTTTTGATTTCCACACAGATCCCAAAAGAAGAAAAGTAAAACCTCATAAGGACAAGGCAATATATCTATTTGGGGGTGGGGAAGCAGAGAAGACCTTCACTGTGGAAATCCTGACCACCGTGTCCCTGGGACAGTTCTGACGCTCCCTAGCAGTGAGTTCTTCATCAGATTCATATGAATATTTGCACAAATAATCTCTCTGGAGCAAACACTTGGGAAAAAAATTATAACTATGACTGCCTAAAATTTCCAAGAAGAATAAGGACAATTAACATGTAATTAAAAAAGCAAATGCTCACAAGAAAGACTATCTCATTATAGGTAGAAAGGCAGTGGGCAAGAATGTTCTAAGAACAGGGAACCTGACAGTGTCTCACAAATGTACCCTGACCAACTGACACTGGGAAGCAAAAGAACCTGAAGACAGTTGTATTCACTGAGTTTGTAACTTTAGAAAATACAGAAATTAAGCTATGGAACTCTCCCTCTCTTCGAACTTTCCTTGTGCTCTTTTATCATACATAACCTTACTTTGTTCTCTACCCTGAGGCCTCCATGTGAAATTCCCTATACCACAAATTATAGCATGAGGCTTATCAGCTTCTTTTCTCCAAAACAATTTACTACAGTAACTACCAGAAAGATGTCATTGTAAAAACTGTTCACTGTTATCAGCTAGTTTAGCTCAGTCACTCAGTCGTGTCCGACTCTTTGCAACCCCATGGACAGCAGCACGCCAGGCTTCCCTGTCCATCACCAACTCCCAGAGCTTATGCAAACTCATGTCCATCGAGTCAGAGTTAGTTGGTTATCAGCTAACCACTCCCAAATTCATGACAGGATCAATACTTCGTATGTACACACACAGTGCTTCCGAACTTCTTTCACACTGCTGATTCATTCAACTCTGTGAAAGGGCAGTCACTCTTCTTTCACAGAGAGCCTTCTCCATGAAGGGTCTAAGAGCAGATGGTCAATTGGTGACAGAATCAGTGATAGCTGTCTGGTCTCCTGATTCAGGCTGCAGTACCGAAAGAGAAAGCTACAGCAAGGCACCCTTAGAGTTGGTACATGTACCTCTGCTTTGTTTTCCCAAATGGATCTCCAACTTTTCTATACATTCCATTATATCACATGTATTGATTCAACATTTTATTGAGCAATAATAAAGTGTCAAAGAATCACCTGAGGCGCTATAGAAGATAGAAATACGAATATTACAAAATCCCTGCATGTAGCAGCTTACAAACAAAAGGGAAAAATAACATATGTTTACAATTCAGAATAAAAAAGATTTTGAGCAATAACAAAAGGACAGCAGAAAAGGAAGCAGGTAGTTTTCATTGGAAGAGGTGGGGAGACAAGTTCCAGAGCATTAGGAAATGCTGTTCAGATCAGAAGTATTGGTCCCAGGCCTGGACAGAGGACTTGACTCTCAATTGGCAAGAGAAGAGAAAAAAGAGGATTCTCTGTTGAGTAACAGAAACCCAGTTGGCAAAGAAGGGAAACATTAAGGGAATGAGGCATAAACAGTTCAGTGCAGTGTGAGGTAATGATAGAGAGGAATTCTGATTAATTCCCAGGCCACACTATGTACACAGCAGATGCTTAAACAAACAACCAACCCCCCCCCCCCAAAAAAAAAGCACTGGCTGTATGAATGGTTGACTCTGTAATAAATGAGTACATTCCATTTTAAAACATAAACATGAGTTACCACCCAAGATAATGAGTTATAGTTAACTCTTAAGTATCAACTGCAACTTGCCCTTGGGAACATTTTCAGTGCATTAAGGCTTTCCCCCTCACCACACACACCTTCAGGATGTTTCCTCACATACTGGCCAAGAACACATCTTTTTCATGGTAACCCAAATAAGCCACTGGTAAGGAGGTAAACTTTCTGCTCTCTGAAATCAAATACTACATTCCAAAACCATGCAGTAATTTTTAAAGAATACCTACCATTTAGAAATTATTTCTGTAACTGCTCCCCTTTAATCAACATGAACAAACACTAAGCATGCCCCAATTGGTACCACTTAGACTAAAATTTCAATAATGGGTGATGAAAGGAGTCAATACTGAGATACAGGAACCCATGCACTCCTCAGATGCCCTGAAAAGTGACTGATACAAAATTGAAGACAATACATCACCCGTGAACACACTGAGAGAAAGACCATGAATATGGTATAGGTGATACTACATACATATGTATTTGTTTATTTGAAAAATAAGACTACTAAAAATTACCTAATTTCTTCCAGTTTGTTTTGGCATATCATGAATTTCAAATCTGATATCCAAAATTTCAAGTACCACATATCAAACCTTCATCTGGGTCCAGATAAGCAACTGGAGGATTACCCTGGCACTCAGTGACTAAAATCAGCTTGCTAAGGTTAGGAGGGCCCACAGACAGGCTGTTCCAGACCTCTCGGCCAAGGTGAGGGTTGCAGGGGAGGAGGAACCAGAGCAGCTAGGGGTTCGCGGTGGCTCGCTTGGGCCCAGTGACAAGACTGGCAGAGCTGCAGAAATTCCAGCAGGCCCAGGGCAGCACATGGCAACAGTGCAGCTGCAGAGATACACAACCTCCTGTATTTCAAAGCCCTTCTAACCTCCATCAAGCCTACAGCACTTTCTCTACCAAGGTTCCAAATTCTTCTCTTTGGCCTTTTTCTCTACATTAGAGAAAACAACTAGACAAACTGCTGTCAAAGTAATATGTTTCCTATACAAAATTAACACCACCTACCAAAAGCCATCTTTTGTCTTTTTATATTCATTATTCTTATATTCATTATTGTAAGATGCATAACGGAAGAAACCTCAAAAGTTTATAAAAACAACCTGACTGTATGCATCCTTGTTTATACCCTTTAGGACCTAGATAGAAAATGTTGAAAAACATAAGTAGTGATGTATACATTATATTTGAAATAACTCAAGACACATTAGTGAAGAACTAATGAACAGGTGACATGTAGAAAATCAGTCTTCCATTGTTTTCTTCTGTGAAGAATCTGTGGATTTGTATACATATTAAGCATTTACATTTGATTTGTTTCATAGCTAAAATATGAACAATTGAGTACAGTATTGAAATATTCAACGTGCTGGCGTTTGTAGTTTTGATAAATCCCATTGCTGGCAATGGAGTCGTGCCAGAAAAATTTGATTTCTACTGCAAAAGGATTAGACTTCCCTGGTAGCTCAGACAGTAAAGCGTCTGCCTACCATGTGGGAGACCTGGGTCGGGAAGATCCTCTGGAGAAGGAAATGGCAACCCACTCCAGTACTCTTGCCTGGAAAATCCCATGGATGGAAGAGCCTAGTAGGCTACAGTCCGTGGGGTCGCAAAGAGTCGGACACGACTGAGCAACTTCACCTCACCAAAAGCATTTTTCTTATGCAAATTTTATACAACGTATTTATTAAATACTTATAAAATTTTATTATTCAATATGAAGCATTATGTTTGACAACTTAAACACTACACCAACTTATCAACTTTCCTGTTAAGGCTTTGGAGTGGGCTTCTGTCTCTAACACAGTCACACGACACACAATCACATAACAGGTTCCTCCTTCTTCTTCATGATCAGGAGTCCAATTTCTACCCGCTCCTTTCTCCCTCTTGTCATATCCGTCTTCCCCTCTGACTCTCCCAACTAATGACAGAGTGATTCTTCACTTTATGATGCCCTGCTCCCCTGAAAATATATTTCTTCTAACTCCTAGACTCATGCTCTCACCCTCCTCGCCCTTTGGCACCAGTAACCTGGCACTCTCTCATCACCTGGCCCCCACCTCACACCTCAAATACACCAGGGAGGGCAAGGGGAGAATGTGGGCTCCTAGAAGAACAGACTTCTAAAACCTTCCCACGTTTGGAAGAGTTCTTCCACTGTGGCAACACTCAGCCATCTACCAATGCAGAGGGGGTTTGAGATTTTTGCTGTTTGTCTTTGCTTTGTTTTCCTTCCATCATTATGAAAGAGTCTACTCTCAGTTTTCCCTACAAGATGTGAGAGATCCCTAGTCTAAAACACAGGAATACTAAGCTTAGCACATATACCTCTGCCCCAGCTTGTGTATATATGCATGTATCAAGATTATACCTTAACTCACAGCAAGAAGCGACACTATACTTTATAAAAAATAGTAAGATACAAACCCACTGTCCCTATTACATAAAAATTATCTAATATTCTTCAAATTAAGAATTTAAGAAATGTTCTTCAATAAAAGCAGAAGTGTTTAATATGATATGGGGAAAAAAATCAACATAAACACTTCTCATACTACTTGTTTTGAGGTAATTTATTTCCAAAACATATTTTCCAATGTTATAATCCTTTAAAGTGCTAATCTACCTGGCTTCTACAGTAATCTACAAATGTGAAACAAATAACAAATGTGAAACAAAAAACAATTCACAGAAAGGAAAAAAGTACGCGGGCTTAACCGACTGTACTCTCATTTTCCAGAGGGTAGAGGTGTGGAGCTCAGTCACAAAAGGGCTTGTAAATTCCACTGGTTTAATGAACAGATAGTTTTCCTAATTGTTATTGCTGTACTCCACAGCCTAGTGATTGCCAGGCCAATGCCAAAGTCCAGGTTCCATTTGAATGACATATGGCTTCAGTCAACCAGAGAGATGTTACAACAATGAACAATACAAGTAGACAGAACAAGAACAGCTAGTGCCAAATTGGCCTTCGCAGAACCAGATTTGTGCGTGCACATCACTGTCCTAGGAAGAGGTTGCGTGTTGAATGTACATGCTGTGAAGACACTTTCCTGAGCCCCGACAAGCACTGCACCAGGGCTCTGGGACTTGTAGGCTGGTGCAGTGGAAACAGGCTGCATGGACTCTGGAGTGGCAGGCACAAGGTCAAGCTTCAGTTCTGCATGAACAGCTACAAGTTCTTTGTCAGACTGCATTACTTCTTTGCCCACCAGGTTCCTCATAAAACAGTATTATTACAATACTCCCTCCACCTCACTGAATGGCATGCTGACATGAAAACTTTCTAAACGAAAGCTTCCTAAACCACTATGTAAACAACCACATGATAGTAACACATATCCCACCAGTAAAAACTTCCGGAAGTGCGTCTAGTCCAAGTGGCAGAACAGCAGTGTGGCAGACACTTGTCCACCCATTTGGCTACCCAGGTTATGAACACTTCTAGTATCTGAATAATTCCTCATTGACTGTGATAGGATGTGATGATTTCAAGTAAGAATGTATATATGTATATATTTGGTCTTTGTCCCCATTTGTGGCACTGAGCTCCAAAAACCCTTGAAACCTCTTAAGTGTTGAGAGCCTGCATGGGTACTCAGTTGTTAAGTCATGCCCAATTCTTTTGCAACCCTATGGGTTATAGTCCAGCAGGTTCTTCTGTCCATGGAGTTTTCCAAGCAAGAATACCAGAGTGGGTTGCCATTTCCTCCTCCAGGGGATCTTCCCGACCCAGGGATGGAACCTATGTCTCCTATGTCTCCCGCACTGGCAGATGGATTCTTTACCACTGCACCACCTGGGAAGCTAATTGAGAGCCTAGGAGGTGTCTTTTGTTAGGGTTTTGAAAAATCACCTAAGGCTGGGGAATGGCTGCCAAGAGAACCAACCAAGCGATTATAGGGTAGGCCTTTCAGTCCTACCCCTTGATTCCTAAGGAGGGGGACAGTGGCGGGAAGTTGCATCAGTCACCAAAGACCAATGATTTAATCAATCATGCTTATGTAATGAAGCCTCCATAATACTGCAAAGGACAGATTCAGAGAGCTCCCAGGTGGCTGAACACGCAGAGGTGCTAGGAGAATGGAGCACTCAAGACAGCGGGTGCCCCACCCCTTCCTGCTCACCTACTCACCTCTTCCATCTGGCTGTTGCTGAATTACATCTTTTATAACAAACCAGTAATCTAGTAACTGAAATGCTTCTCTGATTTCTGTGAGCCACTCTAACAAATTAACGGAACCCAAGAAAAGGGCTGCTGAAACTTCTGGATCTGTAATTTGGATCTGTGATTGTCATCCGAAGTAGGGGATGGGGGCTGTACTGTTCCCAGGTAGTGGTAAAGAATCTGCCTGCCAATGCAGGGGCTGCAGGAGATGTGGGTTCAAACCCTGGGTCACAAAGATCTCCTAAAGGAGGAAATAGCAACCCACTCCAGTATTCTTGCCTGGGAAATTCCATGGGCAGAGGAGCCTGGTGGGCTACAGTCCATGGGACTGCAAAGAGTCGGACACAACTGAGCAACTGACTGTGCATGCACATCACACATGCATGTTACCAAGCGACCAACAGGGGTGATGGTGGAGGACAAGCTGTGGTGCCACTTACTGAGTGACTGTGAATGCCGTCTGTCCTCATGACCCAGGCTTGTCATCATCCTCACAGTGTGGTAGGGACCCATATGCCTTCCCTTCTTGTGAGCCCAGTTTTCCACTTTCCTGGCTATTCTGTGGATTCCCACTAGCCTGCCAATATTTCCTTTTCTGGTTGGAATAGGTCAAACTGAGTTTCATTGCTTACAACCAAGAATTCTGGCTGACAGAAGCAATTTCTGAAACGGGAGAAAAGATAAGTAGCAAAACTAAAGGAGAACTTCAAAATGTGTAGCACAGCAAAGGAAAAAGAGAAGATGTTAACATGATACACAGCCATCGTGATACACATGATGATGGGTAGTCTCTTGATCAAGTCAAAAGCAGGAAAAGAACCAAGTCTTTCATAAGATTTTAAGCAACTAATCAAAAGTCAAGAATAAATGCAGTGATGTGAGAAGTTCAACATGTAATGAGATTTCAGAAGCAGGCGGTTCTAATGTATGTGAAGATCACAGGTTAAGAAGTAGACATGATTCAATATAAATCAATAATTTTAACATAGGGAAAGAAGTTTAATTAAAATAGAAATTGCCTAAATGTAGTTGGGGGCCAGTGAGCCAGGAAGACTTCACTTGCTGAGAAAGTAAGCAAACAGGGAAGGGGGACACAGAACGGGTAATTTCAAACAGAAAGAATAGTGGGAAACAAGCATGGTATATAGTCAAACTACAAAACTCTAGTGGACTGATGTGTAGACACAAGGAGGGAGAGGGCTGGGAGAAGATAAGGTAGGAAAGTTCATAAGGGCCATGCCATCAGGCTGCTGCTGCTGCTAAGTCACTTCGGTCATGTCCAACTCTCTGTGACCCCATAGACGGCAGCCCACCAGGCTCCCCCATCCCTGGGATTCTCCAGGCAAGGACACTGGAGTGGGTTGCCATTTCCTTCTCCAATGCAAGAAAGTAAAAAGTGAAAGTGAAGTCATTCAGTCATTTCCGACTGTTCGAGACCCCATGGACTGTAGCCTACCAGGCTCCTCCGTCCATGGGAGTTTCCAGGCAAGACTACTGGAGTGGGTTGCCATTTCCTTCTCCTATGCCATCAGGCTACCAAGTTTATATTTTATATAAGACAGGACTTCACTAAAGAACTGTAAGTAGGAGAGCAATAGATCAGATTTACATTATAGCAAGATAACTGTGAAGACTTGTGAAGATTACGTGTGAAGAAATAAGTACACAAAAATTGGTTCTTAACCATCTGGGTTCATAGATACATCGAGAATATTGTTGTTATTCAGTCACTAACTCGTGACCGACTCTTTTCGACCCCATGATCTGCAAGTACTTCAGGATTCTCTGTCCACTATCTCTTGGAGTTTGCTATAATGACCAGAAAAATACAACTACACACATACATAAAAGTCTTAATATTTTACTCCAAACAATCCACAGGCTTCTGAAGTCCATCTGTGAACATTCAGGGGTCCATGGACCTCAAAGTGAGGATGACTTGAAAGCAGGAGAAAGACAATTGGACACTGCTGAGAGGCAACAGCAACTGCCCACACAGTGACGGCAAAGAACTCAACTCATGAAGAGAAAGAAAAGAAAAGGTCTGAGTAATTTGCAGGAATTAGTGATCAGCTGGATGTGGGTTGTAAGGGAGGAATACCAAGCATGACTTCCAGATGGATGACTTACATGAGTGAGCTGCACCACGATTTTACGGCACAAATGATGGGATGGGGGAAAGACAATTCAATGGGATACTCAGAACTGAGTTTTGAGAAATACATCCAGGTGGAGATGGCCAGCTGGCAATCAGAAACCAGTGTCTCAAACTGAGCAGGCCACAGTCCAGGGTAGTGTCACTGGACCAACATGGAACAGCAGAAGCTACAGGAGACATCTAGATGCGGCAGGGTCTGGAGGACACGAGGCAGGCCAGACACCACAAGGGAAGCCAGAACTCAGCATGAGGTCCACAGAAGGGCTGACGCTAGCAGGGTCAGCCCACCACCATTGTGCCACTTCATAAACAGAAACATATTAGTTTGTGCAAGTACTCTGTCTACATGGTCACATCAGTGCTACTGACTCCAAAAAATATATATAAAAACCTTTAAATAACTCCATGTAGAGGCTGTGGGAGAAGGCAATGACACCCCACTCCAGTACTCTTGCCTGGAAAATCCCATGGACGGAGGAGCCTAATAGACTGCAGTCCATGGGGTCGCTAAGAGTTGGACACAACTGAGCGACTTCACTTTCACTTTTCACTTTCATGCATTGGAGAAGGAAATGGCAACCCACTTCAGTGTTCTTGCCTGGAGAATCCCAGGGACGGCATGGCCTGGTGGGCTGCCATCTATGGGGTCGTACAGAGTCGGACACGACTGAAGTGACTTAGCAGCAGTAGCAGCAGCAGCAGAGGCTTGTAGATATAATAAGAAAATAACATTATCCAGAGATACAATTCTCAATCTCTGCAGAGCCCTGACTTCAAAAAGGATAGTGTGTGCAAACAAAAACTTTTAAGGATGATTTTTAAATATCCATAAAATTTGGAATATTCAATAATACACTTCAGAAACACTGAAAATCTAGAAAGGAATTTGCAACCTCTTTTCAGGAAAGCAATTCTTTCAACAGAAGTATTTAGCATGTTATATAAACATGTTATTCAGAGAAACGTACAACATAGGGGATTTTCATCACATTTACTATATTTGTTAGCCAAAATGTAGCATGCTTGTAATCACCAACAGAGCTGCAGTAAAACCTCTATAACATTAAACAACAACAGAATGTGGCAGTAAGCCATCCTTCTATTAAGAAAAAGAAAACAAAGAAAACATTTTCAATAAGTACAGCTTTCTTTGTGACTTTTTTCCCTAAGGAACTCATTCTAAACAATAGCTTACTGGCAAAAGCATGATATCATTTAAATTTGGACAAAGTCTGGCATCTCTACTTTGTGAGAAGAATTTGGCAGTAGAAAAACTATAGTAATTTTAGGGTTTTCATTATTCTCACACTAAAATGCAGAGTATGAAATAGAAATAACAAAAACATTAATCCAGAATATAGGTCTGAATGGTCATGTATCTCTATTACTTGACTCAGCTTTTATCACTGAGAATTATAAACGTTATTAATTTTGAATAAATAGCAAATGGTTCTATACTTTCCTAGGGAATAAAGTCACCAACAGGACTGAAAGATGGCCACACATATGAAGAAAGTTTATAGCACTTAATTAATAATTTCTAAAGTTCTGAAATCTGATCATGCAGTACAATCATTTCCTAAAAAACTAAAGAATTTTTTCCTTCTACATAATGGATTTTCTGCTACATAACATACTGAAGTGCAATGGTACTTAAGTCAATGTAAAGAAGGAAAAGGAGAACAATGAATAAATGCTTATCAGTCTCAAATATTAATCTAGATACCACTAGACCCATATATTCAAAGAGGCAATTTAAAGACGGTCTTTTAAACTATTTGGTAAATTTTAGCAGCTATTAATAAGATATCATATGTCAACTATTCAATTGATTGGTAACTACTTGCAGGCTATTCTACTTTATGCCACAGCGATTAAGTCAAGATATGGCTCCTTTCTGCTCTTAAAGATTCCAAGGAGAAAGGACCAGTACTCAAAGTATCCTATGTCAAGATGCATCTACCATGATGAAACACACTTATGACACATTCTGGAAACGAAGACATGCTCCACAAAGGAGAAAGGAACTGACTGACAGGTATGGTCCACATCTCAGCAGAAAAGGCAATGGCAACCCACTCCTGTACTCTTGCCTGGAAAATCCCATGGACGGAGGAGCCTGGTAGGCTGCAGTCCATGGGGTCGCTAAGAGGCAGACACGACTGAGCGACTTCACTTTCACTTTTCATTTTCATGCATTGGAGGAGGAAATGGCAACCCACTCCAGTGTTCTTGCCTGGAGAATCCCAGGGACGGGGGAGCCCGGTGGGCTGCCGTCTATGGGGTTGCACAGAGTTGGATACTACTGAAGCAACTTAGCAGCAGCAGCCACATCTCAGTAGACAGAGATAAAGAGGTAAAGATAACAAAACTTCCATATAAAAACTAGTGGCAAAATAAAAAGCGTGAGGCATATTTAAGAAGGCAGAGTCTGTGTGAGAAGAAGAATGAAAGACAAAGACAGAAGGACATGAGGGGATGGGCTAGTACAGAGTTCATATCCACAGAATAATTCTCAAAGGATAATCTAACAACTAACAGGAGTGTTAGATGGAATTCCAATCTGAAGGTCTCAGTTCAGTTCAGTTCAGTTGCTCAGTCGTGTCTGACTCTTTGCGACCCCATGAATCACAGCACGCCAGGCCTCCCTGTCCATCACCAACTCCAGGAGTTCACCCAAACTCATGTCCATTGAGTCCGTGATGCCATCCAGCCATCTCATCCTCTGTCATCCCCTTCTCCTCCTGCCCCCAATCCCTCCCAGCATCAGAGTCTTTTCCAATGAGTCAACTCTTCACATGAGGTGGCCAAAGTACTGGAGTTTCAGCTTTAGCATCATTCCTTCCAAAGAAATCCCAGGGCTGATCTCCTTCAGAATGGACTGGTTGGATCTCCTTGTAGTCCAAGGGACTCTCAAGAGTCTTCTCCAACACCACACTTTAAAAGCATCAATTCTTCGGCACTCAGCTTTCTTCACAGTCCAACTCTCACATCCACACATGACAACAGGAAAAACCACAGCCTTGACTAGATGGACCTTTGTTGGCAAAGTAATATCTCTGCTTTCCAATATGCTATCTAGGTTGGTCATAACTTTCAAGGAGTAAGTGTCTTTCAATTTCAAAGCTGCAATCACCATCCACAGTGATTTTGGAGCCCCCAAAAATAAAGTCTGACACTGTTTCCACTGTTTCCCCATCTATTTCCCATGAAGTGATGGGACCAGATGACATGATCTTCGTTTTCTGAATGTTGAGCTTTAAGCCAACTTTTTCACTCTCCTCTTTCACTTTCATCAAGAGGCTTTTTAGTTCCTCTTCACTTTCTGCCATAAGGGTGGTGTCTTCTGCATACCTGAGGTGATTGATATTTCTCCTGGCAATCTTGATTCCAGCTTGTGCTTCTTCCAGCCCAGCACATCTCATGATGTACTCTGCATATAAGTTAAATAAGCAAGGTGACAATATACAGCCTTGACGTACTCCTTTTCCTATTTGGAACCAGTCTGTTGTTCCATGTCCAGTTCTAACTGTTGCTTCCTGACCTGTACATAGGTTTCTCAAGAGGCTACTATATACTATATGCTGGACCTATATGCTAGACCTTAGGCCATGTTGCTTCACTCTCTCAATAACCTGATGAGCTAGAGACCATCATCCTCACTTTACAGATGAGGAGATCAAGGCTACCCAGATGAGTGATTTCCACATCACACACCTAAAAAAGTGAACAAGCCAGACTAGGAATCTAGCATACCTAGGGCCAAGGCTCCTCTTTTATCACATAGTTAACCAATACAGGAAATCAGGGCAAAATCAAATATGTCTCTGGCATTGCCCCGGGGACTGAGGATACCATGGTTTTGTTAAGAGAAATAAATAAACCAATGGAGAAATAGCAATTTCTGAGACGGCTTGATAAACTCATTAGCAGGCAGCTGAAAAGGCAAGCCTGGAGCTGGGTGCAGGTTAGGGATAGAAGTCATGGCCTCAAGAAGAAGATAGATGAAGCTAAGTGGGGCCTGAGACTATCAAGAGAGGGACTAAAAAGAGATGACAGGATGGATGACCAGGCTTATCCTTCAGGATACAATCAGGCAAACACATGTACATTAGGAAAAATTCTCAAAGTGCTTAAGATATCGAAACAGTGTCCAAGACTCCACTGCATCTACTAAATAATTTGCATTGTGTATCACAGCCGTAATCTACAAACTAATTGTGAAGAAACAGACTCTACGAAATTACATGGTTTATAGATTTCAAGTATATGATTCTAGATCTTCAATGACATGAATTCATATTTTCACCTAATCTGAGAGATACTGTTTCTCCCTTTCAAAAACCAGTGTCTAAACTTTACAGCAAAGTTCACTACAATATGCATGTCTAAATTTAAGTTTAAAGCAATAAAAATAGACCCACATTAGTTGCCTTCTCCACAAGAAGGATGTTTCCTAAGAGAAAAGAAACTACGTACCTTGAACTTATATATCAGTATCATGAGTTGACCTATTATACCAGTGGCCTAACCCAGAATTAACTAATCATTAACCTACAAGTTAGTTTTACATGAATACCAAAATCTGTGCCCCAGTCCCATTTATTCAACACACTTTCCCCAAAGACCTCCTATTCGTAAGGCACTATATGAGGTGACAGGAACAAAAAACAAGAAAAGTCATGCTCCCTGGTTTCTGACAGAGTTAGAGAGAAAGAAAATTTCAATAGCATTTTCCACAGAAATAGAAAAAAACTACCCTCAACTTTATATGCAACAACAAAACACCCCCAAACAGCCAAACCAAACTTGAGAAAGAAGAACAAAGCTGGTAGCATCATACTTCCTGATTTCAAGCTATAATACAAAGTTATCGTAAATAAGATAGCATGATATTGGCATAAAAACAGGCACACAACAGGGGAACAGAATATAAAACCCAGAAATAATACCATGTTCATAGTCAATTAATTTCTGACAATAATGTCATGAACACTCAATGGAGAAAAGATAGCTTTTTCAGCAATGGTATTGGGAAAACTGGATATCCATGTGTAAAAAATCAAAGTGGATCTGTATCTTACATCAAACACACGAAAACTACAAGAAAACAAAGGGGGGAAGCTCCCTAACACTGGTTTTGACAATGATTTCTTGGATAAGACACCAAAAGCAAAGCCAACAAAATGGAAAATAAGTGGGTCACATCAAACTAAAGGACTTCTGCAGAGCAAAGAAAACAGACTGGAAAGACAGAATGAGAGAAAATATTTGCAAACCATGTATTTGATAAGGGGTTTATACAAAAGATGCAAAGGTCTCATTCAACTCAAAAGCAAAATAGCAAATAATCCAATTTTTTAAAAATGCAAAGTACCTAATTGACGTTTTTCCAAAGAAGACATACAAATGGCCAATATGTAGATGAAAAAGTGCTCAACATCACCAATCCCTGAAGGTACAATGGATAAGAATCCACCTGCCAATGCAGGGTACAGGGGTTCAATCCCTAGTCTGAAAAGATTCCACACAGCACAGAACAAGTAAGCCCGTGTGCCACAACTACTGAGTCTGCATGCTGCAATGACTGAAGTTCTTGGGCCAAGAATCTGTGCTCCACAATAAGCGCAGCCATCACAATAAGACGCCCATGCACTGCAACGAAGAGTAGCCCCCGCTCGCTGCCACTAGAGAAAGCCCAGTGCAGCAATGAAGAACAAGAACCAAAAATAAATAAATAAATAAATAAATTTTTTTAACTTACTAAGTACTAAAATCCTTTCAAACATGATAGGATATCCAAAGGTCCTAGGTATCACAAACAAGAATGAAGAACACAAACATAAAACAGGTTCAGAATTATTCTGGTTGTTTGTGAGATGTTATTAGGGAATTTTTGAACAGAATCATCCCTAAATATTGTTGAAAGAAAGCAATGTTTAGTAAAATATTCTAACTTTGTTTGGGTCTAGAGTCCAAAGTGACACAATTTTCTAAACTATTTCAACATATGTAAAATGTACAAATGTAACATACTTAGTATCTCCTCTCCGAGTTTATGAGGATATACATTACCATTTTCAGTACTGCTTAAAACGTATTTGCTTTTCCTAGCAAAACCTAGAATCCAGTTTGCCATCATAACATCTAAGTTACCACACACAGTCTTTGACAAGATTTGGTTCAAAGCAAGCTCTTCAACACGGAGCCACTAAACCACAATAAACCCTTTAAACAACACATAGATAAAAAGACAATGAATAAAATTTAACCTAGATAATTGGTTGGACAGCAAATATATATGCTCCATGTTATATCCTAAGCCCTGAAGTTAGGACATTTCCAGATGTCCTTGGCCTCTGGCGCCAGCTGGATGCACTGCATCCAGGGTCAGGCAGGGTCTAGCTATAAACAGCCATCAGAATGCCAGCTGGGAAGTCCCTGCCAGAGCCCTGTCTCTTAACACAAGCCAGGAGTGGGGCTCAGAACAGGGACTTGCTATCACATAATAAATGCATGTAGCTGGGAGAAAGAAAGGAGGCTGACTGAAATTGCCAGTGAAACAGGGAGCTCTGTCCAGCCTCTCCTATTATCACCCATCAGAATGCAGGATGCCCGTCTCCACTTACAAGCCAGGACCAGGAGGAGGCATTTCAGTCACTAGTTTTTCAGCTTCTTCAGACACTGTAATCCAGGGCGTTACAGAGCTAGGACTGTCTGGAATGAAGAAGGTAAGCAGGAGTGACAGGAGAAGCAGAGTCCAGACCCAACCAGACCGGCTGGATGACTGGAAAAAAAAGACAACAACCTGACTGGCTGCCCTCCTGCAGTCCCACTCCCACTGGTCCCTGGTGTGTAGGGAAATCAGTAATATCTATAATTGTCGACTGCACTATTTTGTTGCAATGAATATTGGAAAAGATATTTAAATATGCATTTTCAACAGATGTCTAAAGTTAAGTATGATTTTACTAGTGGTTCTCAGAACCAATTTTCCCCCATAGGAATGTACCTTTTGTATAATTTTTTTAAAGAATCTCAGTGGGCGCATAAAAATTGATATAAAGCAATCCACTTTATAGTTCACTCTAGACAAATCTGTCTCTTTACATATTATCTGACTCTTGGTGGCTGGCTTCCTCTTGCATGCCTGAAAGTCTACTAAATCAGTGTGAAGAAAAATAGCATAAAATTAGATCTTTATATGCCCCAACCCCTTAGATAGACTAGTTAATATACATCACTTTCCTTCTTTAATTCCCTATTTTCAGATAAATCAAATTCGTACAGAGTAACAGCTTAAAATTACTTTGAGTATAAAATTTCATTAATATTTATAGGACAGTTGTGTTCCTCAATGTTTACCTTCTAATAATAGAGATTTTTTTCACCCAAAAATGGATATACAAATTTCAAATAAATATTATTATTCACTTTTTATAGCCAGATGCTGAGGCAATGGAAGATGAGTGAACTGTACCAAAGAAAGAAGGTGACTATAAAACACAAAAGGTATTCTTTTGGTCTTGTCTTGGTAATTATCTTCCAGGAAAAAAGCTAAAATTATTATACCTGAGAATGTGGTCACTCTGAAACCAATTTGAATATTAATTTCCAAGTCTTTAAATCCTTCTTGAAAAATATATATACACGGTATATATACTACATCGATTAAAATGAAATTGAAAATCTCAGTTGGTAAATGGATAATTTAATACGTTCAAAGAGAAAAGACTAAATTTACTGTTTAAATCAGAAGTTTTATAAACTATCATGTCTCTCCCTCAACCAGTTAAAATTAGATACCTCAAGTAAAATTTGCTATCTCAAAAATCGCTAGTCTTCACTAGTCTCTCATCTTTTATTATTCTGCTGAATCTTTCAATTTCACATCAATAAAACAGAAAATACCATATTTAATAACCGAAATTAAAAGTTGTCTCTAAATTCTATTTCTAAAAGAGACATCAATTTACTGCTCCGAATAGGTTTGGTGTGAGAATATTTATTATGTTGTTTTGTCTTGAAGCTTTTCAGCATTTCCATTTTCTAAAGTCATTTCTTCATCATATTAGGTTTAGCACCTTAATATTTATCCTAACATTATAAGAATACAAGAGTAGCACCCAGCTATATCAGTGATAAACACTAAAGAAACTCAATTTCCTCCACAGGAGGAGGATAGTGGTTGAGTATGCTTTTTTTTTTTAACGTTACAATTTACCCAAATAGCCCAACAAATTAAATAAAGTCCATGAGGAAAATGGACCCAAAGTGATAAATCAGGTATTCACTCACGGCCGGGACTTGGGACACAGCCGCTTCTCCCGCGCGGGGACAGCGCACTGACAGGCCCGTCATGCCCACGCCGCCGCGGGGACGTGACCGGACCGAGGGCACCGCAGCGGAGCCTCACGGGAGCCTCGGCGGCCACACTCCCAGAGGAAGCGAGCACGCAGGCCGGACGGTAATTTCTGAAACAAACATTTGGGGTTTTCCCCTTTGTCCTCTTCCCAAAGGTCATGTGCGCTACAGAGGAGCTTGTACTCGGCCTGAAATGCCCAGAGCAAGGTCGGGAAGGTGGGGGCCCCGGGCTTGAAGCCACGAGGCTTCTGAGAGGAAATGTCCCCCTCCAAGTGGAGCCTCTGGCTCTCACTCCAAGGCCGGGCCTGAGACGCCCGAGACTGCCCATGGGAAAATTAAACAGTACCCCAGAGCAGTGTTCTCAACCTTCACAACCATATATTCAGTCGTTGTCCACACAGAACCAAACTGACTGAAAACGTTATTTCTGATACTGACAGAGTCTGGTAACTCTTCTGCACATTCGGTCACAGAATCCAATTTTCCACTGCAAAGGCTGACGGGCCTTCGTCGGGGAGCTGAGTTCCCGCCTCTCGCTCCACGCGGGCAGGAGAGGGAGACACCAGGGTCCCGGCGGCCACGCCCCAACGCCGGGTCCACACGCAGCCGGGTGAGGCGGTCCCCAGGCCTGGCCGGCTGGTCAGCACCGGCCTCCCAGCCCCTGACAGCGCACCGCGCACTCCAAGACCTCGCAGGACAGCACCTCGGACAGCCTGAACACCTGCATTTTAATAGCCAGCGAGGAAACCTCCTCTGCCACCCTATGGTAGGTCCTCAAGGATCACCTGCACACCTTCTGCTGGTCATCAAGGATGGACGCTGGCCACGGGAGGGCGCAGAAAGAGAGGCTCCAGCCCCATCTACGCTGGGAGCTACAGGCAGCGCTGCGGTCAGGCGCCAGGGAGCACGCGCAAGACGCTGAGCCGGCGGGGCCACACCCCTTCTCGGGCTGCGAGCCCACTGTACCTCGAAGCAAGGAAGACACGCCAACGGTGCAAGGATGGATTATCTGTACGTGCGCACATCCCTGCTTAGTCTGTCCATATATGCTTTTAAAGGAAAATATTTCTGAAACAAGTACCACGACAGCAAATGAACGCTGTGCCAAGCCATGTTGAAGGGGGAATTCGTCAACACAGAAGACCATGGTCACAAGTCATTTTTGGATGTCTGCATAGAAAATAAAATGCACGAAATCACATTTAAATGAAATGACTTCCATGATGCTTGCAAAATCGACTGCATTTAACTTGCAAATAGTATAAACCACTCAAAAGAGATCACAGAGTGTAGACAGTTCTTGTAGCTGTTAATTACATTTTAATGTCTGTGACAATTCTGTTTATATATTGGACAGCCTGTAACCCACAGTTATGTACATAAATTACAAGATATTTATAAGGTAGCACACTTGGGTCAGACCTACAAATTAAATGTACATATTTATAACCTAAAGAGAGATTCTGGGTACACATGGCAGATTCAACACACATCTACTATCATCCTCTCCTAAAAACAAAACCGACAGTAGTTTGCTTTTCATTTGTTTTTATAAAACAAACTCATAATAGGAACAAAAACAGCAACAAAATTGTGAATGCAAAAACAGACGGACAACTACATAGTGACTAACTTAGCCAACACAGTTTGACAATGTAGAATCTTCACAAGACTTAGAAATTGGTGGTACCAGGTATCTCTGAGAGCAAAGAGGCGGTATGCTGGGGGATGGGGGTGGAGAAGGTTAGTGAGCCTGTGCCTAAAACAAGGACCAAGAGTTAAAAGTTGACTAAGACCTCTCCCAGTAAGCACAGCACCCCTCTCAACCTAGAAGTCCAGAGAACTCCCAGAACAGGAGAAAGAGCAGTTTCAGACCATTGCGAGAGCAGTACTATAAGAATATCTACTGAATGTTGAGATACCCTCATACAACCTTGCCAAACGATACTCTCCCCTTGGTAAGTCAGACCAGCCCAATAGGAAAGATCTAACTATGTTCTGGGGCAGGAGTAGGGGTATCCCAAATTCTCTTCAACAGCCCACCCAGGTACCCCACAGTAGAACCTATGGTCAGCCAAGGCACTCAGACAACCAACGATAACTGACAGCTGAGGAAAGTCTTCAACATGAAATAAAGACCAAAACAAAGAAAAAAAAAAGACAAGCCAGAAGACAATGAAATGATATAAAACAAAATACAATCATTAATATTTCAAAGAAATAAAATAATTTACCCTGAAACAAGAACAGGATTCTATTAAAACAACAAAGAATTTTTTTAAATGACAGGAAAAAATAGGAAAGTGGAGGAAAAGGGGAGAAAGGAAGGGAGGGATTTTGAGAAGACTAGACAGAGCCTTGGAAATTACAAACTTAAAGGAATGAAGAACCCTTCCAGAAATGGAAACAGAATGACACAGAAAATAGTAGAAAAGATAAGAAAGTAACAAATCCAATAAGTCCAATATCAGATGAAAAATGTTATAGAAAGGGAGAAGAGTAAAAATGAGGGCAATGGAGATCAAAGAAATTAATTCGATTTTCCACGACTGAAGGAGTGCAAAGGGCCGTGGATAAAAAGGGACCCAGATGAAACTGAAGGGCACTGGAAGGGAAAAGGCCTCACAGACACTAGGCAGGAGAGAGTTACCTCGAGGGTCAGGAAGCAGGAAGAATGGCCTGAGACTTCAGAACAGCAGCACAGGGAGCTAAGTGACAGGTGAGTAACTGTTTCCAAATTCTGAAGGAAAATGAGTTCCAGAATTCTATTCCCAGTCAATCTTTAAGTCATCAGTTCAGTTCAGTTCAGTCGCTCAGTCGTGTCCAAGTCTTTGCAACCCCATGGACTGCAGCATGCCAGGCTTCCCTGTCCATCACCAACTCCCAGAGCTTACTCAAACTCTTGTCCATCAAGTCGGTGATGCCATCCAACCATCTCATCCTCTGTTGTCCCCTTCTCCTCCTACCATCAGTCTTTCCCAGCATCAGGGTCTTTTCAAATGAGTCAGTTCTTCTCATCAGGTGGCCAAAGTATTGGGAGTTCCAGCATCAACATCAGTCCTTCCAATGAATATTCAGGACTGATTTCCTTTAGGATGGACTGGTTGGATCTTCTTGCAGTCCAAGGGACTCTCAAGAGTCTTCTCCAACACCACAGTTCAAAAGCATCAATTCTTCGGCACTCAGCTTTCTTTATAGTCCAACTCTCACATCCACACATGACTATTGGAAAAACCTTAGCTTTGACTAGACGGACCTTTGTTGGCAAAGTTATGTCTCTGCTTTTTAATGTGTTTAATATGTTTTTAACATGTTGTCTAATATGTTTTTAATATGCTGTCTTTAAGTCATGTATGAGGGTAAAATACAGACATTTTTCAGAATTCAAGATCTTAACATTTTACTTCCCTGCACCATTCTTGAGAAAGCTACTACAGGATGGGCTTCATCAGAACAAGAAACATGAAGGGTCTAGGAAGCCAAAGATCCAGAGAGGTGAAGGGAAACTCCAAGATGAAAGTAAAGGGACACCGTGGATAACAGGTGTACATGAGATACAGATGGGACCTGAGAGACTGGAGTAAGGTAGAGGCTCTAGCAGAGATATCTCTAGAAGATAAAATGGATAATGTACCTGTTGGACCTGAATATCTTACAACAAAAGATGGACAGTTATAACTGATAAAAAATTTTAAATGGAGTTATAAGTATATGCAGATAATTCAAGAAAAATCAATTATTAACTCCAAGAAAAAGAACTGTATAGAAAAGGGTAACAGTAGTCTACTACATGGCTGTTTGCTGCACAGTTTCCCAGTCTCAGTAACGTAAACAGAACAGTGATCAAATCAAAATCATAACGCAGCTATATTGGGAGGATGAGCTGATATGAAGGATTCATGCTTGTGGCGAGGACAGGGTAAGAAAAAGAGAATGAAATTGTCATCTTCCAGAAGAAATCAACAGATAAATCTTAAAACTGAAAGTAGCGATTCAAGTACATTATTCAAAAACATGGAGGCATCCTGGAAAAATCAGCTAGTTCAAAGTGGCTGCCTCTGGGGAAGGCAAGTGGGGGATGGGAAGAAGTGACTACTGTTTTTGATGGCCACTCTTGTAGAACCACTGACTTTGTAAACCATTTACATCTATAACCTTGATACGAATAAAAACTTTTTAAAAACTAGGCTAAAAGAATAAAGACATAAGCGGAAAAGATGTACAGTATCATACACCAAACAAATTTAAAAGCCATCCTTTCTATATTACCATCACTTAGAATCAAGCAAAAAGCCCAGGGGAGGCGTTGAGGGTATACTCAGTGCTCAAAGCACACTTCTGAAAGACAAGATAACAATTTGTCAGAGAGCGTCCTCTCCTTATCTCCCTCAGAGGGCTCCAAGATTATTAATCTTCAGAACACAAAGCAGTGGAAAACTACAATTCCCAGTATACCCTGCAGCCCATTCAATTACTTTAAGTACATGAGGTTTTGCTATGAGGGAGAAGATTAATTTTAAGAAAATATAGAACTAGTTCTCATAGGCAATTTCTAGCCGACTGTGTTCTACAGACATAATTTTTCCATTCTCTACTTGAAGAAAAAAAGGATAGAAAATAAATCATCTGTTAGAGTTGAACATTATTTTTTTAGTTACTTCAAAGAAAAATTCAAGATGATGGCACTGAAAGTCTAGAAACACAGAATGTTCGAGCAGAAAGGAAGTAAGAGGTCGCAGAATCTCTTCTCCCCTCTTCAAGCTCCATGTATCCAGTTGTGCAGTGGAAGAGTTCAGGGATTGTCGAAGTTCAGTGCCCAACCAACATGCTTGGAAAATGCAGAATCGTGAGATCAAAATGAGTCACTTATTCATTCAACAATTTAAAATGCATTTTTGGTAATTACAATATGTAATTCAATCACAGAACGGGGATATTCACAAACCCAGGTTCCACTTCCTGTTTTATATTTTTGGTAAGTCACTTAATATTTTAATTGCTTCAACTTTCCCATCTGTAAAATAAACATACTGTATTTCACATTCTGTATTTCACAGGAAACTTTATGAAAACAGAGTGAATATGTTTAAGATTCTAAAAGGAAAAAAGAGACACAAAACACTCTACTACCATCACTATACACAACTAACACAATCACCCCAAACTCATCATATCCAAAATCAAACTCCTCCTCCGCCTCAAAACCTGTCTCTCCTTCTGAATTCGGGCTCTGAGTTAATGGTCCCCAAATCTTCTCTTCCACTCAAACCAGGGAACCTGGAATTATCTAACACCCTCCTCTCCCATCCTGTACCTTCATACCACAACATAATCAATCTCTAGCTTACCTTCCATATAGATTTTGTCTTAGTCTCTTCAAGCCATAACAGCAATACCATAAACCAGGGAGCTTATAAACAACAGAAAGTTATTTCTTAGTTCTGGAGACGGGGAAATACAAGGCATCAGCAGATTTGATATCTGGTGAGAGCCCACTTCCTGATTCATAGATGGTTGTCTTCTCACTGTGTCCTCATTCTGGGATCTTTTTTATAAGGGCACTAACCCCAATTCATGAGGGCTCTATCCTCGTGACCTAATTACCTCCCAAAGCTGCCACCTCTTAAAATCATCACAGTGATTTCAAGATATGAATTATGGGGAGACAAAAATACTCAGTCCCACCCTCTTCCTTTTTATCCTCACCATCACTATACTCACGAACTGGGGCTTTCGTTTATTGTGGTCTTTCGTGTGGCTAAACTCAGAACAGATCATTCTCTATCTCCAGGTTTCTTCCCTTTAAATCTTTCTTCCCCACCAAGCAGCAGACAGAAAATGACCTGCCTAAAATGCTAATTTCAAAGAGCCACCCGCCCCCTACTCCTTAAAACTAGAAAGGCTCCACACTGCTTTACAGGATCAAGTAAAGCTCCCCAACTTGACATTACGAGTTCTCCATGACTAGCACCCCCTCCAGTATCATCCAAAGCAAGGGCCGGCAAGCAGCTAAGCAGAGGTCCCAGTAACAACGAGACTGGCTGGCGCCACACAGCACTCCCCACCCGACCTGTATGCTATTCTTTCTGTCAGAGACACAAGTCCTACATTTTTTTTATAATGCCTCTTATTCATCTTACAAAACTTGCCTCATCATCTGATCAGAATCACCACCTTCCAAGACTACAGGCTCATCGAGGTTGGAAAGTAATTTAGTCACCACTTCCCACTGCCAGGGTCCAGCACCCAGGTGGACACACAGGAGGCCAGCAATCACATGCCAACTCAAAGAACAGTCTACATTCACTGCCCCCTTCTTCATTCACTCCTCAAACCACTGCAATTTAGTTTTCCTAAAAATCACAGGGAAGAAAATCTCTAGCCACTCCGTCTCAGCATGGGGCATTGCTGGCCACTCAGTTCTCCTTTGTAAGGGACACTCATCTCTTTCACGACCCTAATACTCCTCTCGCCGCCCTGTCTTCTTTGCTATACTTTGTCTCCTCTTAGCCACTCACCCCTTAAGTGCTACGGTTCCCCTGGTTTGTCCCCAGTCCCCTTTCCTTTTTTTCCTTCAGCAATGCAGCTCCTTTCCTATGGCTTCTACAGTGGACCTACAATACAGATTCTCAAGATTCTAGGACCCACTCTAGGTGGGTGGGACCCACTCTAAATCAATTACACAGGGTCTAGGACCCACTCTAGATCAATTAAAACAAACTCCCTGGGGAAGGATTCACTGTGGACCCTTGTTAAAATTCCCCACTTGATTCTAAAAGGATGCCAGGGCTCAGAAGCACTGAGCCACACACTGACTTAAAAATAGAACCTCAGATTTCCTCAACATTCACAATCCCCAGACCCGTATTTCCAACTGCCCACAGAAAACTCCAGTTTCCTGCAGACTCCTTGTATAAAACTAAAGTCGATACCTCCCCTCAGATCGCTCCTTCTCCTAGATTCCTTTATTTCTATACTGACATCTACACAGGTGCCCAAGTTACACACTTCAGAACTATCTTAAAACCTTTCCCTTGCCTCACCTGATACTCAGTTACTAAGATCCATGAGTTCAACTACTAAATACACCTCAGGCAGCCACTACCCCTCAAGGCCTAAGTAGGGTAACTTCCTTGTTATTGACCCTTCTTCCAGGTTCCCAGTCCAGTCTACCCTCCACACCACCAGCAATCATCTTTCTAGACACAGACTTCACACTTACTCCCCAGGTAAAACTTCCTCCAAAAAAAGAAAACTCTCCTATTTAGATATGGTAACGCTCAAATGCCTTGGAGCAGTATATAAGACCACTCACATTCATAGCCTTTCTGTAATCTACTTTCCCAATCCAGACTTCCTGACACATTCTCCAGCAACTTTAGCCCTGTAAGAATCAGATTACTCTTCATCAACATACCAGTCAAGTTTAGGATTTAAAATATTTCCACTGTCAAAAATATGAAACACACACACACACACACACACCTGCTGTTCTCACTAAGTCTAGTTCAAATACTACCTTCCTTTCCTGTAAAGCCTTCATACTCTAGCTTTCATAGAATCAATATCTCCCTCATCTGTGATCCCCACAGCTCTTTTTATAAACCTCTATTATACTAATTATCACACTACATGAAGTTGTTGACAGACCTGCTCTAAGGCTCTTCAATTGTTCTCTAAGGGCCTAGAATGTATCTCTTTTATAAAACCAAGTTTTTGTTATATTAGAGAAATTACCCAATGCTGGTTGCACAAAAGGCAAATACCGTGGCACAAAAGGGGTGCTTAAATAAACCAAAGGCTTTTTCCCTAAAGACACTCAAGTTATCATAGTCTAGAAACAAAATAGCAGGGAAAAGAGGATTTCTGTTTTAAGTTCTCTGTTCTCATTATGAGAAATATAGAATGCTGTCCCTCAAAAATCAATTATTGACATCTTAACTAAATATCTTTTATGGGAGTTACTGAAGGCTCCATTAAATGGAAGTTAAGACTATCATTTAGCCAACTGAAGACTGAAATTCTTTTTTTCCCATACAATAATTCCCAAGAAAATGAAAGGATAAAACTATCTTCTTCATCTTGGTATAGATGTTAGATAATTAACTTACAGGAAGAACAAAATTTACAGCTCTGGACTTCAGTAATCCTATCATTTTCTCTTACTATCTTTTTATTGGCATAAATCCCACTTTTTTTTTTAATGGTCTTCTTGTTCCTGACTATTAGAAATTATTGGCAGTTTACGCTAACAGGCTTCCGTCTTATTTCACTTCCAAATGCTATTGTGGCTGTTCATTCCAATCAAAACCAAAATCAATCAATTTTTAAGATTAAAAAAAGGTACATTAAAAAAAATAAATTATGCAAGCAATCTAAAATCCTTCCAATATTATCTATAATAAATTTTGAACATTAAACAAGATTATAAAGAACTATTAAATCATTAAATTTATTCTATACTAACTTTATAAAATGAAATTTAAGAATACAACATTAAAAATTGTTAAGAAAGCGAAATCTGCCTAAGAAAATGTATTCATAAATAGAAATGTTTTTACTCATATTCATCTCACTTATACAATGGACTTAGTCACTAACTTACTGAGCAGAGAGGTTAAATTCTGAATCTTTTTATGGTTTACCAGATTCTCAAATTTGCGTCAGTACCATGTTAAAAAACAGTCTTTCCCGGTGCCCCCTACCCTTTAAAAACTAGAATAAGACCACATGGCTAACAACTCCTGCTGCATGCGATTATATAGCTAGAGGAAGGGTGAGAAAGTTTGAATGAAAATATTAGAAGTGACAGCTTTCCACCTTAGTCTTTCTGTGCCCTCTCCAAACTGCAGGGAGCAGATGGTACTTTTCAAGCACATTTAGACCAGGCTTGGAAGGACGACTCTGTGATAAAGAAATAACTGCACATGCAAAAAAACCACATGTTTTGCAACCTACAGTTTTTTAATCTAGAAAAACTTTAGTCCCGGTTAACACAAATAGAAAAGCCGCCATACACATGGTTCCATATAAAACAATGGTGTAGAAATTATAAAAAATAAAAGTTCCAACAGTTTCTTTTTCATATTTGCACTACAAAATGCCAGTTAAACACTGGAATGTTTAAGAAAAAACAGCCGAAAAACTAAAATCTAAATATTATTGAAGTCACCAAAGAATACTACCTCTGATCCCTTTGTGGCCAGTGGGTGGCAATGCCAATGGCATCAACACAGGTGCTGCTCTCCAGCACATCCTCTCATCAGGTTGAAGGCCAAAGGTTTAAAAGGATAACAGAGAAGGAATAAATTAGACATTGCTGATTCATTTATATTTCAAATGGAAAACTGACTACTGTATTGATAAAGAACAGAAAGGAACAGAAAGCTATTTGCCTCGTTTTCTCTTCAAACCCAGGTAAAAAATGAAAATGAAAGCACTTTTGGAACAGGTGACCAGCGCCTTGGTCATGGCTCCTCAGCCCCTCTCTCACTTCCACGTCCACCTCCAATTTCCATTTCAACTAGAAATTTCAGGAAAAAAAAGCCGTCCCTCACACTGAGCCCAGGGATGCAAACAAGTCACAGAGCTGGCGCGCAGGAGAGCTTGGCGGAACCCCCACGCCAGAAGTCTGGACCCAGGCCACAGCCGCACCAGGGCCTCTCCTTCCATCCACTGGGCCACCTGTCCTTTAATTTCAAGTGGCTTATGCCTGGCATTTCAGCTTCAAAGGGGCCACAAACTGCCTCTATGTGGGGAGGATAGGGTTCGGACAGTCTCCTCAATGTAAGTAGCAGGAAAAGAACACACTTTTGTTATCAGAAAACCTAGGTTCACCTTTTGACACTTCAAAATTGTATAATCCTGGGAACGTTACTTATCCTAAACTTCAATTTCCTCATCTGAGAATGGTAATACTCCAGATACTATTTAACAGAGCCACAATGAAGTTCAAGTGAGATTCCTGGTTTAAAAGCACTTAACAAACTGTACAAATCTTACTAAGTTGATGTTTAGTTGTTGTGATTCTTTTCCTTGGCGGGAAAGAGAAGTTTTCCTCAATCACAGCTGTCACTGCAGGACACCCATAAATTTAACACAGGCCTTTCTGAGCCATTACAACCTTAGAATAAACTAGTGAAGTCAGAGGCCCCACCCTAAACTTGTATCATGAGCGCCTCACCGTCAATTTCTCAAATGCTCAGTTTAGATATCACATCAATCATTTTTCTCGTTTTTTCCCTGCAGTGTCTTCCCTTTTCATTTGATACCACAGTTTCAACAAAATGATTGATACGTTTTACATTTAAGCAAAGCAATGTATTTTTAAACAATGTGGTTTACTAGACCAAAGCATTTTAAAGCTGACATTTATTTTCACACGTGTGACAATACACGTACAAAGAGAAACACATATATACATACAATATAACAAGCAGGCTATGATGTGTGTGCATACATATATGTACATGTGTTGTCTGTACATGCATGTACATGAATGTACAAATACACACATGTGTGTGCATACCAGAGTCTCTTATACCCATACATGTTTGAGTGTGTGTATACATGTGTGTATATATGTGTACACGTGTGTTTGTGTGTGCACACACATGGGGTATGATATATGTGTGTTCATATAACACACATACATGTATGGCTATTAGAGGCTGCTGCTGCTAAGTCCCTTCAGTCGTGTCCGACTCTGTGCGACCCCATAGACGGCAGCCCATCAGGCTCCCCCGTCCCTGGGATTCTCCAGGCAAGAACACTGGAGTGGGTTGCCATTTCCTTCTCCAATGCATGAAAGTGAAAAGTGAAAGTGAAGTCGCTCAGTCATGTCGGACTCTCAGCGACCCCATGGACTGCAGCCCACCAGGCTCCTCCGTCCATGGGATTTGCCAGGCAAGGGTACTGGAGTGGGGTGCCATTGCCTTCTGAGCCACATATGATTATCTAGTCTACAAACAAAAGCTGGTGTGTGATGCTGAGGAAGCTGCATGGCTTAGTGGGCAAGAGTCTAGAGCAGCACTGACTGGAATGAATTCCAGCTTCTTTCCTATGGGTACTATGAAAAGTTACTTATTAATCTCTCCAGGCCTCAGTTTCATCATCTATAAAACGAGACAGTATATACCTCACAGGATTGCTATGAAGTTGAAGGAGTTACGTTAAGTGCTAAATACAGTATATGGCACACACTGGGGGATTTTAAGTGTTTATATTAACATTATTCAATGTGTTCTAAAAAGTTAGTTACATGATCATCATATACACATGTACATATGGTTCTGTGCATTCAGGTGACCTTTAAACAACACGAGGTTAGGGCACTAAAAATCCATGTGTAACTTTACAGTCAGCCTCTGACCCTACAGTTCTGCATCCAAGGATGCAAGCAACTATGAAGCATGTAGCACTCTAATGCATGTTTAGTAAAAAAAAATCTGCATATAAATGGACCTGGGATTTCATATCCATGCTATTCAAGGGTCAACTATATTGAATGTACTTATTTAAGCATACACACATCTTTCCATATGGTATCTGCAATAAGTTCATTTCAGTTAACATTAGATTAATGCATACTGAATGTTTATCCTATGCTGAACACTGTTCTAAAAACTCGATATGTTTAAACTGGAACATGTTTAAACCTCATAACAGCCCTACAAAGAAACTGAGGTGCAGAATGACTCCACAACCCATTGTTAATCTATTGGCCTCCAGTTTACATGAACACAGTTATAATTTCAGTATATGAAAACAGTAGATTATATAATCAAAATCTTTCCTTATGAATTTGTTAACAGAAAAATCACTATAGTCTATACTGTCATAGTGGTATTTTCAACAATTCTTTTTCACAAGAGTACTGCAGCATCTCTAAAGATCCCAAGAATAAGAGAGCAATCAGCTAGTTCCTATATTCTAGAGCTAATTTCAGTTTCTCTAATACAAATCAGAGGATTCTATATTCCCATCTCTAACCGTGGTATTTTAAACAATAAATATACAAACACAACACACACACACACACACACCCAGATTTAGGACTCCATTCAAAATAATGAACTGTTTTGGTAAACTTAAAGCTTCATTGCTTTAATCAGTTTTCATACGGCTAACTTATTGTTTGGCTTGATTATTAATATTTCATCTTAATATAATTATAAAAGATTATTTTACAAGTTTTATCAGAAACACTGCTTTAAAATATGTGATACTCTGTCAAAACAGAGAAGCTAAACATAAAAGTAAACTTGTAGTTTGATCAAATGGTTATTTATTTATGAAATAAACACCAGTTAAACCAGGGCATATGAAACACACAGAGTGAACATACAGGTCTGCTATACTTCGTGTGTTGCAATCAAAATGCTCTAGTTTAACATACACCTTCCACAAAAGAAATACTCTATATTTTACAGAACGTAAACTTGTACCCACTTGTATACAGTAATGCTTTTATAGCTCAAGTTCACTCTCAGTGTCAATTCTGGTTAAATCCCCAGCTTTGGAAAATCAAAGAGCAATTTGCTCACTAACTTGCTTTTAAATTATCATGCATACCCTTTGAAAATCATTGCTAATTCTTAATAATAGCTTAGATACTGTTACAAACTTGTTCTTCCAAAATTGGACAGTATTCCAAGTCTTTCTGACCTGTATTCAGCCATCCCTTCGTGTTAAACTGACACCAGTAGTGTTAGTACAGAGTGGATTTTAACTTTAACACACACTTCCATCCCATATGAGAAGCATCCACCCCACTTACTCCTGCCCTGAGCTAGCCGTTTATCACAAAAGCCTTATTAAAGTGGCCCAAGTGGACAAAAACTGCCTAGCGGTTAACTGGAAGTTAACAGGACAAAGTAATGAAACAAACAGAAGCCCATGTTACCAGCCAACACATTTTGTTCATTTAATCTGATGCTCATGTTTTTGCTTTAATTATTTATGGTAATTATAGCAGTTAATATGCTGTAACATTTTCACAAAAGAAATGAACTCAACATAATAAAACCTTCCCAAATCTTTCAATATTTCATCCACGCCCAACACACTCAAACACGATAACCAGACTGCAATGCATTAGCTCATTTCCAGAGTCTGAAACTATTAGCCATTTACCAGATCCAGGGGAGGAGGGGGCGTGCATCCTCAGTCATTTGATCAGAAAGATCTAAAGCAGTATAGGGAATAGAACAGTCTAGATGCTCCGAATCCTGAGACAGTTTGATCACTTTTGAGATGCACTGGGTCTGAAGAGGCTGTTTAATAAGCCTGGACAAATGAACCAGACACTCAAATCTTCAGCACGCTCTGATACTCCATCATCACCTAACCCCTGCCTTCCATCCACTCAAAGATCCTTAAACTGCCTTGGGTATGGGTGGGAGGATCCTTAATTTTCTGAATTCCATGGAAAAATCTCCAAATAAAAATCAATAATCACTCAAACCCAAAGAAAACAGCTGTTTCAAGTTCATTTCAGCTCCCTTTGGCAACTATGTTTGATCCTTAGCCAAATAAACAGAAAAGGAAAAGAAAGAAAACAGGGAGGATAGGGTACTACTCATAAGGTAGCTTTGGTTCATAAAAGAAACTTGTTAATGTCACAATTCAAAGGTCACTCAAGAACCATGATTTTGAAAATATAACGTTTTTCACATACACACAAACACATGTTTTCCAGTGAGTTCTACCAGTAAATTCTTTACAAGTATCATCTCATTTAACCCTAATAAAATCACACTATGGAGGCAGATTTATACTATCACACCTAACTTACAGATGCAAAAAACATCTCCCGGAAGTTAAGGGTGAGCTTGAGAGTTCAAAAGCAAACAGCAGTGAGTATGTGTGTCACAAAAGTGACATGATATAAAACAAGAACAACTGTGTTGGCAACTCAGAAGAAACAGGAGTTAAGAAACTTGGGCATTTTCCACCACAGAATGCCCAAACGGAAAGACAAAGAAGCAGACTTCTAACAGGCTCCAGCCATACCCGACCTCGGCCTCAACCCACAGGGTGATCTGGAGGCAAAGCCTCCCTGGAAAGGAAGCTTGGGCCCCAAACTGACCATCTTAATGATCTACCATTAGGGTCCATTATCATGCCCAGGGCAGAAATAAAGCTCATTCTCAGACACTCTGAATTCTAAAATGACAAAACTGTCTCAGAGAATATATCTAAGTATTTCAAGTCACTTTCACACAGACTTTTATCTATAGTCTCACAACACGGAACAATACAGCCTGATTTAAGGACTATAATTCCAGTGGGCTAATTAGGACTTAACGCATAGAGCTAAGCCTGGAATCCTGAAGTTCTAATTCTTAATCCAGTCCTTAAACTCTCTAAGATTATAAACTACCACTCTATACCATGGTCCTGGTAATTCCACCCGTCAAATAGATTACCTACTGTGCAAATGATGTGTATGGTACATTCCTCAAGGTAACACTAAAACTTTCTGGGCACTCTCCCTCCTATCAGCATTGTAACAGGATCCCCTGCATTTTACAACAAGCTCACGAAGGCCTAAGCAGGTTTGGGTTTTCAAACCTAAATTTGTTTCGTAAACTTCCTCTGCTCCCCCAATTAAATGGGAAGGAAAGACATCAAGTATAAAACTAAACCATAAGTGAAAAGAAAGAATCTTGTCTCTGGGAACACTATGACTATATCTGAGAGCTCTATAACACAATAAAGCATAGCTCACAGGCACAGGAAAATATAAGTCATTAGCTATTAATAGAGCCAGAGAGTCAATTGTTGTAATTAAATCATAGTTTAATCTTCTGTATAATCCTCTGAGTTAGTCTTGACAAGTTTTCTTGTGGTCAGTTTTGGGAAAACATCTGCTAATGGTAAAATTTTTGGTTCTGAGAGGGAAAAATTACATCCTTCTGGATGGAAAACAGTCATAGTCTAAGGAGACTAATTCTTATGAAAACATTGTATTAATGAAGTCCAATAACTCACTCTCAATTTTTTTACGTTAAAAGAGGCGTTAAACACAGACACAAATTTATGAAAGCTACTACAAACTGAACAAACAAAATATTCTGATTCAAAGATGCTATATGCTTATTCCAGAGATAAAGAACAGAAATATAACTTTCTCCAATTAGAAAATACATAAATAACAAGTATATATAAATAAAAACACATAAATAAATAACATGTACAACTGAAAATGTCCCTTTTCTAGACAAACTTAACACTAAGAGATAACAATACATCTCTAATACCCTTAAACAATAAGAGGCTAATCCCAGACCAGAGGAATCCCTTTATTGCCAATTTTTCTAAAGAGCATTTAAATAGCTATATTCCAAACCAGACTTTTTTTTTAAGCCAAATCAGCTCTGAATGCGTGCTGGTGGTTTTTCATTATTTTAGTATTCTATATGAAGCACTCCATCAGTAAATATTCAAATAAATTAACTGTGTAAGAAGTTTACTGTACTTAGTCATCTGAGTGCTGAAGTAGTAATTTTAGCAATCTTTGCAAAATTCCATGTTACATTGTGCAGGCCCAATTCAAACCCACTCCTGACACCCTGCAGCTATAAATTATCTCTGGAGCTTGAAAGTGAAAGATAGGCCAGGTCTGAAATAGCTTAACAGTTGGACAGTTCCAGCTTAGAGAAGGCAAACCCTGCAATAACCTAGATCCAGAGCCTCAGGAGGAGTCTAATTTACTGTTGGAAGAAGAAAAATCCCTTCCAAAATATATTCCTCCTTAAAATATAGACTCTTTACTGTTATTTCTTACATATAATATTAAAATGTGGGAGCACTAAAATCAAATCAGAAAACAGAAGCTGCAAAATAAGAAGCAATAAGCTGAACCCTTAATAATTACATGGTGTATGGGATGTCTCCTCCTCAGACTCAAAAGTTCTGTGCCCCCTTTCTGGGGTCTAAAGACTTGGGAACAGTCCCTACTGCTGGGGGGGTGGGAGGTGGGAGACTCTAGCAAAAACAGAGCCCAAGGTAACCGATTCTTTCCATGTGTAATGCTATGCTATGCTATGCTAAGTCACTTCAGTCGTGTCCAACTCTGTGCGAACCCATAGACAGCAGCCCACCAGGCTCCCCTGTCCCTGGGATTCTCCAGGCAAGAACACTGGAGTGGGTTGCCATTTCCTTCTCCAATGCATGAAAGTGAAAAATGAAAGTGAAGTCGCTCAGTTGTGTCCAACTCTTAGCGACCCCATGGACTGCAGCCTACCAGGTTCCTCCAACCATGGGCTTTTCCAAGCAAGAGTACTAGAGTGGGGTGCCATTGCCTTCTCCGAGAATTCAAATACCAGAACCTGTCCATTCTAACACAGTAATAAACTATATGACCGCATAGAATGTGTATAAAATAGTGCTCAATACTGTTAATAAATATTTATTATATATGCAAGGTTCTAGAGATTCATACAGCACCTTGTTAGGAATATCTGAGTGGAAGGACTACAGTGGAATTTTTACATCTTTATATTTTTTACATTATCTGGACATTTTACAGAAAACACCTAACATCTCTCTTGTCAGAAAAAAAAAAGCCATTGTCCTTTTTGATTTTTAATTCAATATGGCTTCAAAGAAAGGATAATAAGCAAGTTTAACATCTTCAACCCGGTCAGTCAGTACTTTTCAAACATGTCTCTAGAGTCCCACATCATTTGGGCCAAAAAAAAAAAAGAACAGTTGCAACAACTGAAGCAAAACTACTTATCTGTCATGTGCCTAAAGGGATAATTTACACAATTCTTTCCACACAGAACGAATTCTGAAATACTAGGTCTAACTTCAATTTTCAGAGAGAAAAAAAATCACTTAAACTTCTGGTACATTAAATATTTATCTCTGGAATTCTGATAATTACAATGAGGAGCCACGTGATGATTACTAAAAATGACTATACGTTTAGTCTAACGGCATACTATAGTGTTTCCATCTATCCCATTCTACCTCACGTTATTTTCCATCCTTGAAGGCATTTACATCTTGCAACTCCAATCAAATCCCCACCTGGATGAGGACAGAAACTTTCTCCCACTTTATTGAGCACTGCGCAGAGAAGAGTGTTCAATAAATTTCTGACCAATAAACATTATCCACTTTACAGATTTCCACTATTACTTGACTACAAAATCAAAAAGAACTCAAAGGCAGTGAATAAGTTCAAAAAAGTTTTCCTAGTATTACAGAATTCGGAGTGGATCATAAAACAGGAAGAAATAATGCTCACACCAAATAGACGGTATTTATCATTTTATTTCTTCCCAACCCAGGAACTGAACCAGGGTCTTTTACATTGCAGGCGGATTCTTTACTAACTGAGCTATCAGGGAAGCCCATCATTTTACTAATCATCTATTATAAAATTTAAATATTCTAGAACTCAGTTCCTATTAAGAAAGGCTGTTCAACTGCAGATCAAAGATAATCTGAGAAAGTTAAGTGACAAAAATTCCCATTTCCAAACAGAACTTAATCCTGGGAGATTTCCCCCTTCAAAATGCAGTTTACCTAGAGTCCCATAATCTTAATGATGTAGTCAAAGAGTACTTCTTTAAAAAGCAGATGACAGGCCAAAGTTGAATTCCTGGGTTTTGATAGTTTTCCTCCGATTACAGGAAGAGTAGCCTCAATTCTCTGACCCTCCAATTTTACTGTCTAGGAATTTATCTTTAAAAAGTAATCTCGTAAGGACACAACTGTAAGAGCATTCTTTGCAAAATCATTCGTCATAGTTGAATACTGAAATCAACTCAAATTCCTCATTCATAAATTTGGTTAAATACATGAACATATACCTATTCTAAGGAATACTGAGCAATATTATCTACATATGGATAATGGAAACAGGTAGAAAATGTCTAAGATCTATTAAGCAAGGCAAGCAAGTGGTGTAGAAGAATATGTATATTCTACTATTTTAAAACTTTTACATATATCAGACTTACCTCCAAGAAGTGAAATTTCAGAGGATTTTTAGTCTTTTATTTTCTGCAGTAGGCATTTCAAAAAATGTTTTAATATTTTACAAAAGTAGTACTTTATAATCAGGAAAATTAAAGGAAAATAGGACTAGTGTCCCATTCACCCCAAACTTGAAGTTCGTCATTTCCCTGGAAATTAAGCATATCCACTTGGAGTTATATGTACCTCGTTTACTGAAAACTAATACCATGTGCAGCAACAAGACTTGGAAATGGTCTTAATTCATTAAACCTACTAACCCTCCTGAAATTATGAATATAAAGGACATGAAAAATAAGATTGCTTTTATGGATTTCCCATCCTACAAAATTAAGAATTCACAATATTAATTTACAAAAGCCACTGTACTTTAGAAACAATTCTTCCAAAAGAAAAATATGTATTCAGCTTCTTGTGAAGAATCAGTTCTGAATGAGAACACTGGAGTTCAAAATCACCAGAACTGTCATAATCAAAACACCTAAATTCATATTGACCAGAAAAAAAGGGGGCTCTCCAATCTAATCATAATCACTCCTACACTCTGAAGATTTTCCACCAGTGTGTCCCATCTTTTCTGTTTTCAGAAAAAGAAGTGAAGGTTCAAATGAGAAGGTGGCAATTATATACACGTAGTATATAAACTGGCACAGTTCTTTGCCCGTCAACTCAGAGACATGTAAGCAAGACATTCTCTCCCAGTGACAGGCAGCCCTGTGTCGAGTAACTATGTAGGTGCTAAAACTTGTCCAGAGCTACCTGTTCAAAGACAGCTCTGCAAGGATACTTCAAGCTCTGACAGACATCACTTCGTGCAAAAACATCCACAGGAGAATTACAAAAAAAGACAGCAGTGATGTTTCAGCAAACTCAGTGTCAGAAAGGTATTCTCATGCATTTTTAATCCGTAGGAGAAAGTGAACAATTGTCCTTCAATCGTCAGTGTCAGGGCCAATGACACGGTTTCCCTTCCTCCGGGTCCACACAAACTGTTACAATCGGCTTACCAATCACGCTCCTTAAGAGCTTTAAAAAGACAAAACAAGACAAAAGCTTCTCCCCTCCCTAAAACCCAGACAAATATTGGTCTTTCTTCTTCTTTTTCCCTTTCCATCAAGTGGTAAGAGAGGAGGGAGAAAATTAATGGATTGTCTGCTCTTCAGGACAGAAGAACATACAAAGACCCAAAGAGTTTACACAAAGAGGTGTTTAAATTTGGCTCTTCTAAACTATATAAATGCAGAAGCTTCTACGAATTAAAATATTAAATAGTAGAATGTTACTTAAATCTTAGCACTGGGTCACAGGTCATGACTAACTGAAGTATATGGCTTGAAAATTATTTCTAATGAAAATTCTGTATCATCAGACCTCACTCCACCAAATTTAATAACAAAACTAAATAAAGCGTGACTGGCATTTTTTAATTTTAATCCCATGGTTTTGGTGTGTGAAATAGACCCAGGAAAGATGGCAGGGAGAAAAGAAGATAAAAATGACTTTCCAGGTATTGCTGGGAGGAAGGGGAAGAATTACAGAAACAAATGAAAACTTCAGAAGAAACCAAGCAACAAATCAGAATAAAAGGCAACATGCATAGTCGAAAGGAAATTCTGGACTTAATTTAGGGAAAATGCCACTGGACACAGAAGACCAAAAATGAAGACTAAATGTCCCCAAGTTGTTGACATTTAATAAACATGTTTCACTAGGAACCTGGTGCTCAATTAATTAGTAAAAGTATATGTACTTAGACAGCAAAGTTTCTCTCTAGCAGATGGTATAACAGGCTTGAAAAATAATGGGAAAATTTACTTCAAGTTGTCTCCTTGGTTAGTTTAACAAACATCTTACCAGAAGATATGGGGGAGGGGATTACTCTTGTATTTTTTTATTTAGGATGACAAATCTAAGACAAGATGGCAGCAGGGCCCCCCAAGCCACAGAAGACCCTACCCACAGGGCCACTTCAACATCTCCCCTTGGAGCTAAGCTCCATTCCCAGGCCAGACGAAGCTATAAAAAGCCTGGCCTCTGGCCAGCTGGCAGGACCACACACCAGGTATTTTTAACTCAAGGGGGCCTGAAGATGAGGCCAACACTAGGGCACCAAAACGTTCAGAGAAGAATAACAACCACCTCCAGCCCGGATGCTGGTCGATATGGAAGACTTCCCGCAAGTATCCTTATTACCAATCAGTGTTTTAATAGTGATGGAGACATAAAAAGATTACATTTGTGAAAGCTGATAAAAGTGGGCAGAGACTTCATTGTGAAAAAGCACAATCACTTGAAAGACTATGTACAGTTAAATAAATGGCAACGTGAACATCAGGCACTGGCCAAATAAACGGGACTCTTTTTATTTTTTATTCCTGACACGTAAGGCCACCAACTGGACTTTTGTTATAATTCCCCCAACGGTTTGCTGCTGTTGCTCTCAGTTCCACACTGGTCTTGGCACTGGGCCACACATACAGATACCATGAAGTTGTTCCCTCAGACGGAACTCCCGAGCAGCAAGATCACAGCGGGATGCCCAAGGGCTCAGGGATCTCGCCACTACAGTCAGTGTCATTTTCTGGATAAGTATGTATTAATCAGAAAGTGCTCTTCGTTTCATCCTTTATTGTTAACAATTAAATGTGAAACATCGGCAATAGTAAGATTTTCAATCGTCTCACCTTTCTTTGAGAACTGAAGGCTGTCAGAAGTTGGTCATGATTCTTACTCTCCATTTTGAAAACAGAGTGGTGCGGTGATGGAGCCGAAAGCGCCGCCACTTCTCTTTAACTGCTGCACTGATGGGCTTCTCTGGAGGGTCCCAGGGTGCGTGTGGGGATGAGGGTGCTGCTCACAGCCCCCAGAATGTGGATGGGCCCAGAACTACAGTCAAGAGTTTATTTCTAAATATAAGCTTTACAAAATTATACTTAAGTTGCCCTTTTTTTCCCCATCTTAAAAGCACAGGGCAACCAAAGAATGTTACCTACTTGCAGACTGGTATTAATAATTTTATTACTGAATGTATCCACGTTCAATATATCCTTAAAACTGAAAACACTAAGATCATCTTTGACCTAAGTGTCATTAAAATGTCTGCTCTCACATGCAATTGATCTCCAACTTTTTTTCCCCCCTTTTGTAGACTCTTCCTCTTGGTTCCTCTTCATTCGGAGCTTGTATCCAGACAGGGTATGGTCACTACGCTGGCTGGTAGGAGAGACTTACTGGCCTTCCTACTTCCGACCTCCCCTTCACTCCATCCTAAACACAGCTGGGGAGATCATTTTTCCCCCCAGCAGCACTTCCTGAATTCCAGGAGGCTTTTCCTGGCTCATCTAAACAAAGGCTACCCCCGCCTCACACAGTCTCCCCAGGCCAGGCGCCATGCCAACCAGAGGACACCCCAGTTGTGCTGTTCAATTCATTTATTCATAGGTCTCCTCTCAGTCTGCAGACTCTCTGAGCCACTGAAGTCTACTGTATTACCAGGCAGCACACTGTGAAAACCTCTTAAGTTCACAACAGATTGTAAGAAAGAAAACTGCTTTATTAAAGATGTCTTCCTAGAGATTTGCAGTAAACACATCAGATTAAATAATCTTGCTTATCTCTACTCCCTTCATAGAACCCCACTAAAATAAGAGCAAAGGAATTGTTTTAAACTGTAAACCCACAAGGACAAAGAAAACCTAAGATGAGATGACAGCAGATAAGAGAGGTCAAAAAATTTCTGGAAAGGAGTAAAGCAGACAGACAAGTGATAATTAAAGTTTTAATTTGTTCTAGGTGAGAGGATAAGAAGCAAACTAATTAAAGCTCAGAACCCCAAAGACTCAGAATCAGAGGGTGGCAGGGGGCTGGGTGAAGTATCTGCAAGGAGTCTTCAGAGCCCCCTTTGCTAATCCCCACCCCAGTCCTGTCAGAAGTCAAGAGGATTACCATCTGGAGGGGTTGGCAGTAGAGAGGAGTCATTGGAAAAGAGAGGATTAAATGGAAAACACGCATACAAACACACATTCAGCCTCCACATGCCTTGACTTCCTCTATGGATGAGTTACTGCAGGGAGGGGTGAATACAGATGACAACATCTGAGGGGATGATCCCCTCCCCATCAACAAGGCCTCACAGTGGACAAGCCTGTGTGAGCACACAGAGCTCTCCATCAGTTCTCAGTTTTCTGTCCATGGCACCAAACTGTTAACAGATGACTCAAGAAAACCTCCAACAGGCAAGACAGGAAAGTGTAAGGACAGTAAGGACTCAAAGAAACAGACAAAGAACACTACGGAGCAAATCTTCAGAAACAGAGATCCTAAAATGATTTCCACTGAGATAAACTACTGCATCCAGGAAAAACAGAGTAAGACAGGATTTTTAAAAAGGCAGTTAAGACAAAAATAAGTTTGTGGAAAGTGAAACTATGAAAACAGAAATAAAAAAACACACACCAGAAGGGCTAGAAAACAAACTAAGACTATCTACCAGGAAATAGAGCAACAACAACAACAAAAAAAACAGAGATGAAAAAGGATAGAAGGGGAGGTTTAAAACATAAAGAATTAAATAATAAATAAACAAATCCAGGATTTCTAACATTCAACTAAGAGCAGTTCCAGGACAGAGCATAGAAAACCAAAATGAGGAAATTGTCAAAGAAATTTCCCAAATTTCTCCCAAAACTCCCCAGAATTGAGTTTCACACTGGATTGGTTCAGCAAAATGAACAGAAAAATCTCAACTCCAGGGTTCATCAAGATTTTAGAATCAGAGAGAGAAAAAGCTTTTAAAGTCACCAGAGAGGAAAAATTAGGTGACATAAAAAGGATAAGGCACAGATATCTCAACAGAAAATTAGAGATCAAACAATAATTTACAAAGAAAAATTATTTCCAACCTAGAGTTCTATTCTCAACCAAACCACCAGTCACGTATAGTGACAGAAAACACATCTTTCTGACATGCAGGGAAACTTTCCTCTCCTGCACCCTTCTTAAGGAGTTACTGGAGAACATGCTGTGCTTTGCACTTGGTCGCTCAGCTGTGTCCGATTCTTTGTGACCCCATGGACTGTAGCACGCCAAGCTCCTCCGAAGAATCCACGGGGATTCTCCAGGCAAGAATACTGGAGCAGGCTGCCCTGCCCTCCTCCAGGTACTGGAGAATATAAGCCGCTAAAATGAGGAAATACACGAAGACATAGATTCAGGCCAAAGACATTCTAAGAATGATGGTTAAGGGAAATTTTACTACACATATGCAGCAAGATGTGAGAGTACTGGAGTTTAGAATGGAGAATGAGGCACACAGATTCCCATTCTGCCTGGGGACACAACCACTGCTTCCCAAAGCCACAGAAATTTGGAAATATGCAACATGCTTCATTCCAGATCAAAATCTGCCATGGTCAGTCTAACTGAAAGACTTTAAGTCATGTGAATGCATCCTAGCTGCACGGGAGGCTATGAATTTGGGTTCTGAAGTGCAGAAGCTGAGTTTTTCAATGTAAGGCATTTCTCCAAATATAAAACAGCTATTTAAAAGAGGGTGGGCATCCAAGAACATGAAAAACATTGAACAGAGTTGATTAATTCATGGGGTCTACCTTACTGAGAGGACCTGTTCAGTTCTATCAGAGGATGAAGATCATTTGGTGATATATATAAATATACTTTTCAAAAATAAAACAGTGAGGCAATTATCAACTCCAGGATAACAAACAACTGTATAGTGAGGAATTATATTCATAGTTCATGTCCCAACTAAAGATAGTCATTTTATAGAGTCTTATTAATGTAAACAATGAATGCTGATTTAGCCTTAATGGTATCAGAAATGGAATTTTAAGGCAAGACAGTGTAAAAGAGTTAACTTTTACATAGTAAAATTAACACATACAGTCTAAATTTGAAAAAAAGAAAAAATACCAATATAATCATGTCATTTAGAAATGGATTTAAGGACCAGAATAAATCATTATGAGTTAAAAATGGATGCCTCCAGGTTATGAAACTCATGGGCAAGGAGAGATTGGTATTTTTCTCAAGAAGCCTTATAATACTATTTTTTAAACTGTGTACACATATTGAGGCAACTTTTCATTTAGATGTCTCCTCTACTAGACTGTGAGCCCCTGGATGGCAAGTCCTTCCTATTGAGGGGGAAGCACACTGCAGACCCGCTTTAATACTCCTCATTTGTAGCCAGATGTTCAACCAATGTTAAATATCTGTGAGACTAATTTTTAAAGCACACTGCATTTTTTTAAGTACAAAGAAGAAAGATCCTTCAGAATGAATATGATAATCCATTAAGAAGAGATTGTTGAGCTCAGCTGCATTCATTGCCCAGCCAATCAGACTGACCCCATGGTCCGTGCACCAGACCAAACTAAAGTAAAACTGCAATGGGAACAAGGGAAAATTTACAAAAACTGACACTGACACTGATTTCCTTCTTAATATAATCTTTATAAATAATTTGCTGGATATAACAAGCATACGTTATCTGTAGGAGCGTTTGAAGTATGCATATCTGGCAAAGCAGCCAAAACCTAAGTTCACATCCGGGTTTCCAAATGGCAGATGAGCCACTAGGGTTCACTAGGATTTTCAACCTTCCATAATCATATTAGAATTATAAGGATAAGGTAATCAACTTAAAACAAGGTAAGTCATCCCTTCCATCTTTACCTTGAAAAGAAATCATCTGATTTAATTCATATGTTGCCCTGGATTTCCATGTAACTAATTTTTAATATCATTTAAGGCCATTTAATATAAAAACAATGCAATGGATACTAATAAAAACGGTAATAAAAAACACGAAAAGATATGCTATCTGTTAATATGTTATCAGGACAATGTGTTAGTCTCTCAGTCGTATCCAATAATAACAGATAAAATTGACAATAATCAGAAAAATTGATGAAAGATGCAGTTTTTTACACTCCTATTTATAAAGCAGAGGTCAGAGGCGAACAACTAGTAAATTCATTTAAGGAGGAAAATAAACAATATTTAAGTTTTTATTCAAAACTTAGCTTCTTTATATATTTCCATATCATCATTTACCTAGTTAAACACACCAGAACTAAAGTTCAGAGTCCTGATTATGTTATCTGAATATTACTTGAGATTTTTGGCAGGTTCCTATTCTAAAAGCAAAATTCATCAGCAATGTAGACTGCACAGGTGAATATTCACTATTTGAGTATAAACTGCTACAGAGGCGTAACTGTATGATGCAGACACAGTTTTGCATAATAATCTGAGGCATAAGAAAATAAGGTCAATAGAAATCAAAGGCCATTTTTAAAAGGTCTACTTATTAAAACAATTCTATGTTTCCATCCCCTCTTGAGACATTTATTTTAATAATCCTCTCCATTTTGGAAGCCTAACAATGGAGAGACAGCTTCTCCCCTTAAAAATCAAACAAGATCCAGCCAGCCTGCATGCAGGAGCCCTGGTACTTTCTGAACCGATCCATCAAGGCACCAAGATGTGCAAAGATGAAAGGAAAATTTGGGAGCACGAGAAAAAAATATAAAAGTTAGAATCTATGCTTGTACTTAAACTTAAAATGTGGAAAAAATCTGTAAATTTCATGAAAAGATCATTTAAAGCCTAACTGAACTGAGAAGCACCCCTGCTTTCCTCTTCCAGACCCAGCGAACTTCTACTCCAATGTTCAGGTCCAACGCACCTACTCCAGGAAGCTGCCTCCCCTCCCCCACGCAGCTCTAGCATTCCTGGAGCATGTTACCCAAATCTACTCCACATACTCAGCGCACATTTGTCTAAGTACCTACACATGGCTTTCCTTGAGCATCTTGAGTTTCCCTACAGTTACCAATAAATGTCTGGTGACAATAAGTGAACAAACCATTAAGGATCCTGATAATAGTCCCTTAATTCAATAATTCAAAAAAAGAAAAAAAAAAAAAAAAAACTAATGGGCATGTATATGAGATAATGGTATTTATCTGAATCCAAAAGACCAATTTTTAAAATCCAGTGGGGACCTCTTATGGGCTTCCCAGGTGGCACAGTGGTAAAGAATCGCCTGCCAATGCAGGAGACATGGGAGACTAGGGTTCGATCCGTGAGTCGGATCCCCTGGAGAAGGAAATAGCAACCCACTCCAGTATTCTCGCCTGGACAATTCCATGGACAGAGGAGCCTGGTGGGCTGCAGTCCATGGGGTCGCAAAGGGTCGGGCATGACTGAGCACACATGCAGGGACCTGTTAGAATCAGTCTGTATTCACACCTATAGTCCAACACTATGCCCACTTCCCTCTTCCTGTCCCCACCCAGTGATACCCCAATGTGTTCTGCTTGTTGCCATAGTGCCGCGGTTAAACATCAGTACCTGCGCTCACTACGCACTACTCAGTGAGTAAGCAACTCAACTTAGCTCTCTGCAGAGCGTCTCGGGAACAAAGACCTGAATATGGTCAGCTATACATTCCTCAGTGCCTAGTGCAGCACAGGACACAAGGCAGACATTCAACGTGTGTACGCTGAGCTAACCTTCGAGTGTGTGCACTCAACGTATAGCATGAGCTTTTTCAGTCACCACTTTAAATTATTTTAAAAGAAAACTTTGTGTTTACTACCATAAATAGAAAACCAGTATTACTTATCATAAACAGGAGATCACAAAACTAAGTATTATAAAGACAATACACTTTGATTACTTTCTAACTGGATGCTGATGCCTGCCCAAGGCTTTTAGACTGAGGCCTATTCTTTAGAAAATGAAGAAAGGGAAGGGGGGGGCCATGAAGTTTGGGAACGGTGTTCAACACATCTCAGTTCAAAAGAAAGACAAAACGGACAGGTGAATTCTTACTATACAATCCAGTGTTACTGAATGTTGTATATACATGCTACCCAAAATGATCCTGCCTAACACTAGTGGAACACAAAGACACCTTGGGCTAGGTGGTCTTTAAGGTCATCTATCTAAAGGAAAAGCAGAATTCTCAATTACTGCTTGTATGACCTCAGGCAAGCTGCCTAACCACTCGTGTCTCCCCACAGCCAAAGTAAGTAGTAGTACATCCCTCATAGATTTGATAAGAACTGTGTGATATATGGAGGGGGTTTGGTAAGACGCTCTGGCCTCAGTAAATAGCAGATCAGGGCTAAAATCCTGCGATTCTAATGTAAAATGGTACAACTGCTGTGAAAACAGTCTGGCAGCTCCTTAAAAGAGTTTAACACACAATTACCATATGGCTTAGAAATTCTTCTCCTGGGTATATACCCAAAAGAACTGAAAAGAGGCATTCAAATAAATACTTGTATACAAATGCTGATAATAGCACTATACACGATAGCTAAAAAGTAGAAATGACCCAATGTCCATCAACAGATGAATGGATAAATAAAATGTGGTATTATCCACATAGTGGAGTAACATTCAGACAAAAAAAGGAATGAAGCACCAATACATGCTACCACTGGGACAGTCCCTGAAAGTACTCAGACACAAAAGGACCCATATTGTATGCTTCCATTTATATGAAATATTCAGAACAGGTAAATCCACAGAGACAGAAAGCAAGTTAGTGGTTGTCACATGGATGAGACCGAGGAAGAGAAGAAACTAGGAAGTGACACTTAATGGGTACAGGGGGTCTCATGGCAATGACAAAGATGTTTTGAAACTAGAGAAAGGTGATGGTGTGAATGTACTGAGTGTCACTGAATGGTATACTTTAAAACTGTTAGTTTTATGTTATGTGAATTTGACCTCAATTAAAAAAAAATTCTAAGTGTGATAGACATGGGAGGTAACATTCAGTTTCCAACTTGATAAAACTCACAAAGGACATTCCATGAAACTAATATGCAATGTCAGAATGAAGCTGCCTTAACTATAATGTCTTATTATTCAACTACTCCAATGAACCCTAGTCTCAGTGATGAGAACCATTCCAGTTTCACCAGTATCATAAAATGTAGCGCCAGCATGGGCCCAGAGTTCAAGAGCCAAGAATCTGAAGTCCGTGCTGTGCCACTCAATAGGCACCTCAATTTGAACCTGATGAATGAACCTCTTTCTCACCTCCGTTTCCTCATCTATAAACTAAAGATCCTAACACCTACCTTGAAAGGCCATCATGAGGACTGAGTTAATGTATGTGAAGCAAGAAAACTAGTGCCTGACAGAGAACCAGCCCTAACAAATGTTGCATGCTAAGTTGCTTCAATCGTGTCTGACTTTTTGCGACCCTATGGACTGTAGCCTGTCAGGCTCCTCTGTCCGTGGGATTCTCCAGGCAGCAATACTAGAGTGGGGTGCCATGCCCTCCTCCAGGCGATCTTCCCAACCCAGGGATCAAACCCACGTCTCTTACCTCACCTGCATTAGCAGGCAGGTTCTTTACCACTAGTGCCACCTGAGAAACCCAAGCTACTGTTATTAATAGCAATTTTTAAATGGAGATAAATAGAAGCATGGCCAAGAACTAAGCCAAGTTAATGGACATGAGTTTGAGCAAGCTCCAGGAGACGGTGAAGGACAGGGAAGCCTGGCCTGGCATGCTGCAGTCCATGGGGTCACAGAGAGTCAGACACGACTGAGCGAATGAGCAACAATGCAAAGGTATTTAGTATAACAACTGCACCACGATTGTTATTTGTCACCCCGTGACCATCTCCCGTGATGATCATAGCAAAATGGGCCCAGGAAGATGACGATGCTAACTGGGGGCAGGGGGAGACCAGTGAACCCTGACCTTCCTTAAAAGTGAAAATGTTCTTACCTGGTATACATCCTCAACCAGAATAAACCGCATGGCAATGACTTTTTTAAAATTCCATCTAAATCACCTTTCTTTACTCCGAGGTGTACTTGCATTCTATGTGCAGCCCCCACCTCATGCTTCCCGGAACAAGCCACAGTACAGGGTGGGTGTACAGGCTGCAGTTCCAAATCTCTGTGGGCAAGACAGCCTTTCTGAAGGCTGAGGTTCTGAGAAAACTGCTCTGGCCCTTTAAAGCACGTCTACTAAGAATAGTGAGTTCAACTTTTATCAGTTCCACTTAGGGAAAACTAAAATGTCACAGTTAAGGCTTTTTTTCCATGAATAAACACTGACTTTTACACAAATCCCGTCTAAGCGTGGATGTAAAATGTTCCCCCCACCACTTCGCAACCCCCGTACTTCCACCACCCAGGGCAGAGATCTGCCTCCACTGGGAAGGAATTCTCTTCCCTCCGGCGGGGCAGTAAATCCCTACCGGAAAACGTCTGTTTTCTATAAACGGCATCCTAACTATTTGGGTGGGGGGAGGGGGGGCGGGGGGGGGGCGGAAATGGGGCGGGGACGGGACGGTATATCCTTCAATAAACCCTGTCAGATGAGCAGGGCTAGGGGGAAGAGCTGAGCTCGCATCACACCTGCAGCAGTCTGGCTCTGAGCTGCCATCTCTGCTCGCCTGTCCTTGTTGGAGCAGCACACTCAGCACCCCGGAATCCAGAAGGGAGGTACCCGCCCGCAGTTAGAGAGCAGCTGCCTACACCCCAGTCCACGGGGTGCGCACCAGCCAGCGGAGGGCAAACCCCGCACTACATACAGTGCAGTAAGCAAGAGCAGGAAACCAGCCTCTGGAACCTCCTCTGAAGTCTAAAAACGGGGTTTAAAAGGACAGCTCCAAGGCTGGCAGCAGGCTTCCGACCCGGTCAGCAGAGGACCTGAGCCCTGAGCTCAGGCAGACAACAGGGAGGTGGCGCTGAGCGCGCGCCACCCCGGGCCCCAGCCCCCCTCCGCCCCGGGCCGAGCTCAGGTGGCAGATGAGCTGCTAACCTTGCTTGCACCTCTCGGCACTGGGGTCGACGGACTTCACTGGCCAGAGGCTACTACAATTCTGCAAATTCTTCCCTCCAGGGGTTTGAAAATGTCTGTGAAGTGCCATGAACTGCTCTAGACGATGGGCTGGCTGTTGTATAGTCGCTCAGTCGTGTCTGGCTCTTTGTGACCCCGTGGACTGCAGCACACCAGGCCTCCCTGTCCATCACCAACTCCTGGAGTTTACCCAAACTCATGTCCATTGAATCGGTGATACCATACAACCACCTCATCCTCTGTCGTCCCCTTCTCCTCCTGCCCTCAATCTTTCCCAGCATCAGGGTCTTTTCAAATGAGTCAGTTCTTCGCATCAGGTGGCTAAAGTACTGGAGTTTCAGCTTCAGCATCAGTTCTTCCAATGAACACTCAGGACTGATTTCCTTTCGGATGGACTGGTTGGATCTCCTTGCTGTCCAAGGGACTCTCAAGAGTCTTCTCCAACACCACAGTTCAAAAGCATCAATTCTGTCTGTGGGATTCCCCAGGCAAGAATACTGGAGTGGGTTGCCATTTCCTTCTTCGTCCTGACCCAGGATCGAACCCATGTCTCTTGCATTGGCAGGCAGGGCTTTTCTTATCACTGAGTCACTGAGGAAGACAAGGGCTACAGCCAGGCAAAAACCAGCTCCTGCGATCCGGAGATTCTGTCCTAACGAGAGCAGCCATGCTCGGGTGGTGAGCACCACCGAGGAGGAGGAGCACCACAGCAACGGAGAAACACCATGGCGGAGCAGGAGCACCCTAGTGTGAGGAGTACCACGCAGGTGGAGGAGCACCCCGGCGTGGTGAGCACCACAGAGGAGAAGGCACACTCCAGCTCAGTGAGCACCGTAGAGGGGGAGGAGAGCCCCGCATGGTGAGCACCACAGTGCCACAAAGGGGGAGGAGCACCATGGAATGGGAGGAGTGCCCCAGCATGGTGAGCAGCACCGAGGGGGAGGTGTGCCCTGGCGTGATGAGCACCACGGAGGGGGAGGAGCACCCTGGCGTGGTGAGCACCATAGAGGAGTAGGTGCACCCCGGGCTCAGTGAGCACCATGGAGGGGGAGGAGGGCCCATTGCCGCGAGACCACAGACAGGGAGGAGCACCACGGAGGGGGAGGAGCACTGAGGGGGAGCAGCGACCTGGTGCAGTGAGCACCATCAAGGGGGAGGAGCACCCTGGTGCAGTGAGCCACCACCGAGGGCATGATGAGCACCACAGAGGAAGAGGAGCAGCCTGATGGGAGAAATGTGTGACTTCACTGGAATAAGTCGGAGAGGGCATCTCAAATTAACATGGCTTTGAACAGAAAGCTAGAAATAGCATGATTTACAAAAAAGACCTGGCCAAAGAAAGAACCAACACAAAGACATGGTGGAAGGACAGGGTTTGCAGTTTTGAGGGGTGGCAGGTAGGAGTGCAGCCTCGGGCACCCTGAAGGAAGAGGGGAGTCCAAAGGCAAGGCCAAGTGTACCCTCTAAATGGAACATTCTGGAGTCCACTATGATAATCCCAATGGGAGATGGGGGCTTGGCCAGGATGGTAGCCCTAAGGTTTTGACTGAGAGAAATAGTCAGTTCCTGGATCTATTTTAAAAGAAGGGGCAATGGGATTATTTAACAGATTGAAAGGCTGAGGAAGAGAGGATGACTGTGAAGTTTTGGTCTGGGCAAGCAAAGCAGAAGCACGAAGCTGCCATTTATTGAGTCAGGAAGACTGTAGGAGGAGGGGGAGCGGATTTTTTTTACACAGGAGAACCTTTGGAACTGTCAAGTGTTCTCTACAAAGATTTCACCACCAAAAGCTCTGCCCTCAAGTTTTGAATTCAGAACTCAAACCCACAGCCTCCCTTGCAGCTAGGATGCCCCCAGAGGACTTAAACTCGTCCAGATGGACTGACCACAGCTGGTGTGACTTAGATGCTGCCGGCTGCCCCACTTCTGCAGCCCTGGGCAGCAGTGGTCAGAACTGAACGCCTCCTGGATCCCTCTGCTTCATTGCTCATTTGGCACTTTATCACTCTGTGACCTGCTGCACGCGTGAGTAAAACGTCCTCTACCTGCCATTCTCAGACTTTTGTGCTGAGATGCACCTGATGTTGTGAAGACGGGGCCAGTTACCCCTCCTTCCTCCCTTTATTTCTGAAGCCAGCAAGGAAGAGGAATGGGGGAGAGCTCAGTCAGAGCCAACAGCGCACAAGCAAGGGAGCTCTCTGGCAGCCCAGTGCCGTGGAAGGGAATTCTGTCTTTCCTCCCCTCCCCAACCACCAAAATCTGGCCACCTACCAGGGAATGAGATCTTCTCATTTCCAAGATGCTGACCAGTGGCAAGGGACATAAGGTGGGAAGCAGAAAAGGGAAGTCATGTTTCTTTATGAAGCCCAGAATGCTGGGAAGAACCCCCAAAGATGCAAATACCCAGGTTATTGGGATATCTCAAATCTTATTGGAAATTTCAAAGCAGCAGAGCAATGACAGGAAAGGGAAGTTTCCCTTCTGGCTGACTGTTTTATGAAAGTATTCCGAAGCCCACAGACGAAAAGTTGTTCTGACCCCTACCTCTCCTTCAGTTCTCTCTGGCAGCAATGATGGTGATGAAATACAGGAGAAAGGGACTTTTTGCTTTTAGTGCTGGGAACTCTCTCTGCTTGGCTGTCTCTTCTGTGGTGCATCTCAAATTGACGTTTCCTTCCCAGCAGACATCTCCCCAGCCCTCCTTGGGACTAGCTCCTACAACCATCCAGGCAGAACTAGAGTTTTTTTCAGTCTCAGGGCCATTAAGTAAATCTTAATTACCTCAGCAATGATAGATTTTTTGCATTTTAATTCCAATAATTTTTTTTTGCTATTGCTACTCATCTTACTTTGAGGTTCTGAATGTTTGATGTTTCTTAGAACAAAGACAGTGCCTTTGACTAACCGTGAAGAGCCAATTCTACTGATGTGTTTGGTAGTTTTGTTGTTTTTTTTTTTTTTAAGTATTCTTTTAATGATTTAATACCAATAAAGGGAGACCAATTTGGCTAAATCTTTGGAGCAATCTGTTTTCTAGATTTTGTTTTTTTCCCTACAAAAAAGTATCTGGGAAATGGGAAGCTGGCTAACACCTGCTACTGTTATAGAGTTTGAGTTTGGGGCTTTATTAGTAGGCAAAGGATGTTCATGTTATATGTACACACTAACCACACTCAAATCCCAGCTCCAGAGTGTCCAGGAACTTTCTAACACCTGGCTCACGCAGAGTTCCTCTTGAGGTCAGAGAAACCTGGACCGAGCAAGGTCCCCTGCGCTAGTGAGGCGTCCACGGCCTCCCCGGGAGAAACAAGACTCCTGCAGCTTCCTGCTCTTTCTGAGTCCCCTCTTCCCTCCATGGCCCCACCAATCCTTCTTCTCTTCTCTCCCTCTACTAACGTCTTTTTCTAGTTCCATTCACAACTACAGTTTTAACTTTTACAGATGTTTCAAAACTCTAAGGGCAAATGGCCTTAATAAATGTGCTGCATATAAAAATAATCACACTGCCATAAACAACTCTTTTACCAGGAAGAATTTCACTTTCTTCCCGGAGCATAAAAGACTTCTTTTACCCTTATGAAAAAAACCTGCTTTAAAAAAAACAAAGCCATCCAACTCTTCTTCGTGGAGGTTAAAGAGGAGTTAAAGGAATGGCAGAGAACAAACCTTTTAACACGTATTATTTCTATTTAGAATTCACTGCTACATCTTATCCCAACGTTGTTCAGCATATACTATTTTCAGAACTACTTAGAAAGTTATAATGTGTAAAATGTGTAAGTAATTACTGGCTCTCTTTGCTTCTTTTTGTGGTTCCAAGTAAAGCAAGTATCTCAATCTTAAGATTTTCTACATATTAAAAAAATTTACATATCTAACACACATTAGGTATTCAGAAGAAAGACATTCACTGAGAAAATTTTCATTTTAAAAATAGTTAGAAAATAATTTATTGTACTGATTACAACAATTTGTTAATCTTTGAAGAAGATACAGCTTTCTTTAGAAAGAATTTTAAAGAATTTGCTTTAGTAGTTGTATTAGTACAACCTGTCAAGCATCAACCCATAAATTTCAGAAGACTATTTGAAATGACAAGACTCCAAAATCCAAAACAAAAAGACATTAACTTATGATTATTTTAAAAGGAAAATCCAAGCTGGGAGATCTTATAGTCAGAACCACTTAGCAGATGAGCAGAGTGAGATACAGATTTTTCCAATATTGCACACAGATGGAGCATTTAATTGACAAGGACTCAACTGTCCCAACTCCTGGTTCTTTAACCCTTTCAGCAGTGGTGAGTCTCTGACTCACTGGAGGAGGACTAGAGAAGGAGCACCCATTGAGTACAGCTGCACACCAGGAAGCTGCTTTGGGGCTGCTCTCTGATACCTGGTTGTTCACCTCAGCTGCACAGGGGGAGTCACCTGTGGAGCTCAGAAAACCAGGAAAGCAGGAAGCGCTTATATTCAGATGCAATTGATATGGGCATACATCCTGAGAGGTTTTAAACTGGGGGGGTGGGGTGGGCGGGTTGGGTGTGTGTCTATGTGCACACGTGCACTCACTCAGTTGTGTATAATTCTTGCACTGTAGGACAGTGGCTGAGAACCAATGGCCTAAGCTATGCCACCCAGTTTAACTTTCAGTTTATCTTCTGGTGTTTCTGTTGCTGCTGTTTGTTTTTCAGGGAGCACTGAAGAAATGTGGTTGGCTGATTTTACTGCTATCAACTGTCAGTGCTAACTGAACTGCTTAAATTTTCACATAAATATCATACTTGTTTCTTTGATGAAAGCAAATAAACCAAATTTATGTAGAGTATATTCAAGTAAGTATAATGCTACCTAAAACATATACTTGAGATTTACAACTAAAACTAGAAGTATAATAGAGAAGCTTAGCAGATATTTTAGGTTTAAAGTCTATATATGTAAACAATAGATTCATATGTAACTGACAAAATGGTATAAGCTACTAGCAGAGAATAGGCTCTATACACCTATAGAACCTTTAGCATCTCTAGAACAATGTAAACGTCTGCTTAAAATACACACACACACACATATATCAGTATAAACTTCCTACTATAAAAGTAGCTTTCCAAACTACAAAAGAAATCATTTCATATTTTCTCATTAAACTTTCAAGCATAAAACCGTGTCTTTCCTCATTTTTAAGGAAAAAAGCTAAAGATTTAAAACTTTATATTTAACCAAAGCATGCTGCAGTTCATGGGGTTGCAAAGAGTCAGACACGACTTAGCAAATAAACAACAAAATGTGATCTCTTTTACACACCTCTGTTAAAAATGTCACACTGAATGCTTTAGAAGATGTTGAAATTTAACTACAATGTAAGAAGTAACTAAAACCATATAGTCCAGAAATTTAAATTTTAAAGCACAAATAAAAATTACCATACCTACAGATCTTTTCAAAAATATTTTCTTGGTACAAAACTCCATCTACAGGGAACTTTGGCATCAAAGACAGTAGCATCTGCTATCTCCTTGGAAGCAGAAATGTGAGGTGTAAATGTATTTGCTAGTAAACTTTAAATACCTTCATATTCACTGATGAAGAACAACTGAGGAAATCAAGACAAAATGTGGCCAACAAAAGGCGATTATTTATATAAATCTGCAATCCACTGAAAGAGTTCCAAACATTTCAGGTGTACAAGCAAAACAGTTTTGCTCCAAGTCTCTTAGATAAAAATGCTGTAAGAGAGCAAAAGAAATCTCAAAGCATTCACTATGTTACTAGCCCAAAAGTTTACCCTTTTTTATTAATGTGTGTTTATATGTGTATATAGCTACACATATAAAATACATGTTTAATATATGTAATTCTATCTTCTTTATACGTTCTAAAAATGATTTAGCTTCCCATGGCCATTTTTCCTTTGGTTTTCTGTATACATTTTATCATGTGCTTATCTATATTTTAAAAACATCTTGTGGGATTTTTATAGAAATTACATTAATCTGTGGATCACTTGGGGATTCTCTGATGGCTCAGCAGTAAAGAATCCACCTGCCAGTGCAGGAGACACAGGTTCTATCTCTGGGTAGAGAAGATCCCCTGGAGAAGGAAATGGCAACACACTCCAGTATTCTTGCCTGGGAAATCTCATGGACAGAGGAGCCTGGCGGGCTATGGTCCATGGGGTCGCAAAGAGTCGGACAGGACTCAGCGACTAAACTACAGTATATTTTGTCCAGGTAGGTGTCTCTGAGTGAATATGAACTATCAAAAAAAATTAAGACTCTGAATGTAAAACAGACACCAGGCACCCATTCCTCTCCATTGTGTTAAGCCTTCATTTACTTCACTGTCAAGCCTTTCTTTCTCACCCTATCACACCCTGTTATGCTCCTTATATAGGAGGTCTACGCTGTTTAGAGAGAAAAGCAAAATGAAGCCCTGACTAGAGTCCACAGGGTCGCAAAGAGTCGGACATGACTGAAGTGAATGAGCACACTGAATTCATGCTTAGGATTCAGAGCCTAAGTATAAATGAACATTTCATGTCAAAAAACTGGAATTTTTAAGAATTTTACCAGTCCTCATCACTCCATTCTTCCTAACTTTTCAAAAACATTGTTTAAACTATATCAAACTGTATTTTTAAAAAATACAGCTAAAGGTATGTCTTGATTTTAACTATATTTTAAAAAGCAATTTTTTCCCCAGAATAAACTGACAATACAAAGTAACATAGGTGGGAATCCTAGAACTCACTTGGCTCCTTAATAACCCCAAAGAAAACATTTATTTTAGCCAAACAATTGTAATGTTTGTCTCCTTTTAGAAACATCTGCTGCCAAAATAAACATTTGCCCTGGAAGAAGTGTTTTGGCTGTTAGGATGGTACCAAATAAAATGCTTATGTTCTGAAACAAATATTTCACTCCAAAAACACATAGCAAAATACATATCCAGAGGGTGTAGAAGATAAAGACACAAATTAAAACATCTATTCATTTTTAAAGTCTTTTTCAAAACAACCTCAGTTTTAAATTCAGTTGTTATTTAGATTGAAAGTGGTAAGGGCAAATGGGTCACCTTAACAAAAATAACAAATTCTATTTAATTTTGCCATGGTCCATATTCTTGCTGTTGTAAAGGTCTTTACAATACACATGTGCGTTTCAAAACTAAAAAGTCATGTTTTCCCATTACAAAAGCACTCATGAACTTAAAATCCCCACTCTGCCCTCTTTCTCTTTCCCTGTTTTATAATTCCAGGGTTGGTTTTATAATCCAACAGGTATCAGGTTATACAAACATCTGCAACAAGATACAAAGAGTTAAAATATCAATTCAATTAACCCTTGATAACTCAGGAAAAATCTCAGACAACATGATTGAACTCTGCTTGACACAAATAAATATAACTTTGCTTCTGTAAGCTATTTCTTCTTGGTGCCATTTCTATGAAAAATCTTTTTTAGAGCAAGTCAGCATAGGCCTATGTACACATTTACAATCACAAAGGACAAGAAAAAGGAAATACAACATTTGCTTACCCACATCCCTGATCCCGCAAAAGACACACTGGTGTCTAAGTTAAAAAAACAGAAGCAGATTCTAGCAGCCCCACAGATTATATATCCTCTATGTAGCTCTGTATTAGATGAAATCAACCAGTGTACTTCTGTTAACCATCCCAGGTTTGAATTCCAGGAGCCTAGAGGCAGAACATTCTTCACAGAGGCATAGAAAATTCATTTCCCCTCTCAGCTCAATAAAAACCCAAGTAGACTAGTTTCCAGGGCACCGTGCAAAACTAATCTGTTTAGCTATGTATTTGCCTGATGATGTGAGAGAATCAGCAAGTGAAAGACCACAAGTCTAGTTCCAGTTAATAAATACCAAAATGATGTACTATTATCAGGTCATGCTTCAAAGACCCAGTCATGAGTATATTTCAAAAATAAAATTATCACCATACAAATCAAGAATCACTAGGTCACTAAAATCCAACAGTCAGTGGCCAGTTCCCCCTGACCCTCAGAGATAAAAAGTAAGCAGTGATACTCAGCATGTTAAATTTCATATACGCACTGTGGTTCTTTCAAACACATACTCATTTAAAATTCCTATCACAGGAATAGAATGCCAGCCAGGAATCAAAACTGTGACCCCTGAGCCAAAGACAACTTACCACTCAGCTGGTAAGTGGGCAACTCAATTTACAAACTTGAATTCCTGCATTTTAATCCTTTGCAGAAATATATGAGCAATATTAAATGAACTGGATTCAGCTCATTAGAGGTTCACAAACCAAGCACAGAAAGCTTTGGAGGTCGTCCAAAGTAAAGCCATGCCTAGGTGGTGATGTCCACTCAATAAAAACTCAATGTCATCATTATCTTCCAACTTTTTCCCAGAAGAACACCAGCAGTCATGACCACAACAATCCTTGGCCAATTGCCTTAGCCTAAGAGAAGAAGGATAGGACCAGTAGCCAATCACTGTGCCAGGACCTTGTTTGCAGACCAAATTTATAATTATCCAAAATTTGCAAATAAAGCAACTCACTGAATATTCCTTACCAAACACAGACTAAAGCTAACAAAATAAATGTGCTCTAATAACCTTCACCAAAACCTGCACCATTTTTTTTCCTTTCCAAAGCTATTAATTAGCCTACACCTATGATCACATGAACTTGGGAGTACGCTGTATGATTCCCCTTTAAAATGTTACACACACTCAAACATGCATTAGCAGTTCTTTTTAGCTTTTTAGATTTCAAAACAAGATATGTCATTTCAAGGCTATAATTAAATGAAAAAGTAAAAGAGCAGTACAGATTATTTACAAGTTTCAATTATGATTAAACTCCCAAATATGGAAGTTTGATAGCCAGGGCATTCAGTTTCTTAGCAGATACCCTATTTTCCTTTCATTATCAGAAAGAGTTGTGCTTGAACAGAATTAGGCTTTTTTTTTTTTTTTGGTTAGCAGTAAAATATCTAATCTAAAATCTTAATTAAAAATTTGCTAAAACATTGGTGAGTAATCTTTAGCAATTTGTCCCTTCAAATAAATCCAAGAGTTATTGGATTTCAAAAGCATATACGAACCATGGGGAGTAAATAAAAAAAAAAAGGCGAAGAAAACTGCGGTTATTCTACATAACTCCACTTTTAAAAGTGTACATCCTCCACTTTTAGCCTTATGTATGTGGGAAGGAAACAATGAAAAAAAATATTCCCAGGTAATCATTCTTCACATTTGTGAAGAATGTTAAGACTCCCACTCTGGGATTGCAAAATAAGCCAATGTCTTAAACCTCTAACAAGACTTTAACTCATTCAAGAAAGAGAAAGACAAATACCGTATATTAATACATATATATGGAATCTAGAAAGATGGTACCAACGAGCCTACATGCAGGGCAGCAAAGGACACACAGACATGAAGAACAGACTTTTGGACTGAGTGGGAGAGGAGAGGGTGGGATGATTCGAGAGAGTGCCGCTGAGACATATCCATCACCATGTGTAGAAGAAGCAGGGCGAGCTTGATGTATGACACAGTGCACCCAAAGCTGGTGCTCTGTGACAACCTGGAGGGAAAGGTGGGGAGGGAGGGGGGTTCAGGATGGAGGGGACACATGTATACCTGTGGCGGATTCATGTTGATATACAGCAAAAACCATTGTAATACTGTAATTATCCTCCAATTAAAATAAATTAATTAATCTAAAAAAAAAAAAAAAAAAAAGACTAACTCATTCAGAGGAAAAGGTTCATCCAGTAGCTTGCCGTGAAGAGCTCCTTTGGAAATGATTCTCCAAATTTCCCTTCAGGGAAATGTGGCAGAAAGGAAGGTACAGGGAGAGGGAGCGGCGGCCTCCACTGCCCCACTGCCCCTGCTCGCTCCCTGTGGCCAGAGTCCCACACAGAACTGTCAGCCCCAAACCAACTGGTGATCAGGACCTGAGCAGTTGCCTGCCTGGGCCTTCTTCCCCTCATCTATGGGGAAATTAGCTTTAAAACTTAAAAAAAAAGGGGGGGGGGATTACAGCTCTCACCTAACTTTTCAATCATTTACAAATTATCTCCTCATAATTAGCAGTCTCAACTAAAGAGTTTTACTCTAGGTGGCAAAATATTACTAGAAGAAAAGAGTAATGTTCAAAAAAAAAATCACAAGTACAATTAAGTATGCGACTGCTAGAATTCTGAGTGGCCAATCTCTGGTGGCTCAGACGGTAAAGAATCTGCCTGCAGTGCAGGAGACCCGGGTTCAATCCCTAGTTCGGGAAGATCCCCTGGAGAAGGGAATGGCTACCCACTCCAGTGTTCTTGCCTGGAGAACTCCATGGACAGAGGAGCCTGGTGGGCTACAGTCCATGAGGTTGCAAAGAGTCGGACACGACTGAGTGACTCACACACCATATTTAATAAACAAGGGGTGAGAACTTCTAACAAGAATGAAGAGCACTTAAAGAACCAACAGCTGGGATTCAAAGGCTGAACTGCTTCTATCTTCCCCTACAACCGCCTTAAAATAAAAGTATCACTGAAGGACAAACTAAGATAAAGAGGGAAGACAATTTTCAGTCTCTGAAACTTATTCGTGAACCTTTAGACACAGCTACGGAGTATATAAAGTATGATACAGCATACATCCACTGTAGAGAACCAAAGTTCTATGTTTTTTCCAGTGATTTTTCGTCAAACATAGAGAAAAACTTCCTGAGAGAAAGCAACTGTGAGACTCTGGAGCAGGCTGCTGGTAGCACTCTGGGATAACCTATCTGGGAACAGGAAAACACCCAGGTGGGCACCAGGCTGGTATACTGTTGGATTAAAGGCCTGGTGTGGGAATTTACAAATCAGCCTTTCTGGTGTTTCTAGTAACTAAACCTGAAACAAGTCTGAATCTCCTCAGGCCAACATTACAAAAATACATTCTCCAGGGTCCAAGAGACTGAGGGCTTACTACTGCCAGAAGGCAGATGGTCATTTAAGGTAACTCCAACTATTTGATCCTACAGAAAAAGGAGAATATTTTTTTTAAGAGCAGAAAGTCTTTTTTGCTTGTTTTATGTAAAAACACAAAACTCATCAAACCTAGGAGAAGTGATACACATGAAATTCTCTTACAAGAAACACAGAAAGCTGTTTCCAAAGATACAGAAGAAATAAAAGCAAAATAACTTTTGGGCAGACTGAAGAAAACTTAAGCTGATGCCATCTTTATTAAAAAAAACCTTTAAATGACTTAAAACTTCACCTTAAGAAGTTTATTCACAGCTCAAAATCTGACACTGTCTGCCATCAGAAATATTAGAAAGCCAAGTTCACTTCGGGGCTCCGATCTATATAATCTGCTGCACAATGGCGACACGGTCAATCTTTCAAATAGAACAGGAACTGTGTCCACTTTGTTCTAAGCTCACTTTTCCTGCTTTTAAAAGAGATGGGAAACAGTTGTACCTGTGATCATTTCAAGAAACTATGAAAGTTTTTAAAAAGCAGAAAATCCATGAAATGCTTCCCAACTGTCTCAAAACTAACCTTCAGTAGACAGGAAAAGACAAGACAACACTAGGAGCAAGTGCAGGAGGAAGTGGAGTAAAAACTAGCACAAACCTGCTGCTGGGGGTACTGCATGCCTCCCATGGCCCCCGGGGGCCGACCTTGAATGCCGATTGGATACCGCTGTGGGCCTGGGGGGCCATAGGAACCTCCAGGGTAAGGGCTGCTCTGCTGTGGCTGAGAATGAGGGTTACTGCCCATGCCATACAGCTGGGGTCTCTTCATCACCATGGGATCCATTGGGCTGCCCTGTGAAGAAGTAAAAGAAGACATAGGCTTATTACCTCATTATTGCAGAGACAGAAATGTCTATTATGCTAACATACACATTAAAAATGCAACTCTCCTTACTTGTGAAAATATGAAAAACAATGACCTGACAAAACCCAGAAAAGCATTTAAGAAAAAAAAACTATGTGGATACAAGACATTTAATTTTTTAACTTTTAGCAAGGCTTTAATAATTAAAAGGGATCTGGAACAAACAATGTATGGAAAGATTTTGCATTCATCTAAAATTCTACCATGCACACAGGAAACGGGCATGATAGTTAACCTCACCCAGCTCTTTCAGCTTCCCAGTAACAAAAGCAAAGTATAGTGAGTGGTTAGGAACCCTTCCTGACTTCAAAGTATTCTTAGAACAATTACCTTATTTTAGACCTGAGTCTGCAAGTCCTGATCAAACATTAATGTGTCTGAGTGCTCATTAGAAAGTGAAAGGATAGATTTCAGATAACACAGAATGTCTGGGGCAAAACTTTTCAAAGATCACTAGTGACATGAATAAGCACCCAGACTGTGAGTCATAAGCCACCTTCTCAATGCAAGTAAGGCTCTTACCAAACATAACCAGTTCAAAACTGGACTTTTGAGTTTTATTTTTGGCTTGGTGAGTCAGCCCATGGGCCTCAGAGCAAGGGCCATTCAGGAGGGCCGAACTGGAGCCTCAGCCCGGGCTTTCATGCCTGGGGTGCTTCAAAGGAGTGAAGTGGTGGCGGGGGAAGTCCCTCACCGCGGTGCTACAAAGACCCACAGATATTTTCTTCCTTCCAGAACCACATGCTGATGCCAACTGTGGGCCAGACTCTGAGGCCCAACTGTGGGCCACACGGAGGACACGGGGTCTCTCAGGAAGGTTCGAAGATTAGCAGGGTTGACGGAAGAAGCCATGTTCAAGGTGGGGAGGGCCACGGCACAGAGGACCCCCAAGCAGGAGAAACATCGGGCATCAAGCACAGGCTCCATGAAGTGATGAACTGCCTGGCACGTGCAAGGAAACAGAAGCAGCTTAGACCCCAGCGAAGCAAAGCAGCAGCTGGAGCGGGCCGACACCAGTAAGTGGGTGAGCCTCACGCGTCACTTGAAAGGCTTCCGATTGCACATTGGGGGAAACCACTGGGTGCGTTTAACATCGAGTCACGGTCACATCTGCTTTCGGAAGGGCGGCGCCCCAGCAGCAGCCTGGAGCCAGGCTGGACTGCCCCAGCAGGCCACTGAGCCGAGGTCCTGGGCCGTTAGCAGTGGTGGGAGAAAGCACGCTCAGACTCAAGGAACAGGATGGAAGCAACTCGACCTGGGAATGATAGAAGACAGGTGGCAAGGGTGGCTTAACAGGTGGTAAGACACCGGTTGAGCCAGCAGCGTGCCGGAGTAGAAGCAGATCCACCCTCCCTGGGGGGTGGGAGCCTTCACTCTTCCGCATGTTAAAACTGCAATTCCAAAAGGAAGTCCAGGTGACAATATCAGAAGTGCCACGATGCGTTCCAGCCTGGGGAGTCAGGTCTGCCCTCGAGTCATAAGTAGGGAAGTGGGAGAACGAGGACAGGTGCTCCTGGAGGGCAGCAATTTCCATTCTGCTCACTCATACTGCACCTGCAGGACACAAGTCACACCTGGCACACAGCACACCTCAATAAATCCTGGATGTCTTCAGCAATATGAAGCACGTAAAACCCAAGGAACTACCCCGAGAGAATATGTAAAAAGAGAACAACGGGTAGAAGACAAAATTCGAGAGACTGACATCACTTAAGGAAGAAGGGAAAAGGAGGCCACAGCAAGGCCAGAGGAATGGTCAGAAAATGGAATTGGAGAGTGTGGTGCTTTGGAGAAGGGAGCAGGTGGAGACATACGCCAACTGCAGCCCAGGTGGCCAACAGATGAGTCCTAACGCGTGGGCTGCACCTGACGCTCCACTGATGACCGGGCGGTTAACTGCTGCCCTGGGCAAGGGCAGGCTCATGGCAGAGACGAGGGCAATGCCAAGAGACCAGGAGCTGAGCGCAAACAGCAGGTGAGGGGGAGCCAGGAGTGCAGACCCTACACCCCAAGCATGCAAGGCTACACGAACCACCAAGACTCCTTCCTCCTATGCTCCTACCCCACATACAAGGCTGCCCACGATCTCTGCCATCCTACCTTCTTAGCGGTAGGTACCCTGGTGCTCACTGCAGTGCCTTGAGTAATCCACTCATTACACATTTACTAAGGGTCTACCGTGTGCATGGTGCAAGGCACTGGAGGCAGAGTGGACATGTGTCGGCGGCTGTCCGAGAGAGGTGACCAGGTCACTGAAGGAGAACGCACTGGACAAAGATTACAGTGCAACCCAGCGGACATCCTAGAGGCATTGTGAGGGGGAGCATCCAGGTAGGTCTCAGTTTTAACAAAGCCTTCCTACAGAAACAGCTGATTCCGTCCTGAGAGCTTCATAGAAATTTGCCAGGAATTGATCTCACCGGAATGAAAATATGTGTAGGCCAAATGATTTTGCTCAAAACTCACAATTTCATGGAATTTTAACTGTGTTACTTTCACCAGTCAAGAAAAATGTTTACTTAGAACGATAGAAATTGCTCAAACAATATACTGATGTCACAAATGGTGCTGACTTCACAATTCAACACACATATACATATGATGACCTCATGTAATGAAACTAAAATTGAAAAGAAAGAATTAAGTTTTCTCAGAATGCTTCAAGTTAGAATTTATGCCTAAGAACAACAAAATGTAAAGATTTTCCACATTTACTTTCAAAAGGTAAAATAAAACTTTCTGTGGAAGTGTGAAAATCGAGGCTGAGCTGGGGATGCTAGAATCTGCAGAGTGAATGAATGGCCCATAGAGAGGCTGAGTAAATCAGATTTCAGGCTAAATTTCCAATATGGGGCCCAAGGCAGCCCTATCTTCACATTCAATCTGAATTAGACAGGGCATAGGAAAGGTCTGCTCACTTGACTTTAAACAGTGCACGACCCAAACAGGCTTAATTAAAGCAGAAATTTAACATGGGAAAATGATTGGAATGTGTATATTTTAATGCTATAGATAACAGTGCAGCAAATTCATCTTATCAGCGACTGAAATTGTTTTGTAATATCTTTCTCATCAGTGCCATAAACTCTCACAGCCCTACTTAAAATTCAGTTAATTTGCACCCATGTCAAAATGTTAGCTTAACCCTGAGATTTCTGAAAATCGAAAGCATGAAATACACAGATTATCTCTACCTCTCAAAATGCATCAGATGCCTTTCAGTGAGACTTCAGATATGAAAACAGATACTTACACAGTGCAAATTATTTAATTTTAACCTTCTCTCCTTATGGCCTATTATTAAATATTCATCCACAATTTAAATTCATCCTGCTGAGTACTTTCGCTATTTTTAACACTGAGTATGTACCACTGCAGGATCTTAACCTCTGCTTTGTACTACTCTCTCCTTAAAGAAATCAAAACCCAAATCAAATCGAAGGCTTTTCCAAAAAAACAATTCACTGCTCATAGTCATATCTAATGCAAAACCATTGTATTCTCATTATCTACCCTTCTATTGATGGAAGTATTTCAAAGTATCACCATTTTCAATTCTCACATATAATTTATGTTATACTAGAGACACCCACTGGAGAAGGCAACGGCAACCCACTCCAGTACTCTTGCCTGGAAAATCCCATGGACGGAGGAGCCTGGTATGCTGCAGTCCATGGGGTCGCTAAGGGCATGACTGAGTGACTTCACTTTCACTTTTCACTTTCATGCATTGGAGAAGGAAATGGCAACCCACTCCAGTATTCTTGCCTGGAGAATCCCAGGGACAGAGGAGCCTAGTGGGCTGCCGTCTATGGGGTCACACAGAGTCCGACACGATTGAAGTGACTTAGCAGCAGCAGCAGAGACACCCACTGGAGAAGGCAATGGCAACTCGCTCCAGTACTCTTGCCTGGAAAATCCCATGGACAGAGAAGCCTGGCAGGCTGCAGTCCATGGGGTTGCTAAGGGTCGGGCACAACTGAGTGATTTCACTTTCACTTTTCACTTTCTTGCATTAGAGAAGGAAATGGCAGCCCACTCCAGTGTTCTTGCCTAGAGAATCGCAGGGACAGAGGAGCCTAGTGGGCTGATATCTATGGGGCCGCACAGAGTCGGACACTACTGAAGCAACTTAGCAGCAGCAGCAGAGACACCCACATAAAGAACAGTCCTCAACTATTTCTCTAAATATGTTATTCCAAGCACATTTTTCTGTTCTAGGTACCATTCCACAACTGCTGCAGTGTGGACTTCAATTCTGTGAAATAAGTGCTTTTAAAGTAACAGTGTATACAGCCCATTTTCAGAGAGGTCTTAAAATAACTAGTTTAGTTACTTGGTTTAGTTACTCAGCTTCTGATGAATTTTATTACCTGACTAACTCCTCCTTATTCAAACAAGTTTTCAGATATGTATGTATTTAGATATGTAGCTATGTATCTATGAGTTCTCTCTCTCTCTCTCTCTCTCACACACACACACCCTTTCCTAGATCTTCTGGGAAGCTGCCACTCTTGCCTATATCCTCCAATGCCTCAGAAAGTTTCCTATCCCCAGAAATACTAAATAAGAAAGAGTAAAATATATATCTTTTAAATATATATATTTAAATATCAATTTTGGACATATTGGGTAGCATAGGTAGGTTGTACTATAGGTTAAATAGGTTTTCAGAGGCTGGTCTGGAAATCCAACTACCCTTTAAAGATTATACAAGTTAAAGAACAAGTCACTATATACATTTTAGTGCCTTTAAAGCAGAGAAGGCAATGGCACCCCACTCCAGTACTCTTGCCTGGAAAATCCCATGGACGGAGGAGCCTGGTAGGCTGTAGTCCATGGGGTCGCTAAGAGTCAGACACTACTGAGTGACTTCACTTTCACTTTTCACTTTCATGCATTGGAGAAGGAAATGGCAACCCACTCCTGTGTTCTTGCCTGGAGAATCCCAGGGATGGGGGAGCCTGGTGGGCTGCCGTCTATGGGGTCGCACAGAGTCAGACACAACTGAAGCGACTTAGCAGCAGCAGCAGCCTTTAGAGAAGTTTTTATACTTAGATACTCCCTCATTATCACTCTTTCAGAGTATGCCTACCCACCCAAGTATTTATAATAAAGATATCTATGTTAACAGTGAAAGCTAAGTCGCTCAGTCGTGTCCAACTCTTTGCAACCCCAAGGACTGTAGCCTAACAGGATCCTCCATCCATGGGATGTCTGAAGCAAAAATACCAGAGTGGGTTGCCATTTCCTTCTCCAGGGGATCTTCCCGAACCAGGGATTGAACCTGGGTCTCCCGCATTGTAGGCAGATGCTTTACTGTCTGAGCCACCAGGGAACAGTGTTCACTCCTAAATACCAAGTTAAGGGGATAGTTTATTAGTAGATTCTTTATGAATATAACATTTCACAATTTTTTCAGCCAAATTCCTTAAACTACAAATTAAAGAAAGACATCAAAAAACCCAGAGAAAGAAAACTGTATCTTCTTCATCTATCGTCCTAAGTCGCTTCAGTCGTGTCCGACTCTGTGCAATCCCATAGACGGAGGCCCACCAGGCTGCCCCGTCCCTGGGATTCTCCAGGCAAGAACACTAGAGTGGGTTACCATTTCCTTCTCCAATGCATGAAAGCGAAAAGTGAAAGGGAAGTCGCTCAGTCGTGTCCAACTCTTAGCGACCCCATGGACTGCAGCCTACCAGGCTCCTCCATCCATAGGATTTTCCAGGCAAGAGTACTGGAGTGGGGTGCCATTCTTCATCTATAATCACATCTATATATCAGGATTAAACAAGAGCTCAGCGAAAGAAAAACTGTCCCCCTTTAGAATCATTATTTGGAAAAATGTTCTTACCATCAACTAAAGAAAAATTGTGAATAGTCCATTACATATGAAATGGTGAAAATAATAAAACCCAACGTGAGTAAATGATTATTTGAAGTATTATGTATAAAGCAGTGGTAAACTCTTTCTGAAGGGTAATGCGATAGGAAGCTTGAAAGCAAAGCTCCAGAAAATATATCTTGTTCCAACCATGACGCTCTCAAATGGGGAAGTGGTGCTATTTATCTGCATTTGTCTGCAGCTACATGACTCTCAATATTGAAGGGGGAAAGCACGGGCTGTGGGCACAGAGAGGGTCCACACCCTTATCCACCACTTACCACTGTGTAACTCTAAATCTGGTGCTCAGTCCTTAAGTTTTCTCACTCACCAAATGCAAGAAAGAATACCTGTCTCATGATTATAATGAAAATGGAATTGGGACTAAAAGTATCTAAAGGAACAGGCCATAATATATTGGCATAGTGGAATGGACAGGGACGTGGAAAAGTACATATAAAACAATGTCAACTGTTTTAAGAGTGATGTGCATGAATTACAGCTGTGCGAAAACTCAGCTGATAACGATCAGGGCCGGCCAGCGTGACCTGTAAGTAGAGGCTGTCACATCATGAAGCAATCTATGTTGACTTTTCTGTGATGATGTCTAAATATAACTATAAAATGCCTCTGTTTTTTCCCAGGCATCCTGCAAACACTACTGTGGCCTGCTGTGGGGGTGGGGTGGGGTGGAAGGGACACAGCCACGCTCACACAGCTGGGCCTCCCACACTGGGCCTCCTCCACCCCCACACCCCCACGCTCACACAGCTGGGCCTCCCACACTGGGCCTCCTCCACCCCGCACCCCCACGTGCACACAGCTGTCCCACACTGGGCCTCCTCCACCCCCGCACCCCCACACGCACACAGCTGGGCCTCCCACACTGGGCCTCCTCCACCCCACACCCCCACGCTCACACAGCTGGGCCTCCCACACTGGGCCTCCTCCACCCCGCACCCCCAGGCGCACACAGCTGGGCCTCCCACACTGGGCCTCCTCCACCCCGCACCCCCACGCGCACACAGCTGTCCCACACTGGGCCTCCTCCACCCCTGCACCCCCACGCTCACTTTCAGCACAAAGCAGCAGGAGGATGCTCCCACTCTCCCCTTCGCCTGTCTAACCCCAAGTTCACACAAGCCCGGGTTCAAGGACCAGAGAGCTGCCCCGGCACCACGCCCAGGAACACTATCTTTGGGGCCTGCTGGAATCTTTCCTATGCAGGTTGTAACCGACTTCTGGGCTGCCTTATATTGATATTTAACTCATGTACTGTGTTTTGAGGGTTTTTTTCCCATTTTTCTTATGTTAGTTAACCCCCAAGGAGACTAAAAGGGCCATGTCCGTGCTCTGCCCCTTTTGCGTCTCACTCAGCATATAGCATACGTGCTTAGTAGTGTCCGACTCTGCAACCCTGTTGACTGTAGCCCACCAAGGCTCCTCTGTCCATGGAGTTCTCCAGGCAAGAATACTGGAGTGGGTAGCCATTCCCTTCTTCAGGGGATCTTCCCGACCCAGGGATCCAACCTGGGTCACTGGCACTGTAGGCAAACTCTTCACTGTCTGAGCTGACCGAGCACACACACTCAGCAAACAGCACAGGTGACTCACGATGGTCACAGTGCCTCATGACTCCCGGGGATGAGGACTGGCCACATAAGTGTTCTCGAAAATAAAAAGTAAGATGGACTAACCAGTATCTGCAACAATTCTGTACACATACGCACGTATCCCAAATCTAAAATATCACTGGGTTCTTACTTTTCAGAATCATTAAGATTAGAAACGAAATAGTAATATGTTGTTACCTATGCATAAAGCAACTTCCATAAACTACCAATAACAAGTGACAATTATCAGCAACAGTTCTTAACTCTTAGAATACTTAAAAAAAAATACATCCAGGATGTATATACATCCCATATTTAGCATATGGTGTCAAAGGATCATATAACATCCTCTAGAAACCCATTGAAAGCCCGTCCTGACTGGCATCATCATATGATGACCAACATCTACCCTGCATTTCCAAAGCACTTCATACATTATCATTTGATCACAGCTCTTAAGGCACCCTGATAAAAGATTTGTCAGTGAAACACAGAATCGTAGAATTGAAAATAGCCCCACTGATCCATACATGATGAATGTATGAATCCCCTAAAAGTGTCTGCAACCATGAATGTTATTAATTTCTTCCTTCTATATAATAAAAATCCATTCCTTACAATTTACACCCACTGCTTTTTTTTTTTAACTTTGATCCTTTTGAAGAATATTTGAAGATAGCTATATCTATTTCCCTTTTCTGAGCAAAATATGCCAATTCTGAACCCCCTTAACATGAAACATATTATGGAAAGGAACTTGCTTCCCTTCCAGATCCTACAGGAGTACAAACCTGGCCTCAGACCTGTCAGTCGACAGGCCCATCGCACCCCTGATCCAGTTGAGATTAAACCCTCCCTTCCCCCTCTTCTCTTACACGGTTGGTTAGCTAACCCTAGTGGCAGAAGTTTTTATCTCTGCCTATTTTCATTTGGTATGTATCTGGTCACTATTCTAGCCTGACATCTAACATATTAACTGCATTTCCTATCTTGATGTCAACCACCAATTAAATCAGCACACCATTTCATTCATGCCTTCCTCCAGGGCACTGATAAAAATACTGAAGAGGAGTATACTCTCAAAGGAGAGGACAGAGGCCTGGCTAACTGCTAGTGCCATTCATAAAGACTGACATAAATCCAGGCACCACAATGCTTGGAAGAAGGTCTTCTTCAGAAACCTTAGGAAAATCCTTCCCATTCATCCACAGCTCTCTACCAACTCATTCACTACACTTGTTACGCAAGCACAAGTCCCTGTCTGCCCTTGGGTGACAACCTCTTGCCCACTTCAAATTCCTCCATCTTTCTTAATGTACCATACAGTCCAAAGTTTAGAAAAACGCTTAGAATGAGACAAAAAGGTATAAGGGAAAGGGAGGTGGCTTAAGTCAGACAAACCTGGGTGTGAATCTACAGATACACTTATTAGCTCCGTAGAATCAAGCTCACACTTAATACCGTACAGTTGTGTTCACCTCTGGTGTTGCTGGGGGACTGATTAAATGAAGTACCACATGATTTATCACATAGTGAGAATTTCCTAAATCTTTTTGCTTTTCCTCTTAACAAATTGAAGTCAGAGCAAAAACCACTCAGTAATTCAGTCTATTTATTTTCTTGTCTCTGCAGCATATTGTTAATCAAAGGTGGACATTCTGCCTTATTCATCTTTGCATACCTAGCACTCAGTACAATGCCTGGCATGAGGAACTTCTGCTGACCAGAGAAAGCAGCAACCTCCTCAACACGCATCACCAGTTAAACACCAAGGGCTCTAGCAGCCTGAGGCCTCGGACGGTCAACAGGGACAAGAGGCCAAGAGTGACACACCATCGCAAACTCTTCCCAAGTGCACATAAGCTACAGCTTCCACTGCCGCCCCGCGTCTGTGCCCCTCAAATGTGTCACCCTTCGCTGATTTCTCTCAGCCTCAGAGTTCTATATCCAACTGCCATCCAACATGCCTGCCTGGATAGCTAGGATGCCTTCTGTTCTGCTCTCAGTGAAACACATCCCCATCCAGATGCACAGTTGAATCCAGGATGCTCTCGACTCCCCGCCTCCCTTCCAACACAGCCAACCCCCCTCACCGAGTCTGGTCATCTGGACACATCACTGCGGCCAACAGGAAATCGCCCCCTCCGACCACACCGGCTTCTGTGGGCCTCTAGCGAAACCACAAATTTGCCCACCACCGGGCCTTCAGCCGAGCAGTTCCCTGCATGAAGAAGGAACCCCGCTCTCCTGCAGGACTCAGTGCTATAGCCCTGCCCTCAGAGAACCCTCCCTGAGCGCCAGACTGGGACATGGCCCTCTCCAAAACCACTGTGCTTCTCCTTCACGGAACTCGTCGAAGTCTGCAAGAGTATTTTTATGATGACTTCATGTGTGAAAGTCACTCAATCATGCATATCCAACTCTTTGAGACCCCATGGTCTATACAGTCCGTGGAATTCTCCCAGCCAGAATACTGGAGTGGATAGCTGTTCCCTTCACAAGGGAATCTTCCCAACCCAGGGATCGAACCCAGATCTCCCACATTGTGGGCAGATTCTTTACCAGCTGAGCCACAAGGGAAGCCCAAGAATACTGGAATGGGTAGCCTATCCCTTCTCTAACCAATCCTCCTGACCCAGAAATCAAACTGGGGTCTCCTGCATTGCAGGCGGTTTCTTTACCAACTGAGCTATCAGGGAAGCCCTAATAAAAGTCCCCAACTGGACTGCCCCACAGGAAAAGGAATAGGGAAATGAGGACAACAAATATTAAACCCATTGGTAGCTATCGTCTTGGCACAACAGCATATATGTCCACAAAATAAGGCTGTTTTGGTTCCCTGGTTTTTACCTGATTTTTATAAACTGGCAAAACCTATCATTTGCCTAATACCCTCAAGTTCAGCAACTTGTAAGTCAATTCAGTGAGTAAATCACTGTCTGACTCAACTACACTTCTGAATTTCATTTAGCAAACAATGATTTTATGAACAAATCAAAGTGTGTATATATTTTATTTCAAGAGTAAATTAGATCTAAAAGGAATGTCAAAACAGTAATGGAAATATATTCCATTTCTCCTCAGATTTCTTATTCTCACCATCCAAAACAACTGTAGAACTATTACCATGGTGTTAACAACTTCTAAAATTTATATCTCAAAGTACACAATATTGTTCATATCCTTGTACTACTACTGACAACCGAGTAGCAGGCTCTTATTTAAGAAAGGGAAATAATATGGTATATTTCCCATATAAACACAGATTTAAATCAAGAAAGCAAGCTTTTGTGAGAATAACTCAAATCTAAACCCTACCATTTTTAAAGCTGTGTGATGCTAAAAAAAAAGAAAGTTCACCTCTTAACTAAACTTCATCTCAGTTATCCCAGCTACACCAAGAACATTACCTCTTTACTATAGAGTTGTTTGAGAATTAGAGATAAGACAGTCAGGTTTCAGCATATGACAGGTTTTTAATAGTGATAGATTAACATCGTTATTATATGGAGGTATAACTCTAGATTATCAATCGGAGGCATGGATACCCTTCACTCTTCTACTGATATACGTAAGACAGGCACTGCTTATCAACTCCAGCATTCACTTCCCCAACGTCCAGTAAGCCTCAGAATCTTTCACCCTGTGGAAGAGCCGGCCAGCCACTACAAATTATCAGTTTGCTAACATTCATCATATTTTAATGGCAAACAGGATCCTGTTTGAAAATAAACAGGAAAAAAAAAAAGAAAAACAGGATCCAATTTACTCTTTCCAGTAAAGTGGAACTACATAAAGTTTGGCACTGTTCAGGTAGAGCTGAGCTCATATCCCTCTCCTGCTTTTGACTAGCTGTGAAACACGATGGGTAAATTATTCCAGTGCTCAAAGCCTTAGTTTTCCCATCTTTCAAGGGAACATAATACCACCCTCAAGAAGACAATTAGTCTAAAGATACTTGTTGTGTGGCTTAAACAATTCCAGACCTATCAGAGCTGTACCTAAGGACAAATCAGAAAAGTTACTGATTTCTCCAGCAAGCTCCATGGACGACATCGTGCCTCTTTCAAAGCATTTTATCTACTTTTTTAAAATTAACAACTTTAAACTGCCATTAAAGAAAATGCCATTAAAATATGATGAATGTTAGCAACTGACTTACCTGTCTCTGCACAAAGAATGCCTGCTGTGCTGATACACAAGCTACAGCTCCACCTAGCCCCCACCCCCACCCCCCCCCCACTCCGTGTAAAATGCTCTCTTCAGAGACAGGGCCTTATTTAAGATCTACTTTCTCAGAGCCACAGTGCAGTGAAAGCATACACTGACTCTTATTGTAATGTGACTACTCAAAGAAAAAACTTAACATGACTCATATACAGCCAAATCTTATAGACTGAAAAAAGAGTTTCAAGGCAGCTACAAGCAACATAAAAGTTCCAGACGGGATACTGCAACAAAGGAAAGATTACTATACAGATGCTATTAGGATGACAAAATTAAAACATGGACTGTAGGTAAAAGTACTGCTTCCAGGTTAAGCATCCTGACAGTGATGACTGCACTGAGGTATATAAAAGAAAAACCTTGTTCCCAGGAAATACACATGCTACTAAGGACGTGGAGATACTAAGGACTAAAGGGGCAAGATGTATGCAGCCTACTCGCAAATGATTCAGGGAAAATATGCTGTAGACAGACAGATAGGTGGGTAGACTCATACATAAACTCAATAGTAAAATGTTAAAAATTGATGAATAAAAGGTATATGGGATTTCTCTGTATTAGTCTTGTAACTTTCCTACAAATGTGACTTACTTCAAAATAAAAGCTAAAAAAGGGAAGGGGGGCAAAAAGGAAAGACAGGAGTAACTGAAAACCAAAAGAATCACTAACCCTCATAAGGGGTCTTCAAGCAAGTCTGCAGGTGCTCAGAACTAAGAGGGTGCAACATCAGGGGCCTCTGGCAGGTTGGGGGGCACTGCGGCGTGGGAGGACCACAGGGCAAAGGAACCTTCAAAACACGAGGAGACAGCACAGGACAGACAGAAAAGAGAAATGAGCGTGATAAAGTGGGACTAACTGGGAAGGGGTGGAGGTTGCTGTGCTTTGATTTAAAGTACTCAAGTTGGCAAAACACATGATGAACACAAACTTTTAGGGATATCTTTCTACAAATTCTTAGGAAGCTTCCATTCCACACATACACACACACACAAATCACTCTCAAAAAACGTGGGGGATCCCCCTTCCCTGGCAGAGACACTTTCTTACAAATCATGGCTGCAGGTTATCGCCCCCAGTCAAGACTTAATGAGGCTCTGCCCCCTTGGCTTTCTTAAGGATGCTTTCAAAAGATCTCGGCCCAGCCCTGAAAGACGTGACACACGCCATCTTTTAACCCAGAGCTCTTCCATGTCATTTTTGTAAGTTTCAGAAAGTAGTTTTATAACCACTTGCACATGTTACCCTGCTCCCACCTCTTCCCTACAATGGGTCCAAGCAGACCAGCTCGCCTAGTCACGCCACCATCAAGTTCTCAGGTGTAAAGAAGGAAAGCAACGACCCAAATGAAAACACGTCTGGGATTTTTAAATCTTAGAATAAACAAAAAAGAGGACTATATCAAAACTGTCCCCGACAAAGGCTTCAGCTGCAGGAAGCCAAGGGTTTCAAGACCACCAACTAATTATCAGTTAAAATGCTCACTATGCCGAAGGAGCCTAACTCTCTAGGGATTCAGCCTGAGGCCCGGAAGAAGCTTCCAGACAGTGGAGCAAGGCCCAGGACAGACTGGAGTTAAGGCCACCTGGCCTACACCCTGCTCTTCAATTCTCTGACCACCAGCTTCCTCCTCTGAAAACGTAAGGATGGTAACAGTACCCACTTCACAGCATGGTTGTAAGTCTTCCACAACACGGCAGACACAGAACACTCAGAACACGGCCTGGCACATAGGGCGTGCCTGGTTACCGATACAACGTTAGATTACTCCTGGGCCATCTCACTCCTCTGCGCCCCATGTGGCAAGGGAGAGACTGAGAAATGAACTCTTACAACAGGTCTCTTACTGCACTAGCATTCTGGAACTCTAGAGTCATCATCCGCCTCCTTGACGGAACTTTCGGCTGTCAAGGTAAAGGATCAGAAGGAACGTGGACATTAGAGGTTATTTCTCCTTTCTGTTCCAGAAATCTTGCCAATTATCTGCCCTGAAGGTCAACAGGGAGAGAGAAAGGCTCTACAGGGGTCTACAGAATTCAAAGTTCAACATGCAAACAATCAGGGTTGCCTACGGGTGACATGCCTGCCGCCCAGTAGGTCTTCACCCACACTACACCTGCCCAGCTGTACCGGTGCACACTGCAGGGCCCATGCACTTGGGAACATCCCCTTCTAGAAGGCCCATGCACCCCACATACTTCTGGCCACCTGTAAACTAGAGAAAGGTTTCTTTTTCAAAAGTAACACTATAAAGGATTCCGTCATCTACGGAGACTCTCTTATTGAAGAGACGCTAACCAACTGCAACTCTCTAAACAGCATCTCCCTCCTCCTAATTCCCCTTATAGACCCAACTTCTCATACACAATGAGCAAATTATCATTGCTATTATTGCATTAATAAAAAACTAAAATAAAAGAATTCAAGTGCACCTTGACCCTTACCTCTGCAAGCCACCCTCTCCTAAATAATATTATACTGCCTTCCTAGATGTGTGAATTACAAGTAATAAAAGCTATGAAACCTGAGCCCGAGTCTGGCTTTAATAGGCACATAATAAACGTTTGATATATGAATGTGAGAAAGACATCCAACTGCGGCTCCAATTCCACGTGAGACTTCTCCTGGACTCAAATTGTAATGCTTCGAACAGAGGTATTTTTCATTTCCAGGCTACAGTGTCACCATTCCTAACATTCTTAAGACATCACTTTCCAAACTATGTTTATAGCTGCTACTGTAATTAAGATGGGAAGAGGTCTATAAAGCACTCTTTGAGATACATAATATATGTCAGCACGAGAAAAGTCTAAAACATTCTACAACAGAGAAAAAGACCTATTTAACTTGGTCAGACCCAAAGCTGTCTGGGCAAGTTTTCAGTTTTGCTTTGTTTTTTGTTTTTTTTTAAGTAAAACACTTGGAAAATATAAACTGATACAAAAATGCAATGATGCATTTCATTTTCATTGTGAGCTAGCTCTGTGTAGGTGGACAAGCAACAAAAGGGTGTGCGCGAGAACGCGTGTGTGCACGCACACGCATTCCACAGCAGAGTGTGAGGACAACACAGTGCTTGGCTTACCTGCAGGTACTTATACACAGTTGGGCAGTCGGAGCAACAAGATATTTTTACATGCAGCTGTTATAGTAAGAGTAACAACAAGGTATGCTGGTCATATATCTTTGGCATTTATGGAAAATTATTAATCAAGTCCCACCTGAAACAATTTGTTAAATTGATTTTAATCACTGGGCCTCTCATGTGAAGCTTTGTATAATCAGCATTTCATTTACAAAATTAATTGCCTGATTGATTCTCAGGAGGCAGTTGCTGTCATTACCCTGCTGTCATACTTCTGAGTAGGGTGTCACAACATGAAATTCTGACAGTATGAAGAGCACTGCTATTTTAAAAATGGGTGAGGGGTGAAAGGGAGGAAAGAGGAAAACCAAAGAAGTTACATTACCCAGTTCAGCCTTAGAAAAAGTTGAAAGTGTTTTATGCTAATTACACTGTATATCAATACCCTTCTGCTAAATTAACATACAAATCTAGGGTTCAGGGCATGAAGGTTTTTTCCTATATTAAAATAGTAACTAGAATGTAAAAAGCACAGATTCCCCTCTAGAGTTAAATCTTAATCTATGTCATAAAATATTTATATCTTGATAAAGAGCAGCCCTAAATTAGTCTGGTAGACTACTTGTCCACTGCTAACCATCTCAATTTCACAGACTCTGCCTTTCTCACTTTTCTAATAAAAAAGGCATGACCAGAAATTTTAGGAGTTTATGACTAATACCAAAATATATCTATTTTAAACATATGCAAAAACACACATTAGCATATGTTCATTCGGTCTTTTGAGAACAGAATCTAGTATTGTTAGATACACACTTTTTAGATTTCCTTTATTGCTCACTATTTAATATCTAGTAGTCTACTAGTAATTGATGGATCTTCACCTATAAATCTGTCCAAAAAATTAACAAAAATTAGGCTAAAAAGTACTTTCTCTGTAAAAGGATAGGAAGACTATAGAACAAGATAGAAAAGAGGGAATTTTTAAGCTATTATTAAAAGTGAGACCAAGTTACCTTTGTCACCATATTTTCAAATGGACCCCTGTGAGCATGAGACCCGCCAAAGATTCTGTTTTTCTTTACCATTAATTTTCCTTTGCAGAAAGAACGTACCCTACATCCTGCACCCTCCCAGCTCACAGGTGCATCGCCCACATTCTCCACATTCCGTAAGAGCACGATGGACCACAACACCCAGCCATTTTCAAAGGCTGAAAATTATTTCTCTAGTTTACAAGGGGACTCATTTAAAACAATCCCCATTCAATGCAATCCAATTACAATGAAGGCCTCTTTTAAATGGGTCACTCTGAATTTAAAAGAGGCCTCCTCGGGAGACCAGAGGTAATTTACTTTCCTTTCAATACAGTGAATTTTGATTCCTCTGTACAGCCACAGATTTCCTTTTAAAAGGAAGATCACCTCATAAATTTGCTCTATTATCTTGTGACCGAACGTGTTTTGTTTGCTAGCTTGGTAAAGAGAGCTAATTGGCACGCTGTACCCACTACAGCCTGCTAAGAGCACAAGTTCACCGCTGGAGAACGTGAGGCAAAGTCTTTCCAGCGCAGCACGGGGAGGGGGCGGGGCCTGGCAAGGGCAGGCCCCTTCTTGACCTCCGGGTCACACTCACTCCCAGAGTAAGAGCAAGAGTTTTCAGTTTTTACTTGGCTCACAAGGGTGCCCTCCGTTTTGATTAGGCGACATCTACAAAAAGTGCTTCAACTTTGGAAAGGCATCATGAGAGCAGAAGGGATGCCTAGGATCACTCGTTAACGGAGAAGGCAACGGCACCCCACTCCAGTACTCTTGCCTGGAAAATCCCATGGATGGAGGAGCCTGGTAGGCTGCAGTCCATGGGGTCGCTAAGAGTCGGACACGACTGAGCGACTTCACTTTCACTTTTCACTTTCTTGCATTGAAGAAAGAAATGGCAACCCACTCCAGTGTTCTTGCCTGGAGAATCCCAGGGACGCGGGAGCCTGGTGCGCTGCCGTCTATGGGGTCGCACAGAGGTCGGACACGACTGAAGCGACTTAGCAGCAGCAGCAGCAGGATCACTCCTTAAGCTGCACACAATGTAACTGTTTTGGAAAACAGGGTTCCCATATTGAAGCCTTTATCGTTTCAATACCTTTCATTACAAAAGAACTGAAAAGGGGCGGGACGACGACCGGGACCGAATTCTCTCAAGCCTGTGCAGAGGGTGGAGACTTCACCTAAACGTTTCATGCTGGCACCACTACTACCTAGGACAGGGCTCTACAGTACGTCAGAAATGGCTTAGAGCGGGAACTCAGAAGATAAAATGGACAAATGTTACATAAACAGGAATTAAACTGGCAGGAGGATGCAGTTGAAAACACATATTCAGGATTATAATTTTCCATTTGGAAAGAGGGAAGTATTATATATGTACCATACTATGTAAAAGTAGAGTTTGATTTTAAAAAAGAATCTTAATTAGTGAGGATGTGCAGGAAAAATTTAGCTATCTTTGGTCTTTTGATAGGATGTATCTGAACGCTGGAAGAGGTTTGACAAAATTTATGTTTATCAAAAGAGGCGTGAATTATAAAAGGTTAACAAGGATTTAGATAAAAGAGGCAACAAGCTAGAGACCATATCCATTCATTCAAGTTTATTTAAACTGAACAGACATTAACGTGTAAGTTGCCATAAAAGATAAGTAGATGTGTAAGATGGTCCTTGACTTTACAAAACATACATCATAACAGAGGCAATGAGATATATATAAACAATGCAAGGTAGAAATACACTTGTAAATACCACAGGACAGAGGAAAATAAAGGCCTATGAGAGTTCAGGTGAAGTAGTAATTCCAGCTGCAAGAAATGGAAAGATTCATGGGAAATTTATCATTTAACATGGATAATAAAAGATGAAAAAGATATACAGAAAGATCAAGGCACAAATATGATAATAACAGCTACTACTTAATGAGAGCCTACTGTGAGCTGAGCACTGTGCAATGTGCTTTACAATCAACAGGACCAATCCTAACAAAAAACCCTGTGAAGCAGTCAATACTACAAACCAGTGTTTGGGTAAAGGAAGCCATCTCCCAGATTAGGCAGCTCGCCCAAGATTATCCTGCAATATGAACAATGGAGTCAGGATCTCCCGGGTCTGACTGGAGTCCTCCAGGGAAGGAGTCTCTACCAGGCATCTGATTTCCCCTCCAAGCTACTCCAATTAATGCTCCTTGATACAAAAAAAAACTGTGAAAAGAAAACTCTTCTAACCTGAATTGTGTCCCATGTTAAAGCTCTAATCTCAAGTGTAACTGTGTTTGGAGACGGGGTCCGTAAACAGGGAACAACAGTGAAAATGAACACACAAGGGAAGGTCCCAATCTGATAGACCTGGCATCCTTGTAACAAGATGAAAGGCCAGGGCATTCTTTCTCTCTCCCCAGGCACACACAAGAGGCCGTGCGAGCACACGGCAAGGTGTGCAAGCCAAGAGTCCAGGCCTCAGAATGGGACCTGTCTCGCTGGCGCCAGGATCTCAGACGTCAGAACTCCAGAACCATGAGAAATAAATTTCTGTTGCTTAAGCCACTCTACACTAGTCTATTACAGAAGACTAAGACACACCACTGCTACTTTTACTTTCAGCACAGAACCTGAATTCTGAGAGGGCTCCATGGGATTCTTGCCCCCTACCCCCAGGGTCCACAGTCCTGTGCTATGCCCTCCTCTGCAGTACAGGCAACACCTGTGACCTGCATCTAACCCAGAGATTACCACAAAGGTGAAGGGATTTTGCAGAGGTAGCTAAAATTCCCAATATAGCTGACTTTCAGTTAATCAAAACTGAGAATATCCTCATTGGCCTGACACGATCAGATGGGTCCTTTAAAAGGTCCAGGCCTCTCCAGAAGTGAGAGACCCCCAGCAGCACAGACCCTCTCTGAGAAGAAAGCTGCTACGAATTCCACAGCCACGAGGACAGGAGCTCTGCCAGCAGTCCAAGGGCACCTTCCCCAATCAAGCCTCCAGATGAGAATGCAGCCCAGCTGCTTCCTCGACTACAGCCTCTGACACCCTGAACAGAGGACCATGGAGACGTGCCTGGACTCCCTACCACAGAAACTCAGATGATAAATGTGCGCTATTTTAAGACATTCAATTTGTTATGTAGCAATTTGTTATGAAAGCTAATCCACAACTTGGTGACAAGAATGCTCTCCACACGGCTCGCCATCACTTCCACGTGCAAGCAGACCACTGCCCCTAACCTCCTCCCAGGCAGAAATGGCTGCTGCTCTGGCGTCAGTCCTCAGCATTTTCACTGGCAGGAAGCCCTAAAGCATACAGTCCCAGAAGTTACTGGGGGCTCTTTACACTTCCCATTTCTGGGCAAACTCCTCCTCATCCTTCAAACCTGGACTCAAGGATCACGTTCCGCATCAAGTTCATCTTGAAAGCATCAGACAGAATAAAAACCATGTCTTCTATGACCTAAGAGAACTCTGAGGAAACCTCTATTATAGTATTTAGACGTTTTTGTTGCAATTTTCTGTTTACTTGTGTCTTCAACAGCAGAGGCCAGGTTAAACAGCCAGACAGTTTACAAAGATAAAAGGAAACACCCCCACACTGTAATCGAGATACAACTGGAGCAGGAATCAAATTCTCGTTCACCATCTAAGGGACCTGAGATGAGACAAGTCACTCAATTTCTCTAGGCTTCAATTTCCTCCTCTACAAAACAGAATAGTTTGCCAAGCAGGTATTAAATTTTTATACCCCAGACCCCAGCACAATGTATACCTGTAAACTGAATAAGTCAATTATAATATGCTTGAAAGGTCAATGTAAAGTCTAACTCAAAAAATAGAAGTACTAAGCAGTGATACTAGTGTAAGAAAATGTGAACAAAACTGTGAATTAAAAATAAGTAGTTAAAACTAATGGAAACCATTAAGAGTATATACACATGTGCTGATAATGGATGTAAGTGATTTTACTTTTTTTTTGTAAATGATTTTAAAATGGGAGCTGCCTACTTCTCACTGCCTGTACCTCATATGAAGGGTACCCAAAGGTTAGAACCTGTGTCACCTGCCAGTCTTTGCCTCATTTCTAAATCCTGTTCCATGGCTTTCAGCCACAGAGGTTTCCCAGTTGGTTGCTTAAATCCTCACACTTAGGGCTGTATCTCTTTACCTTTTTCCTGTTACCTTACCACGTAACACATCCTGCCCATCTCCCAAGAACAAGCCTTGTCCAGCATGTGGAAGCTAATCTGAGAGACCATGTCACAGCTGTAGCCAGATTTATTGTCTGGTTGGCCTCAGACCAAGTGACTTGACATGGTTATTTCTGAACCATTTCTGAATGAACCAATAAATTTAGGGGAAAGGGGAGTTATTCTTTCTCCTTTTTTAAGTAAAAAAGGCAAATTTTTAAATGCTCTTGACAGTGGTGGTACAGAAGCCGCAGATTTGCCCACACTTATCTAAAAGCTACATCTAACCTAGTCGTTCCATATAACGCAATTGATTTGCTAGTATCATTTTACAATTCTGATTAGGTTTCTCTGAAATCCTGTTTATTAAATTGCTTCCTTTAAGCATGCATAGTTACTAATTTGTTTCCAACTAAATCAGGTATCATATGAAAAGATTATACTGCAACAGTGAAAGAGCACTCCAGGGATTATGTTTAATCTAGATTTCAAAATTAAAATAGGGCTAAAATTTTACAACTGTAAAACTCCTTTTTAAAAAGAAAGGCAGCTGAATTTATACACAGGTTTCTGGGTTAATAAAATGTTAATACCCCATTATAATTTCCTGTGTACAGAACGACCGCATCTTTCATGAAGCCTATGAAGCAAAGACCGGAAGACTCATCGTGGGTCCTGTGCCATTTTCTCCACAGTCAGGAGGGCCTTCACGACACGACGCTATTCAGCAGTCAGAGCCAAAACACATGAGCCTTTATGCACCGGCCTGGTGCACAGAACAGATAACACACAGGAGCCCAAAAATAAGACGGCCAATGCTTTCCTACATTCGGTTACTGCTGTTTTAAAAGAATAACAGCAAATCAACTGAGTAAATGATAGACAATGAATAAAAATCTCCAACAAGTAATCGTTCAGAGATCTGCTCAGCCATGTGACTTTGATTAACTTTAATGAGAGTCACACAAAACAAACTTCTATGTACAAACTTTATTCTCCCCACAGTCCAATGAAATAAAACTCCTTCACACTGTTTTTTTAAAACAGAGATTTTAACTGTTTATTAAAAACAGTTAAACATTTAAACAGTTAAGCCTAAATGTTTATTTTTTCTTTTCTTTCATCAAGTAAAAACAAGAGGATATTCAGTTATATTTTAAAACCAGATCAACAAATAATCTGTGCAACTAATGAATAAAATCCTTATTAACAAACAACACAGCTGTTTTTTATTTTCAATTTTCATTAACTGTGGAGATTGAGTGTACTTGAAATCTTAAATTTCAGCTAAACTGAAAAAAATCAAGTATGAAAGACTGAAAGGGGAAAACGTATGACTTCATGGCAATCTGCAGTACAGGGCGACAGAGAATTACAAATCCTTCAGCAACCAGGGCTGCTCCGGGTCACATCAGTTCTGGCCAGAGCCCACACTCACAGGAGCACCACGGGACAGCGTGCCAAGAACACAAAGGCGGCTCCTTATTTCTTCCTAGAGATTTTAATTACAAAGTTATGGTCTACATCTGACCGGACTATCTATTTAGCATGTACCTGAAAAGGAATGAGAACTTAGAAGTATCCCAATCGTGGTACCCGCTCCACCATGTTCTTCTTGCTCTTGTTTCTGAAGTTAACTAGATACAAGGAAAATAACTTACGGAAAAAAAAAAAACCTGAGCAGATGCCTTCCAAATAGGAAATGTTCTCATCTCCTCTCAATTACTTTTGAAATTTCAATTACTGAATTCAATTATTTTGAAAGGTCTCCCCTCACTTCAGCTTTGGACTACAGTAGGGTTAAAGCATCGGGGGCAGCACAGCGATGAAAAGGCTGCGTTTGTGTAAGACGCTCCTTGTAAGAGCCTGTCACGCAGCATACAGTGAGCGCAGGGAGGGTGTCAGGAAAGAAAGCAAAGCGGAGCTGGTGCCTGAAGACCCTTCGTGGTCCTTCCAGGCAAATCCTCTCGGCCAACTGCCTCAGCAGACAACGACATTCCAAAATGGCTCAGTGGCCCATGGTAGAAATGACAGTGTTTTGTTTTTCCTGGTGACTGTTTAAACAATAAAAAGAGAACCTCTACACACACCACACACACAAAATTACCCGGAGGAAAAAAATAAAACCACTGTGATGTGTCTGAAAGAGGCTTCAATGGGGCAAAAGGCCAGTCCCAAAATATGTACAGTATGACGGACGGATACCTAGATGTTTATGTTCATATAACTGCGTATGTACATATGCAGTATTTTAAAAGAAAAAACTAGATTTAAAAAACACATTTAACTTAAGACTGCATACTTTTGAGAAGTGGAAGCAGCACAGAGAAATTTAAACATCCAATGTGCATGTTGCCAGTGTCCGAATCTTTTATAGAAGAGTGTCTTCATGTACTACACTTGAATAATTTAAAAAAAAATCTTCAGAATAAAACTCAAAACACTGCGGGAGAAACTAAGGAATTGACAGAGCACTTAGAACATGAAGAAACACAGTTAAATCATAGTAAAAAACAAACAACTCATTGTACGGAGAATCAAGAACCCTGGTTTAATAAGTACAGGCTCTATCACTAATGGGATTTCTAAGCTTGGGTGATCCCTTCACTCCCTCTGGACCTCAGGTTCATCTGAAGGACTTAAAATCTTGCAGCTCCATGCCAGCTCAGCATTGCTACTGGAGCCCAAATCCCAGAGAATAGAGAGTTGTGTAAATAAAGGCGGCTAACAGGGTGGGGAGGGGTGGTGAAAGATCTGGTTTGAACCTGAAATGGAAAACTGTGTCCTGTCTACATCATGATCTACACTGGAGGTTGGCAAGCTACAGCCCACAGGCCAAGTCTGGTCCACCACCTGTTTCTGCACGACCAATGTGCTAAGAATGCTTTTTACATTTTTAACAGTTGGGGGGGGGGGGTGGGAATCAAAAGAAGTATATTTTACAACATGTAAAATTACATGAAATTCAAATGGCTGTGTCCGTACAATCTCAGCCTTCATTCACAGACTGTGACAATTTTAGAGGACCATCAGCAGGAAGTCAAAGACTACACCCAGAAAACCGGAAATGGTTACTACCTGGCCCTTAATAGGAAAAGTCTGTCCCAACCGGATCTAAATGCTAAGTGTGACAGTCACTTGAACAGATAGCATCCGCACCACAGAGATGGCGTGCGGTGCCAAAGCTCAGATCTGGGGCACAAAATCTCGTAGAGATCCAAGTTGCGTCCTTAACCCAGTCACTGTGCCCCAGCTTCCGCATACACAAAACGGGGACATTAACCAGCCCTCACAAGATGACTGTGAGAACGAGGTCATGGAAACACTCTGGAAATTAAGTGATCTGCAAAGTTATTATTACCAAGCAAAATCAAGCAACGCACACTTAAACTTTGGTTGAAAATGTGATGCAAAAAAGCTTCGGGAAATCTATTTTTCTGTGAAATGTGTTTCTAGAGGAAAGGACGCATGGAGGGAAGAACATCTCTAAGCCAGCTCTAGTGAAATTAGGAACGCCTCAGACAGAACCTGTTCTTCAGCTGAGCGCATACCAAGGCACAGCAACTTCAGGAACTAAAAGCACTTTCTGAAGGCCATAATCTATTTCTTTAACGCTTTACATGTTTATTTAGATATGTTGTAGTACATGAGTTTATCCTTTATGGAAGACCTCATGGCACTTCACATAAGCTCCATTTTATTAATAAGGGCACAGAGATTTACATTAAGATTCTAAGGTGCAGCATTGAACCTAATTCAGTGATTGCAATAGAGGCAAAAGAGCCATTATATCAATTAGGAATGAGCTTTCTAACTGGAAAACAATCACATCACAAGGTTTCAAAATGGCAAATGTATGGGACTCTTTGCTACTTTTTTCTTCCATCCAGGTAGGGAAAAGAAAAAAAAATTAAAACCAAAGGTGGCCTTTGGATAGAAAAAAAATTTTTTTTTCTATGCAAAGGTAGCCACTGAATAGGAAAAAAAAAAAAAAGTTTTCTGGTAAGAGCCCTGAGAGCATAGAGTATTCAGTCAAAACAACACCCAGTCCTGCATCAAGTGTAGAGCTGCCTCCTCCATAATGGCAATGGTAATAGGTAGCAGTCAGCACTTAAAAACACTTTCTGTATGCTTTATGTGGACTACCTCATTTAATCTTCAAAACAACCCAGCACTTGATCACCTCTTTACACATAGTAAGTGGCAGAGCTCAAGCTGAATGCCTTATATGCTGGACTATTCTATGCATTCCCTGCCCTGCTAAACCTACTGCCCAGCAAGAAGCAGGAGAAAGGCAAGCATTCATGCTACACTTGCCTTCAGGTCTTTAATACACATCAGCAAAAAGTAACAACAGACATAGGAAAAACTACATGAATGTCCACTCAGGACAGGATATGGAATTTGAAGCTTATAATGTGAGCAGCTTAGGAGGGACAGGAAGAACTGGATTAAGAAAAGGAAAAGGGGAAAAAAAGAAAAAGACAAAATGAAAACACGAAAGAGCAGGCTGTGAAAGCAACTGAAAAATGCACTTGATGTGGGAGGCAGGCAGGTCGTAAATAAATGCAAAAACAAAAGCAAACGTAAGTCTATACGAGACAGATATGCACACAGAGGGATGAAGATGACAGCAGACAGACACACAGACAGACAGACAGCTAGTTAGCTCAAAGATGAAAGTCATCAAAGGGAAGGGAAGGGAAAATATTTGCGTTTCCTCTTAAAAAGGCAAGCAGCATCCGCTACCATCTTTTGAAGACCTGTTACTTCTTTATATGTGAAAACTCACAGGAACTATACATGCATTTCTATTACATAAACTTCTAAATGTGGATTGCATTCCGTAAATAAAAGTGCTGGCTCTTGCATCTATCTTCATTGAAAGACTTTTTAATAAATATACAAAATCACATGCCAAAATAACTCCATCATCTCCACATACCGAAGTCGGTCTGATAAAAAGGAAACATGGGTGCTTGGATGCTGTATAACCAATTTATAACACCCCTTACATACATGTATCACGACAGCAGTAAGTAGAAAAGAGGATGAAAAAAGTGGTCATTCACATACACCCAAAAAAGTAACAAGCAGAGGGAAAGATGCAAAGCACTAACAGCTGTATCAGTGAGACAAGGTTATAGTCTGCACTACTGTTTGTACTTGAAGTTATAGTAAATACGTATACACACACACACATACACATAAGACAACATACTCATAAATGTATATGTACACATATACTCATACATCCCCTTGCATATAAGATGCTAAAAATACTTAAAATATAAAAATAACTTATACTTAGCCACAGAAAAACAAAACCAATGCATACTCTTTCTCTTTATTAATACTTCTCCTTTCACAGTGTGAAATATCTACTTTAGCCATTCTAAGCTCCATGTTCCATGTTTGAAATTAAAAGCCCCAGGAGGCTAGGAGAGCTGTAACTTTCTATTTGCTCTCTCTTAATGAATTCTAAGAACTTAAAGAGGAGCTTCAAAATGAAAAGTGAAGGAGGAGTAGCCAAAAATATGAAATGCCCCCTATTAAAGGAAACTTCCAGCCATTCCCTAAATTAACCTTTGATATTCTAAAAGTAAGAGGTCCATGATTTAAACAGTTCACTATCTTTCAGTACAAGTATTATTATTCAAACTAAATGCACAGCAAATGAATTGAGTACACAGGCATCGAGAACCACCAACAGACTTCACTCATCATCAAGCTTTCAGAGACACAAAAAATTTATTTTTGCTTCATCTCATGATGATGTGAAGCAAAATGTTTGCAAACAGGAAGTTTATTCCTTCTAATCCATAGCCTATAGGACTTCTTAACGATTCCTCCTAGCAACACTATAATCTAACCCTCTGAGAAGGGCCATGACTTTTCTGACACAGATTGAGGTCCTCTAGTGAAGACAAGCTGCAAGAAATCAGATAGGAGAAAAGGAGAAAGGTGCCATTTACACATTTATCTGCCCGGCTCACACCTTCGGTGGAGCATCAACAGCCAGTTAAACATTCGGTACTGTGATAATTCTGTCTCCATCCTTTTGACAATTTGCTTCACGCCTCATTTGCTATGAAGAGTTAAAACATTTCAGTCAACCTTGAGAAAGCAATTCGATTTTTTTCCGCAGCAAAACGCACAACCTATTTCAACTACCCGGCCACTGGTTAAAGTTCAAAACTGTGACATAGACAGAAATCAAGTACTTCCCTTCAAACACTGCAGAAGACAAAAAAAATACTAACCAGTCTTACATTTATTTGCAGAGGATATAGAACAAAATCAAATCAAAATGCCCCTCACAGAGAGAATGGAGACATGTATATGTATGGCTGAGTCCCTAATGCTGTCTTTCTGAAACTATCCCATTGTTAATCAGCTATACTCCAACATAAAATTAAAAGTTTTTTTAAAAAGCCCCCCACATGCTCGGGTCCAAACAGCAACAACACCTTTCCTGTTAAACACGGTAGACGACACAGAAGCCCTCCCCGTCCTCTCTTCCTCGGGCAACCTGGCAGAAACCTGGGCAGACCACTCCAAAACAGACAAAGAAATTCTTTCTTATACTGTTCCATTGGATTTTTTTCATTATTTCTTAAATTGTGGATCATCAGAATACATTTGTACTGCTGATAACAAAGACAGTTTCAAAAATGATTATTCAGGATCCTATTTATAACCATCCAAAAATTCAAGAGGCTTACATTTTGTACTTACTAACAGCAGTGCACACGATCATGTGTTTAAAGTGTTTAAAAAACTACGAGAGGCAACCAGTTTCTGGAGCAGCACTGTCCAATAAAACTTTCTGCAACAATGGCGAAGTTCTAGTCTATGCTATATTTGTGTTTTTAAGCACTTAAACTGTCACTAGTCCAACTGCAGAACTGAATTTTTTATTTTATTTAATTTGAATTTGAATAGCCACATACGGCTACTGGCTACCAAACTGGACAGAGCAGCTCTAGAGAGTATTTTTAATGATAAAAAGGCTGTCTGCTGGAAAAAAGATGCTTCAGTCATGCTATGTGCCCTGATGCTGAGTTTTCTCTTTTGGAAAGGGGAATGGTAAAGAAAACTCAAACAAGTATAAAGGTCCGTCTAGTCAAGGCTATGGTTTTTCCAGTGGTCATGTATGGATGTGAGAGTTAGACCATAAAGAAGGTTGAGCACCAAAAGAATTGATGTTTTTGCACTGTGGTGCTGGAGAAGACTCTTGAGAGTCCCTTGGACTGCAAGGAGATCCAACCAGTCCATTCTAAAGGAGATCAGTCCTGAGTGTTCATAGGAAGGACCGATGCTGAAGCTGAAACTCAATACTTTGGCCACCTGATGCAAAGAGATGATTCATTAGAAAAGACCCTGATGCTGGGAAAGACTGAATGCAGAAGGAGAAGGGACAACAGAGGATGAGATGGCTAGATGGCATCACCGACTCAATGGACGTAAGTTTGAGCGAGCTCCGGGAGTTGGTAATGGACAGGGAAGCCTGGTGTGCTGCAGTCCATGGGGTCACAAAGAGTCAGATGTGACTGAGCGACTGAACAACAACAAAGATCCCCTTCATGTTCTCATCAAAAAAGAAATACACTTTAGTTCAAATCTGCTTCCTAACGGGGAGACATGTGTGCCACAGGCCAAGGGGGAAGTCTCGGTCGAGGACACCAAGAAGAACACGAGACCTCCCATTTCACCTACTCACTGTGTGACTTCTTGGAAGATTCTATTTTCTCTCTCTCTCTAACCAAATGATACCCATCTGTGGAAAGGAGCTATCTTTCTTCATCAACTTTTCAATATCCTCATAGAATATCAAATGATGTGATTACAACAAGCAAGAAAGAAAAATGCCAACTATAATGATGGCTTCCACAATATAAATTCAGGCCACTCACCCAAATCTACTCATGCTAATAACTGCTGAGTGTAAATACAGACAGCACAGGATCTGAGAAGGCAGAGCAGACAGATGCCTGGGTTCATGCTGTGACTGTGCCATTTCTAGACTGTGCCTTTGTTTACTCATCTGTAAAATGGGTATGACACAATAGCACTGAATTCATAGATAATTCACATATGGTTCTTAGCACAGTGCTTGACATCTTGTAACTGTTCAACAAAGTATATATTACAAATTACTCAATACCTAATATTTCAGTAATACAGAAAAGCAAATGAGGTTCCCTTTGAGGTTTTTATCTCAGGAGGGACTCTGACCTATAGTCTGTAATAGTGAAGAGGGGATGGGTATGTGAGCTATAATTTAAAGAATGGTGTCACTGTAAGTATACAGCAGAGGACACATACCTGTCTTTCATTAACAATTTCAGTATCAGAGACAAACTTATACACACAGAGCAAACTGTTCCAGAATTTTTAGTGGCCAATCCTGAAACGCCAGATCTCAAATGCCAAGATTTCAGAGGGAATAATGAGAAAACGTTTAACAACAGACACCACTACTGACCACTGCCTTTGCCTAAGATTATCGCTGAAGCCAGAGCTAGCTTCCCCGATGAAACCATCTGCGTCTTAAGTCTCTCCACTCATTAAAGACAGCTCCATCAGACCAGCTGACTTACATCTCGTGTTCACAAGCCAGCTTACCAAGGGTCTCAGGAGCTCTCAAGGATTAAGATCTCACCCAACAACGTGCAGCCCTCAAAAGGCAAACACCGAGTCCTGCCAACGGGGCTGCAGCGGGCACTGGGGACGCAGGAAGCGGGTGAGTCCTCCTATGCCCAGCGGAGCTGTGCCCAGTGTCCCGGGAGGAGGAGAAGAGCAAGGGACATTAGGGAGGAGCACCCAGCACTGGCCTGGGCACAAAGACGGCAGCACAGCAACGTGACATTTCCAACCTGCTTTCAAGTTAGGTTTTGGCGGGTTGTTGTTGTTTTTAAACAAACACAATAACCCCACTGCTCCTCCAGCCATCCCAAAGCCTCCTTCTCCTTTCCTATTTGCTCCTCGGCCTCCCGCCTGCTCTCCCACAGGTCACCAACAAAAAAAATGACCTGGATGCCAGCTCCTTTTCTTCCCCACCCATCCCGCGATGCTCGCCACAGCTGTGCCTGCCTCTCTCCGGGAAGCCTCTGTCCTCCGTGGCCCCTGTGGAGCCTGCTCCACCGCTTCCATCTCCCTGCACAGCTCTGGGGTTGCCTCCCTCTCACTCAACATTAGTGCTCCCCCAAAGTCCCTCAGCCACCCTCTCCTTACACTTGTGCTCCCGACAGCACTCACGAACCCCACTCTCAGCTGACACCCCTCGCTGAGAACCTGCATTTATATTCCAGGCCCTATCACCCTCCTCTACTCCAGATCCCTGTTTTCTCTCTGCCTACGACCATCTCCATTTAGCTGTTTGGAACACATCTCAAACCCAACATGTCCAAAACCACAGCCTGTTACTAAATATACAGGATGATTCAAAAGCAACTGAACACCTTCAAAAAGTTACCAGACCATGTGATTTCTCCCTGTGGAGTCAGATCCAGACGCTGGGTTTGCACCGCCTCTTCCTCCCAGCTTGAAGACAGCACTGGGTCTGCCCAGGCCACTTCATCCACTGATGGTAAAAACGCTGTGCGATCACTGTCCTGGGACACAGGGGTGCGTACCGAGCCATTTTTAAGAGACTATAGAGGCAACCACGATGGCTCCTTTACAAACTGATGTACAGATATTCTTACATAGCCTCATTACCACGAAAATGCTCAATTCTTTTGCCCTCCCCTGGGCTGCTCTTCATCCTACTCTAAAGAGTTACCACCCTGCTGTAGATGAGTGGTTCTGCTATCTCTGGGATTACATTTCACTGGAAGACAGACCCTATGGAAGCAGGGCTTCGGTTTTATTCACTGCTTATTGCTAGCACCTAACATATCTGTCACACAGCGGATGCAGGTGTGCAACGGGTATCAGTATCTAGAGAGAGATCCTGATGCCTGGGAAAGAGCGAGGGCAGGAGGAGAAAGAGATGACAGAGGATGAGATGGCTGGATGGCATCACCAACTCGATGGACATGAGTTTGAGCAAGCTCTGGGAGTTGGCGATGGACAGGGAGGCCTGGTGTGCTGCAGTCCATGGGGTCACAAAGAGTAGCACACGACTGAGCGACTGAACCATGACAACAATCTATTGATGAGTCAAGCGAGCGCCTAAAGCAGCACAGTAGCTGCCACTCGTGTCAAAGCTTCCGCCTGCTCCAGCCCTGGATGCCCACTCTTTCCGCGGGGTCTTCGGGGTTTGGAGAGTATCCCTCACAATGTCCCCACCCCACAGACTCACCGCCTCTCCTACAGATTAGGGTCTGAGACTCTCAGAGACACCAAGGCCTGTAAGGTTTGACCCGCTTCTCCCTGAGTCCCTCAAAAGGTCCAAGGGACCAGCTAGCACCGCCAGTCTCCTCTCTGTGTCCTGGCAGGACGCGTGGCCGCTCACCTGTCAGCCTCCACAGGTGCTCGCTTCACACGGCTCCCCACGCTGCATGACTAGCTTCTCTGCTTTGTCCTTTTACCATGGCCAAAGGAAAGTTACCTCAGGGAACCCAGTAACTATCGCCTGTGCCTGAAAACAAGGCGGTAATGGCCTTACTCTTCTCTGGCAGAGTCAAGTTCACTAGCATTCTGACAGTTATTTTCTTAGCGCTTTCTCAGCTGTTATAGAATGTTAAGACTGCATGTTGAAAACTCCAGAACTAGACGAATGATACATTCCTACAGAAATTCTCTGAAAGGATAAGGACAGACAGACAGGTGTCCGCTTTCTGGGCAAAAGATACCTCACATCATAATGAGCAAGATGAAAATGCAGATGCGCCCACCCCTTGAGAAGCGTGAAGAACCGAACAAAATTAAAGGTCCAGTCTTAGAGAAAAGGATGCGCCTGTGACATATGGTTAAAAAAGCACGTTACGGGTTTTGTTTTGGTCTTTTCTTTCTGTTTTAGTTTTCCCTTTCTGTGCGTGCCTACAAATAGGCTGTTAATTCATTTGCTTGAGATGGGTTAGGTACAGTCAGCGTTAACTTCAAAAACTATAAATCCATGAATATTGTAGTAGTGATATATTACCATAAATGATAAAACAAAATAAATATCATTAGAAAATAGGAAACAAGAGACAAGAAGCCCTTCAGTTAATTCTAAGCTAAAAACAGCATTATGGAGGTACGTCATTTGGAAATATTCTCAGCCTCAGGTTTAGGAGCAAGTGAGAGGTGAGGAAAACACAAGCTGAAAACCCAGGAAACAGACATGCACAGCCAGGACTGTGATCTTTCCTAATTCTCAAACACTCTGCTGCTGCTGCTAAGTTGCTTCAGTCGTGTCCGACTCTGTGCGACTCCACAGACGGCAGCCCACCAGGCTCCCCCGTCCCTGGGATTCTCCAGGCAAGAACACTGGAGTGGGTTAACACTCTGCAGCCACTGGTTAAGTGAAACTCAATGTACATCAGTTGTCTAAAAGAAGGTCTGAGCCAAACTGATTTTTTTCCAAAGCTGTGAGATTTGGCTTTATTGACAGATTTTAAAAGAGAGAAACACGTGGTGACATGAAAGGGAAGTTCCCCAGTACTGCACCTTACCATCAGATGTAGCTAGCAAGAGAAAGGCTGAAAAGGCCTCAGGACCCATCGCAACATCCTGGCCAGTCTAGAAGTTCCTCGACCGAGTACATAACCGAAACGAGGAACCTGCCTGGGTCCAGTGATGGGGTGCTCTTTACAGCTTCCCAGCATCAATGACTCCAGCTCCAATGGCTACGTGGCAAGAGCAAGAACAGAAATAATCATGACTCTGTGTCATGATACAACCTCACCAAAGAATTAGAGGATTTTTCTGCCTTATATTTATTAACTATACATCAACACCCCAATGAATTTAAGATATGCTCATCTGGGAGTTTGTCTTATAACTGCCCCCACCACAGGAGCTCACTCTGGGCACATAATGCCATTCCGTTTTAATGACTTTCTCCCTCTCGAATCCTCTCCTCCAGCTGCCTCTGCTGTCCCTTTTCTCCAGTCTCCTGGGCCCTGTTTGTCACGTGTCCTCTCCTCAACATTCTTAGACTTACAGATTTCTAGACTCCTAACACCAAGGGACCCTGAGATGCTGTCCAGTACATTCCTCTATTCTCTTATCCAAAACTATTTATTAAGCACATATTAGTAGACACTGTTCTCTACTCGGGTCCATCGCCTCCCTGCCCCATCCTTCAGTTACAGTCACATGTGAACAACCCCAGACAGAAGAGAATCTGTGCTCCGCTTTAAATGTCAACAGACCATTTCACAGCCTCCCTCGAAAACTCAACTTAAAGCAGTGACCCAGATCATGGGACAGAGATTCCCCCAACAGGCGGATGTAAATTAATGTTCAGTGACACCATCAGAAAAATCCAATAGCCATCACATGCCCTTGGACCGGACTCCTTCCTCTCCTTTGTCTGGTATGACCCTGGGGCCAAAAATCACTAAAAGCTCCTCAATTCTAAGAAGGAAATTCTACACATCTTAATGATGATGCCGTCTGTTTAAACTTTACCTCTAGCTTGTTGATGACCTGTGGGTGGCAAAAACATGGGTGTACAGGCCGTTCCACAGACTAAGAGCCGGTGAATCCTGGGAGAGGGGCCTGGGGACCTTGTCTACCTCCCTGGGCAAAATATGACCGAAAACCAGGTTTGAGAACCTCTCCTTCACTTGAGAGAATGTAGGCTCTAGCATCAGACAAAACTGGGGTATTGAAGAAACTTTTTTTTTTTTACGTTTGAATAGAAAATTTATTATTTTCATTTTCCAAGTGTTTTCTTTTTCTATTGGGGGGGAAAAAAAGAAATCTTAAGGACAGTTGTCACTAGCTGCCAAATTGAGGGTAGACTTTCTATGGTGTTTCAGTCGCTAAGTCACGTCCGACTCTTGCGATCCCATGGACTGTAGCCTGCCAGGCTCCCCTGTCCAGGCAAGAATACTAGAGAGGGTTTCCATTTCCATCTCCATGAAGAAACTTCTTAATTCTATTAGTTTACTTGTCTATGAAACAGGAAGACTGGGAGGATTGCAATTACTCTATGCAACCTGCCTGGCACACAGAGGAGGTGTTCAAACACAGCAGTGACCTTATTAGCTCACTATTACTTAACTCTTTTAAAAATCCTTCTCTGAATCTGCATGTCTCTATTTGGGAGGCCAAGAGTGGAAAGCAGAGTGTTTGTAAGAGCTTTGCCAATCATGCCTGACAGGAATGAGAGGCTGATTTCATATGTCCCCACGATACAGTCTTACACAGGCCACCCTTTTTTTTTTTTAAAAAAAAAAAAGGAGAAATCACTTAAGATTTGGCTGCGGACTCACTGGCACCTCGCCATCTTTCCTGCTTCGCAGGAGCCCAGCAGGCCGCTCCCCAGGAAGGCCACTTGCACTGGTCCACACCTCAGTCACGTGGCTGCCCTGCTGCTCCTCACCTCCACCCTTGCATCAACCTGATCCTGTGGGCGCATGTGCTGCTCCATCTTCCCAACTGCACATCAAGATGTGGGTCAGACACAAGTCCTGCCATCATCCACAGACCATCCCTCCCGATGTCTGCCATGTTAACAAAAATCCATGAAAGGCCCCATATCCTGCGTGATCACGACCAGGCACTTTTGCCAATTTTTTGTTTAGTCCTCGTTTGGAAAAGAAGCAAGACCTCCTCAAGTTACAGGATAATTTTCCTTCCATCTTAGTCTACTGTGTCCATTAAGCGTATTCCCCACACAGATGTCCTATTCTGCACCCCACAGAGAGCTGGGTATCAACAACGCCTCCCACGGAGCCCATAACAGATGCTCTGACCCATAACATTTCACAGGCTCTAATGTACACAGGAAAGGCTGGGCTCTAAAAGTCACACAAAAGCACTCATACATTTCACAGTGCCCTCATCATCCCCTCCTTCTCCTAAGAAACTTGCTGGAGTATCACTTCAGATGCAGGATTCTTCTAAGAGCTTTCCTTCTCAATACCCTATCACATCAACCCAATCAAGTGCCGTGACTATTATTGACACTGAATCTGACTTTAATGTCAAGTATGCTTACTAACAGAGCAAAGGTAAACATTCTTTAAATCTAGGTTTATCTAATAAAAATCCCCAAATTCACTGTTCGTTACTTGCATTCATCATAAAACTGAGGAAGGACTCTCACGTGAGTAAAGCTATATCTACGACTATTGATTCTAAAGCTATATCTACGACTATTGATTCATTTCAAACTTCTGTAATGCAAAGCAACATGCTGATTCCTCCAGACACGCGCGATACATTCCAGTGACTTCTACTTTAAAGACTCAGCTAAATTAAATATATTTAAGCCCATGCTTGCCTACAAAATTAAAATTATTTAATTCTCGACTAGTATTAAGGAATACACAAAAATTCAAAAAAAGGTTTCAAAAATTTAGGTTGGAAGAGAAAGAGTCAAGTTAAAACTAATTAGAAATGCCCATAATGACCATTTCCTTTTTTAAAAGGACGTTGTTCCAAAACTCCCACGTTTATTTCCCTCTCTCTGTGTATGTATTGCTTTTTGGATCCTTCACATCAGCACATTACCCACACCACAGACAGTTTCACGCTAGACAAGGAGGTAAGCCTGCCTGCCTCCCTGTGTTATCTGTCCACGTTCCATTTGAATCCAATTTCCTTGCATTACCTCTGCCCAGGTCAGGGATGAATGGCTGTCACATTCCCAGTGGAATAAAAAGAAAAACCCTTTCTTCCTGAGGCAGCAAGTTTCAATTCACAGAGCACATGGCTAATCTACATATGTGAAGGTCATGGCACTTCAGTCAAAGAGGTTAAGAATGGAACAGCTCACGTAAGGGGTTGTCTTAAACATCTTGGCATGATGCCCAACAAGTAAGAATGTTGAAAAGCAATAGATAGCTTCTGGCAGCAGCAAGGGGAAAAATATTTTGATCATGTGATGTGGTACACACTACTTCGTTTACTGCATGTGTGAAACTTTGAAGTCCCTAAAAAATACCACACATGCAAATCAAACCCAGATTTCAGCTTTACCGGGTAAGCCAGGCTAGTACATCTCCCGCTTCACAAGATGCATTTATGTGAAATTTCTAGACACATGGACAGTAAAACTCACCCCATTGGATGACCAGTTGGCTCAAATAGCTGATTACAAAATTTTTTTTTGCATTAGTTTTTCAAAGAACCATTAAACATCAAGAAAAGGTATTTACACTGAGAAAGCACATTCCTTCAAGTTATCAGAATATAACTGTCTTAAATAAAATCCATCTTCTCCCTCCATTCTTCTCTCTCTCTTCACTAATAATAGAGCAGCATGGAAAATTATAGGATTTTCATACCCAGTAAAAGACAAAACACAAAATTGCTTTTTATGTTCTATTTTCACTAATGAATCGTTGAATACAAGTGAAATACTTTTAAAATGCTCACATGTCTGACAGATATCTCAGGCGAGGAAGAAGGACAAAGTCCTGCCACACACACTGGGTACCAGGTAAGAAACCAAGGGGAACAGCCAAGCGGTCCACGAAGTGCACCTCTGCCCACCAGCAGGCAGGCTGGTTGGCATGGCCTCCCGGAGCTATGTCTATCCAGCCTCAGGAAGTGGAAGGGAGTTGGCACCCAGAGTAGGGGAAGGGAAGGGTTTCACACCCCACAATCTTGTTACAAACATGACGAAGATTTTTTTTTTAACTTTTCAACAGTTAAACTACTTGTTTAAAAACCAGAGAAAATTAATCGGAAGCAAAAGATCCATTTCACCAACTTGCAAATTGTCTGCCTACCACCAAATTACCTTCAACTCAAAATTTAGACTGCTTATGAGGCCAGTCTATAAACAGTATAATTCAATCCATATTTCTAGTCAAACTGAATAGTAAGTAAAATAAAAATATCCCACAAGCTATCTTTATTTACTTTACTTGCTGATGTTCATTTAGCAATCTAAGAATACTCCTCTATGCTAAACAATGAACACCATGATGTGTAACTATTTTCCCATATTCTCTGGATATCTTTTTAACTAATACAGTGTCCCTACACCAACATCATTAAAGGTTTGTTGATGGTGGTCAAATTAAATGTTCTAATTACTAACCTTCCGAATTTCTTTTTCCTTACCAGGAAACATATGACTGCAAAATACAGGGGAAACTACAGGAGACATTTTAGAAATGTGATCAACTGCCTCATAACCTTTCCTAAACTCCTGGCAAGGTAATGACATACAGGGCAATAAGAAACTGACACTGCCTGGGTTAGAAATAAGCTTCAAATATTAACCTATTTGTTCCGAGAGGAAAGACCAATAGGCTGTTAAACTGACTAATACAGAATCACACTTAGCTCATTTCAGTTCCTTACCATGCATCCCTACCCTTGCCAGGCAGTATACCAGTATATCGTCAAATCAACTTCTCCCAAGAATTCCATGACTAAGAATTCTTTCCCATCTCTTTGAAATGAAGAAGCTACAAACCTTAGAGAGGTGAAGTGACTTGCTCAGGGTCACACAGGTAGTAAATGCCCAGCCTTCAGGTTCTCCAACCTGCACTCCTTTGGTTCTGCCCCTTGCTTTCATCCCCACACCTCTTCACGTGGTCAACTTCTGATCCTCAAATGGATCTTAGCTTACGAGACCTGCTGTACAACAGAGCTTTCCTGCTCAGACCCACGCCAACCTGGTCTGCGAGGTACCCCTCTAACAGCTCAGCCCGCCCCACCTAAACCTGCACACTGTACTGTGTAGCATGCGTACCTGCCTTTGGTCTCTGCTAAAGACCAGGACTAGCTAAAGGCCAAGACTTCTCAAAGGATCCAACCCGCAGCCAAGTACCCAGTAGGCCCTGCAAAAACAGCAGCCTGGCGCTCCAGGTCTCACTACGCTGACATAAATCGATAGTCCCAAAGCCCCAACATTTTGAAGGCTGTTCAGGGAAGGTCAATGAACTGAATTTTAAATCCTTCACGGTATTGATATTATAAAGTCATTTCTTTAGCAGAAAAAAAATCACTGCATGATACCCAAAATAACATCCAAACTAAGATCACTTTCTCATCAGTGTCACAGCACCTAAGAACCACCTCCAAGTGTTCTGACCTTCCACATCAAATAGCAAAATGTATAATAACACACTCAACAGGAAATTTTCCGTTTGGATACATTATCATCTACTCTTCAAATAAGATGATGCACTCTGACAGATATAGTCTTTCTGCAGAGAACTGCAGAAGAATAATGTAGCCATTCATTTTAATTTCCACTTTGTAAGACACCAGGGGTTTCTGATAATTCACCAGGGAAAATTACAGATCATATGTTATATTTATTCTTTGTATCTTAAGCACTAAGTGGTGCTTGTTAAGTATTTGTTCATAATAGAATTAAATTTTGTCCCTGGTACTTTTAAAAATCTCAGCATAAAAAAGAAAAATTGCTCTTCTCTGCATATTTGAGGCAGTCCCTTGGCATTCTCAGATTTTACGTTTCCGGTTTTGACTCTTTGAGGGCAGTCCTAAACTTCCATGATATGTAAATTATAATCTGGCTAAGGACCAAATCTGAACCATACAGAAGTGAAGCTGAAGCAGATACAGAAGCAAGTTACTTAACTAATGAGAGACCAAGGCTTAGCACTCAGAACGTCAGAGAAGCTAATTTTAAATTTTTGAAACTTTGTTCCTTGCAAAAAAGTACTTCCGCTAGAGAGACAGTCTTTTCTGCAGACCATTAAAGTGGAAAGGCCTAAGAGGCAGAAGAAAAAGAAGTGACTCTTGGCCAGAGAACAGAATTTCCTAATACATAGGAAGAATATCGAAGGGGTCAGTGGCGTGGTCTAAAGGCGTCGGTCTCCCCTGGGCTCTACCAGCAAACCAAAAGCAGTTTCATGTAACCGTTTACAAGAGTCCAATCAGCACATAACTACATTTTGTGAGGGGAATTACTCTGGAATTCACAAAATCTGTATATTTGCACTGGGCTCAGTTGATATTCTCTGAACATGTCTGGGATCTAGTGTAGTTTAATAAGATATTCAGTGGTGCATAACTGATTAGGCAGTATATTCTTTTAAAAACATTTCAAAGCATCACAGGGTTTTATAGCTGGAAGGGACTAGGGGTCATTAACTGATGGAGGCAGAGGCTTGTCCTCAACCGCACCCTGAGTGCAGCAGGGCTAGGCAGAGAACAAGATCCCGGGCCCCCTTTTCTACAGCCGCGGTAGACCAGTGGTGCCACTTAAAGATGCTACAGGACCGATGGCTATGCTCTCGGTGGTCACCCCGCCTAGCAGGCCACAGTGCGAGAAGGAAAACTGAGTCCTGTCAGATCTCCGAGAAAACGAGCACTGAAGCCTCCAGAAGAATTCAAGGTCTGACCAACTCCAAGCCCGTGACCCTTCCCTTACGTCGGGACAGATTGTGATACATTTATATTCTCATAAACCCTCATCATCACAAGAAACAAACTAATATTCAAACATATCAGTTCCCTCAGAAATTGGCCCGTAAGAAAGATACTTGCTCAGCAGTGGCCATGTTTTCCCTTTCTGTTTCCAAAGTCACTAATAATTCACTGGGTGAAGCGAATTTATTATTTAAAAAAAAAATACGATCAGTAAGTTACTCGCATGCATAAATATATGGTCCCTGAATCTTAAAATCTGCTCTTAAAATTTCAGAAATTTTATAGACAAATTCTAGACAAATTTCAGAATTACCAACAATTTCCAAAAATTAGACTCTGAAGTATTATGAGCGGTTTCACTTCTGAGATGCTCATCACAAAAAGAAACAGGAGATACTAAGAATTCTGAAACATCCTCCACTAACCATCAATGCTTTGCTTTCTGAGGTTTATTTCAGGACCCAGAAGCAGTAGCTGAATTTACTCCTCAGCCAGCATACATTATCTAAACAGTTACCAAAAATACTCTAGCCATCTAAGTATCTTCCTAAATCTGAGCAGACTGTTTTAACTTTTTCCCCAAGAGCCCATATAATGTAGAAAACTGAGAAAAAGAAGAACCTCTCTATGTAAATTTCAAAGTGATCCTCTTCTTCTTCTAGTTATTATTCTCTGTAGTGGATCGCTATTTTGCTCTGGCACCAAGCCAACAACTATTTGGTAGACATGAAGAGTCACTAGCCCACATCGTCTCTATCACAACAATCTACAATTATTTGTTTTGCCAAAATCCACTCCCACGCCCAAAAAAGGCAGGCCAACAGACTGCTGACCCACATGGTTGCTCTTTGCACACTGTTTAAATGAGCCGGTTCTAAGTCAACGAGATGCCAAAACTACCAAGGCCAGGCACAGCGGAAGCAGGCTCTGGCAGGATGTCTCTGGCCTAAGCTGCACACAGGAGCAGGAGTGAGCCCCACGGCCTGGCTACCCCCTGCGGCTGGCACACGGCTGATTAAGAAAGTGGGTGAAATAAATATTTCCCAGTTGATAGTATACAGTAGGTATTTACCTGCTGTACACCTCACAGCATACACAAATGCTAAATGTTTACACCTTGAGAAGTAATTGTTGCTGCCAGTATGAGCTCTTAAACCACAGCTCATTTTCTCTGTGCCCTCTGGAGAATCTGGGGTTAAAGTACATCACTGATCGTATAAAGATGTGACCACATATCAGCATCAACAGTAACCGAAACACAATGCCAATATTTTACACACACAGAGCCTGTTCATGAGAAAGACTAACCAGGGCCCAAGAAATATCCCTTTGCAGCTGCCTCGAACATTTCATCAAAAGGCCAATCGTCTTAATTTAGGAATTTTTCCACCTACAAAGACTTTCTGCAGTTTTGCAGAGGATGATAAAACCATGAGGAGGGATGCACAAACCTGGGGCACAGAACACTGAAAACACGCACGTGGTTTGGTTTGCTTGCTCTGGGTTAGGGGGTGAGATGCCTTAAAACATAAAATACACTTTTTAAAAAATTATCATTATAAGTGATCTCCACTAATAACAGAAAGGTAAAACCAGTAATTTTAAAAAGAGGCTAAAAATGCAAAAAATGAAGAGAAATAAGGGGATAAGAGAAATAAATGATCATGCTAACAGTTCATTTCCATATCCTATTATCTAACAAAGTCCCAGATTTCTCCCAACAAAGTACCTCAAACCTTTAAACAGAAAGGCTTCGAAAAGTTGCTTTTCAGCTTTTAATACCATAACTGACAATGAAACAACTAACCTACACAATGCACATCTCCAAACTGACAAAAACAGGGACAATTACGCTAAAGTTAGAATTAGAAGCAATGGACTAAAAACAAACCAAAAACACCATTACTGTTCCTTGGAGGGAGGATTTACTCATAAACTATGAAGTAGCAAGATTAATGGTTATAAAAATAAGCTTATTTTATTTACATGTTAATAGCTAACAATTTTAAATTTTGACAAAAAAGGGAAGAAAAATATTTATTCATTTTTATTTGGGAGGATGAAAATATCCTGGAAATAGATGGAACAATGGTTGCACAGCAACGTGAATGTACTTAATGCCACCGAACTGTACCCTAAAGTGGTAAATTTTATGTAATGTACGTTCTGCCACAACCAAAAAATACACATATATAGCTTTTTTAGCATCCCATATTTAGAAAAATAAAGTGGTCTAGAATTTTCTCCTGGATTTCATCAAATATAGCTTCCCTTCTAGAGTCACTTAATAAGGAATAACTTCTACTCTGATTCTCAAATTTCATCTTTTATCAAGGCCCAAGGAGACAGGGAAGTGCATCTTAACAGAATGGAGGTAACAGAGGCCAAACCTACTCCATACTTCAGTTCAAAAGGACTGCCTTGCTGTGATAGATCTACTCCAGATTTTGCTGCCATCCTACCAAAAATAAGAGATTCTATGGATAGATGAGACATGCTTAAGATTTTACGGCTTTAGTCTCTTTCCTAGCAATGAATATCAATCAAGAAACAGATCAATTTCATCATTAGTTCACCTACTGAACTCCACAGCCTTCTAATATCCTTGTTGTTGTTGTTCAGTCGCCCAGTCATGTCCTACTCTTTGTAACCCCATGGACTGCAGCACGACATGCCTCCCTGTCCCTCAACATCTCCTGAAGTTTGCCCAAGTTCATGTCCATTGCATCAGTAATGCCATCCAGCCATCCCATCCTCTGACGCCCCCTTCTCCTTCTGCCCTCAATCTTTCCTAGCATCAGGGACTCTTCCAGTGAACCAGCTGTTCATATCAGATGACCAAAACACTGGAGTTTTAGCTTCAGCATCAGTCCTTTCAACGAGTATTCAGGGTTGATTTCCCTTAAGACTGACTAATTTGACCTCCTTGCTGTCCAAGGGACTCTCAGGAGTCCTCTCCAACACCACAGTTTGAAGGCATCAATCCTTTGGCGCTCCACCTTTCACACCATCCAGCGCTCACAACAGGACGTGACCACTGGGAACGCCATGGCCTTGACTACACGGATGGACCTTTTTACCTTGGCGTTGATCTATCCAGAAGTAGGTTTAAAAAACTGGTTACTGGATCCTATTCAACTAAGTAAATATAAGGAAACAGTTTTCTTAGAATTACTTGGAGTTAAAGACTTTGAAAATAGAACATATGTGTTGAAAACCTCCTGTGAAAACACATATTTTACTTTGATAAACTCACTCACTCAGTTAGTGAGTTTAATTAGGGGTTTCCCTGGTGGCTCAGCTGGTAAAGAATCTGCCTACAATGCAGGAGACCAGGGTTCGATCCCTGGGTTGGGAAGATCTCCTGGAGAAGGGAAAAGCTACCCACTCCAGTATTCTGGCCAGGAGAATTACATGGACTGGATAGTCCATGGGGTCTCAAAGAGTCTGATAAGACTGAGCAACTTTCACTTCACGTCACTCAATTAACATGAATCGTTACAACTACAGTATACTTACATCAACAATTTCATTCATTCCAGTGGCATACGGCAAAATAAGTGGATGCTTAATAATATTTAGGTAATTATACCTAAGTCATTCTAGGCAAATTTCTAAGAGAAAAAGTCACCACCATATAAAAAACATTTTAGGTCAAAATTAATTCACTCAACCACTCAATTAAACCAAAAAAGGCCGCTCAAGTCTTTTATAAACAGCCTTCAAACTGGAAAAAGCAGTACTGTGTAACAGATCTACACCTACATAAACACGCCCCTGGTGGATGAGCAGTTTTGCCTGGTTGCCCCCACTCCACACCCCGGGAAACCAGGACTTGGGACTCCTCGGTCTCAAGCATGCACACAAAGCAAGAACGCAGCTCTCCTTTACACACCCACAGTGATCTCCTGATGAAGGAGACCCCTCTAAAAAGGCACGTGATGAAAACTACCCAATTCCCAAAAGGCCATGGACAGGAATATGGCCCTCAAGTAAAAAGAGGATTGTAAAATGTCCTAAGTTTTTGTAATATCCATTTTGAAAATCTATATATTATCCCCAAAATTAATGGGACTTGAGTTTTATTAATACTCATTCTGAGCCTCCATGAATCTGCTGTTTTAAGAAACACACAACAGTTCTTTCAAACACAAATATTTAAGACTCCAATTTATATATCTACACACAGCCCAAAAGGAAAGTGACACAAGTGAAATACTAGTTCCCTTTCCTCAAATATGGATCAAAGCACACAGCTCCATTAAGTGAGCAGTGTCAAGCTCCTGCAGAGAAGGAAGAAAAACCTCTCCACCCGGGAGAGGCAAAAAGCTAATAGTTTCCTATGCCAACCTGCCCCAAATTTACATCTCCAAGTCAGTCTTCAAAATAAGTTGCAAAATTTTATAGAAACCACCGCCCCCCCCTCAAAAAAAATTTTTTTTTAATGTAAACTACTTTCTTGCTAGAAGAGAAGAGGGTTAAATAAATGATCATCTTTTTGGTTTGCCTGTCACACTGGTATTTATCTTAGGGAAATAAGTAAGTTCCTATTACATCAGAATTCTTTTTTTTTTTTTTTCAAATACACCCAGCTCCAAATTATAAAGTAATAAAGTCCATTCATATAGACCTGAAAATTCAACCACCCTCTGTTACATCTGTTTTCTTTAAAATGTGTCTATTTCTAATAAAACTACCAAATGGGTTGTATATTAAGAGACTTCCTCTACACTGTCTTACATTTTTTAAATCGGTTCTCAAGCCAGAATTAATATATACTTTTATGCCAGAGTGAAGATGTTATTCTTACAGTTTTAATGAAAGAAAATGGTAGTTAGAGGGTAGTTCATTAGTACAAGTGTCTAGGTGTGATTTGGAATATTTCCATATCCACAACACAATTCAGATGCTTCTGATACAACATGACATGGGAAAAATGGAACGAGTATAAAAAGTTTTGCCAAAAATTCACTCCTGAATATAGATAAAAAAACAAAACCAAAGAAAAACGAGGGATTAGGGTTTCTTATTACAGATGCAAGGTAAGAATATGTTGTTCCCTGGAATATATGTATTGATTTTGTGTTAATATAAACATAAATTTAAGTGACAGCTGTCATACAGAGTAGTTGCCTTAAAAAAAAAAAACTGCAAAAGTACACAGAAATCAGGATCCCCAATGAAAACAATTTTAAGCCATGCACAATTTCATTTCAGATAACCCAGAAAAACAGAAAACAGTTGACATTTTTCATTGTATTTTCTTTGTTTTTTAAATGAACCACAGTTGCCAATTCCACCTCCTCTTAAAGATGGGGCAGCTGGCCAGTCATAGCTCAGCAAATGTATCAATTTAGTCCACAAATATTTCTTTACAAGATTTAACATATCATATAGGATAACTGCACTGAGCGGGGAAAGTGGGAGAGTGTTATAATGTATCTTATTCAAATTTTAAGGTAATCAGGAACCAGCCTGTAAGTCTGGTTACTTACAAAACTTACTGCTTTGAAATCAGCTAATCAGTTTTCTTTTAATGGTAAATAAGGCTTTTTAAAAATTATGTTGTATTATATTCTATAAAATTAAAGTTAAAATAGGATTAATGAAATTCAGCACAAATATGGACATCACAAAATCTTAGTTATGTGAGCAGTCCTCAGTATTCCTTTTGAGATTGCTTTATCTGAATACTTTATCTCACAAAAACCCACTAAGTATATTGTAAAATGCCTTATTTCACTTTTAAAAAAGACCCTCCCATTACAATATACACACGTTTTGTTCTCAATTACAAAAACATTGCCACCCAATGTAAACCATTCCTAAATCAAAAATGAAACTAAACGTGTTAAAAGCCATGAGAAAATTTAATAGTATTTCATGACCTATAGTTATATAGTAATCTAATGTTTTGGACAAACAACTGGTCCTTAGTATAACTATCATAACAAATACTAAAGAATAGCAGCCTTCCAAAAAGAAAAAATACCAAAAAAAGACACATTCCACATGTTATACGGTATAGTACCTACAAGAAATCAGTGAATCTAGGTCACACGCCCAGCATTTTTCTTCCCCCTTAAAAACAAAAAAGCTATTCCTAAGGGTCATACTGAGGACATAAAGGATTCACTCTCATTCCAAGAAAACAAAACACTTAAAATGACTGGTACCACTACGAAAAAATACCGGAAAGTAACACCGACCTGCATCTGCCTCTATCATCCTCGTTACTGGTTTACAGAGATGTGAATTCTAAACTGTCCCTTTAAAAGGAAGCTGACAAAGCAAATCTTTTCAAAATTAATTACATGGGTTTATTTACACAAAGTTTTCCTATGTTTTCACCTATCCGAATCAAAAAAATCAGAATCCCAAGTTTTCTATGAAGAATAGGAAAATGTATTATCATTAACAGTAAAACTCTACTAACTGAAGATTAGAAAGGAGTGGACTCCCAACGTCCTCAGCCTGGGATTCACATGATTATCTGTTAAATTCAGTAATGCACACATTCTGACAAGTCTCTCATCTAAAATACGGTTATTATTAAAATGCACCTTCCTAAAGTAAATGAGCTAAATAAAAACAGATATTACAGCCACCATTATTCCTTTTTAACATATTTTAACGTTAAAAAAGTTTAAAAAATTCTAATGTCCCTGAAAGAAAAACTATTTGGAAGAAACCCAGCACAATTTGCATGTAATACAGTTTCCCTAAAACACTGTGTAAGCAGTTCAAATAAGGCTCATATAACCTAACCTAGCAAAATAATCAAGGGGGGGAAAAAGATTCCTGAGGCATTTGCTTCCAAATCAGAAGCAAATACAAAATAATTTTTTAAATTTCACAACGTCCATTTCTTCCCTTTTAACTAATTGCTGTCTCCAAAAATTATTATAGTTTCCCCATTTCATGTTTTCTTAAACATCATGTCCATTCTAACTGAAACCCCTCATACACTAACATCTAAAAACGATCAGGATTGTTAAAGCACAACTTACCAGAAATATAGTTTTAATCTTGTTATAAAGCTAATATTACTAAAATATACCACTGGCTATCAGAATCATGACATTTTTAATGTTACAAGTTTTAATTTTATATTAAACTACTTGTGATGACATAATTCCAAATTTTTTCATGGTTTAATCCATAAAGGGTAATTTTATAAAAGCTTTCCAAATCCAGAAACTGGTAAAATTTTTGGTTTAATTCTTTTTCAATTGCCATATCCTCACCCTACAATTATAGTGAATGAGATATGCAATGGCCATGCTGAGACTGTCAAACAGCTGAATTTTCTAAGTGCTCAATACTGGACACCAGTGTAATGTTTTTAGGTATTTAATCCTCTTATTAGTAACTGTGATTCATAATAATTTAAGCTTTAAATAATATTCCACCTTACATCTGCATGTAATAGAGCTCAGTTATTATTTGTGGCAAGAATTTTTGTGACTGTACTGCTCAGCACTTCTATTTACATCAGCAGTGCTAAATGCCCAATGGTGAGAGGGGAGCCAATCAGATGGCAGATTAGATGTCAACTCAGAGGCAGCTGTCTGGAGACTATTACAGCCAGTTTACCTCCACAATTCAAATTCCAAACCTTGCAAAGGAGATCAAGCCAGTCTTTAGGCTCAGCCTCCGAGCGAGAAACAGCAAGAGTGCAGGACTCTTCCTAATAACGCTGAAGGACTTGGGGGGGCGGGGGGGGGCGGAAATTAAAAATCCAAATAAATCTGATCCAAAAAGATCCATTTTCTCTGGTCTGCTCCCTCCCTGGGTTCGCTGACTAAAAACGTACGCCTAACCCACGATCCAAATAAGTTCAGTTTAACCGGAATGTGTTCCTTTAACGCAGCCTGTCCGTTGAAGGTGACTCCTTTCAAGCAGCCTGCAAGCCAAATAATGGATTTCCCCGGCTTATTCTTGGGAATGAATCGATATATTTTAGGGTCGTTTTCCTCCCCATCGTTGTAAAACGTGGGTACTCTTTTTGGCTACTAAACGCTCAAAACTCGAAGCCCGCGTCGAATATCGCCGAATGCCTGGGCACAACTACGAAACACACGCTCGGCTGCCACAAAGCTAACCTTTTTTTTTTTTTTCTTCTCCTGCCTTCACCTTGTGAGCTATAAGAGGGAAAAACGCGGTGTGGCCTGAGGTAGGACAAAGTTCCTCATTCTTTCCTCAGTTCGAGCTCATGGTGGGCGCTACCCGAGAAGCGGGGGGCAGTTATTCCTCCTCAGACCCTACCGGCCCGGAGCGCCTATTTCTGTGGTAAAAATAAATAAATAAATAAAATAAAGCTGCCCGAACGGTCCCCAGCGCCCACACGGCTTCCCGGTGGCGCGGTCCCGGCCGCGCGGCTCGGCGCCCAGGGCGGGGGTGTCGAGGCGGGCGCTCGGCGACCGGCCACCGCGGCGCCCGTCCCGGGCCTCGGCGAGGGGACCCCCTTTCCGCCCCCCGGGGCCCCGGGCCGCGCACTCCGACCCTGCGCGCCGCCGGGCCTCGGAGCGAGGCAGCCGCGAGTTAAAATGGCTTTGGGCGCCTCGCTCCCCCACCTCCCCACCGCCGCCTCACACACACACACCACCACCAACCCCCACCAGGGCCGAAGACGCAGAAAAAGTAACGCGGAAAGAAAAGAAACTACAGGGCTCGCGGCGCGCGGCGAGGCCGCCGCGGCGGAAGCAGGCCCGGCCGGCGCGGGGGTTACCTGGGATCTGCCCATGGTCGGGCCGGGGGTGCCGGGGCTCATCGCCGGGTGGCTCCTTTGTTGCGCGGCCGCCCAGGCCGGGCTGGCAGCGGCGTACTGGGCGCCCATGTCCTTGCCCAAGCCCATGCCCGCGGCCGCCTGCTGGCCGCCCGCCGCCGCCCCCGCCGCCGCCGCTGCCGCCTGGGACTGGGGCTGCGACGGCGGCGGCGGCGGCGGCGGCGCGCTGGGGCTGCTGTAGTCCGGGTAGCTGCCGCCGTAGCTCCTCATCATGGGGCTGGGCGAGGTGAGCAGCTGGTTGAGGGTCGGGGTGGCCCCCGACGGGTGCTGGTTCTGCCCGGCGAAGCGCTGGAAGCCCCCCGTCGCCGCCGCCGCCGCTGCCGCCGCCGCCGCGCCGGCGGCCGCCTTGCTGAGGCTCGCGGCCCCGCCGCCCCCGGGGCCCATCATCATGCCGCCGCCCTGCTGCCGGGGGGAGCTCAGCACCCCGTACCCCGAGGACGAGCCCCCATAGCCGCCGCCGCCGCCTCCTGCTGCTGCTGCTGCCGCCGCCGCCGCGGCCGCCGCCGCCACAGCTCCCGCTCCTCCTGCTCCTCCTCCTCCTCCTCCTCCTCCTCCGCTGCCTCCTCCTCCTCCTCCTCCTCCTCCACCGCCGCCGCCGCCGCCGCCGCCCGCGCTGGGCCGGCTGTAGCCCGGATAATGGTTGTACTGGCTGTTGGGGTACCCTTCGTGGGAGTTCTGCAGGGGGTCCATGCTGTTGGGGGCTCCGGCGGCAGCTGAGGCGGAGTGCATCAGCCCCATCCCGGGGCTTTGTTGTCCGCCATGTTGATCAAAGCAAGGCCCAGCGCGGCCGCCGGGGCCGCCGCTAGCTGGGGCAGCGCTGCCATAGTAATTATTAAACTCCGAGACGGCCGCCGGGCCGCCGCCGCCGCCTCCGCCGCCCCCGGGCACGGCGACTGGCGGCGGCGGCTGCTGCTGCTGCTGCGCGCCCAGGCCCGGCTGCTCGAACCGGCCGCCTGCCGGCTCCCCCATTTTGGGCGGCGCGTCGTCCTCGTCGCCCGGCTTGCTCAGCAGCGGCTGGCCCGGGGGCTCGGCCTGGCTGCCCGCAGCGGCACCGTCCTTGGCGCCTCCATGTTGCGGCTGCTCCATGTCGGCACCGGGCTGAGGCGTGCCGCCGCCCGCGCCGCCGAGGCTGTTGTTGTTGGAAATGGGATGTTGGTGCTGCTGCTGCTGCTGTGGTTGCTGCTGCTGCTGCTGCTGGAACTGGTTTAGCTGCTGCTGTAGTGCGTGGTGGTGGAGGTGGTGGAGGTGGTGGGCATGGTGGTGGTGGTGGTGTTGGAGGTGGTGGGCATGGTGGTGGTGATGGTGGTGGTGGTGCTGCTGCTGGTGGGGCGCTGCGGCGGGGGCTTCGCCAACGGTTTTCAGTTTGTGGTTGGGGAGCAGCCCCGTCTCCATGGCCGAGCCCGGGCCCGACGAGGAGGAAGAGGAGGACGCCGCAGCCGCCGCGGCGGCGGAGGAGGAGGAGGAGGAGGAGGACAGCGCGGTGGCGCTTCCACCCTCCGCCTCGGAGCCGCCGCTCTTGGCGCTGTTAGTGCTGGCGGCGACCGCGGCCGCGGCGCTCGCGTTATGGGCCATGTTCAGTTCGTGACGGGGGTGCAGGGGGTGGTGGTGCACATTACTCAGGCCGCTGCCGTCGCCGCCCCCCAGCATGGGTCCCGGTGCCGCCGCGCCGCGCGCCCCCGCCTCCAGGTCCCGGGCCCCGGGCGCCGGCCGCGGCCCCGGGGGCGCCCGCCGCTCGCCGCTGCCCGCCCGCGCTGCTGCTGCTGCCCGCGCGGCCATGATCGCCGCGGCGTGGCGAGGCCGGGGCGGGGGGGGGGGGGGCGGCGCGCGGGGGGAGACAATAAAACCCACTTTTTAGTCCGCGGCCCCTCCTGTGCGCATCCACACGCCCCGACGGGAATCGAGCGAGCCCCCTCCCCACTCCCCTCACTCCAAGGGCCCCGCCGGAGCCGAACCGGGAGTCTACGCCTTACGGTCTGGGCCTGTTCCCGCTGTGTGATTTCAGGGTGCAAGTTTTTAGTGCAGGTTTAAATGAAACTTTTTCTCTTTTTCCTCTCTACCCCGGATATGGGTAAAAATACACGACTGACTTGAGCCGCTCGGGCCCAGCATGGCTTGAGAGGGAGCCGGGCGAGCCCGAGCAACTATTATCCACTTCTCTCTGCTCGGGCGCACTCGCAAAACGCGGACTGGACTCAGCCCTGGGCCGCCGCGGCCCGCGGGCCCTGCGCCCTCCTGCCCACCCGGCCCGGGTGCAGCCTCGCGGGCACCGGCGGCCCCGGGCTGGGGAGCTCGGGTTGGTCCGCGCCGCTGGCGTCCGGAGCGCGGCGGGCGTGGGGCGACCGGAGGCTGCACTGTCCCCTCGTGCCTCCGTCGCCTTGCCAACCGGGCGTTCGCGTGTTTGTTTTCACGTCTAAAAGACACGATACAAAGGTGGAAAACGAGTCTGACGAGCAGACAAAAGAGGGAGAGAAGGGCCGGGGAACAAAGTTGTCTGTTGGCCTCAAAGGTTACGAGGAGCCGACGGATAAAGAAAATATTTGGGCAATCTGTGCAAAAGCACTGCCTCTCCCAACAGTTATGTAATTTTTCAGCATGTTAGCCTCTCTCCCTTGATTTCGGGCCATTAGTGTGATTCCCACAACTTCTTCAAACTGCAAAATTAGCAAAGAGTTTTAACTGAAGGTTAGCCTCATTCCAGGAGCTCTGTGCCCTGTACACAGCAGGTACTCAATACATGCTTATTACTGACTGCACCTGCCCCAAAGAAATGCCGATATAACTTTTTTTTAAGACAGTGTGTGTGTGCCTGCACGCTTCGTCCCTCAGTTCCGTCTGAGACTCTGCGACCCCATGGACTATAGCCCACCAGGCTCCTCTGTCTATGGGATTCTCCAGGCAAGGACACTGGAGTAGGTAGCCATTCCCTTCTCCAGGGGATCTTCCCAACTCGGGGATCGAACTGGGGTCTCCTGCATTGCATTCTTTACGATCTGAGCCACCAGGGAAGCCCACGTAGGCTTTATTAATGAAAACACAAAAGTATTCCCAAAGGAGCATTTTCTCACAATGCACTTGCCTGTCTTCTCTCTGAAGGAAAGCCTTCAAATGTGTAGAGTGATGTGTTATGCTCCCAACAACTTGCATGTGGAAATTTAACTATTGGTGCCATAATAGCAAGAGCTAAGGTTTATCTCATGTCTTCATAAATCTGTATGACGCCTTTCATCCTATTTTAGAGGTTATGTGCACAGTTAACCCTCTTGATATGAGTTCATTTCTAAGTAACGTGAAACAAAACTAAAATATGTTATATTTCATAAACATAAGATCAGTGATGATGTAAATCCATCAAATCTAATCCTGCAGCAAAAACGTTTCACACTTTTTCTTCAAATACTATCCATAGTTTTATCACTTTTTGATGTTTTAAATGTTTTTATTATTGTGAATCTGTCACCTAGTAACATCTTGAATATCTTCCAAAGCAGGACTTCTTAACCTAAACAATAGCTCAGTTGTACTAGTGTGGACTCAGTTTTCACAGAGAGAAAGCATCTGAAACCAGAGCTTTCAAGAAGTCCTGCTAGCTGAAATGATATGTATGATTTTGGTAGAATGTAGCTTTCTAAAATCATCTAATTCTTCAGCTTTCCATAAAGGCTATTTTAGTTTATTTCAACTGCAGTGGTTATTTTTGTTTGCTTGACCAAGTGTAAATATGTTACTTGACTAACTAGAAAAGGATAGATGTGAAAAACTGGAGACTGATGGTGGAGGAGGGGAATCAGGTGCATACCCAAGAGTCATTCTATATAGAATGTAGAAACAACAAATTGCAAATCTATGCAAACAACTGGAAAACAGGAGTTATATCATCAAGTGTAAGTGAGTAAGAGGAATGTAAGGTGAATTCATGCCAAATCATTCATCAGTTTTTGCTAAGAGAATACTACATCTTTGTCAGTGTGCCTCTTTTCATTTTCTCCTGGATTTTCTCCCTTTATATAGTCAAATACATACTAATTACATGATGATACCACACAAGTTGAATTTTTTAAGTTTTCATATGCAAATACAAATATATGTCTGTTTTGCGTATGTGTTTATACGTATATTCTAAACTCAATTACATATTTATGCTTTTAGACATTTATAGTCCAACTAAATGTACACATATAGTCATAAAAATACATTTTTTCCAACTGATAAAATATATCAACATCAGTTTTACAAGTGTAGCCATATTTTGTGGCTTATTTTCACAACTAATCCTAAAAAGGGAAAATGAGTCACCAAGTTCACCTCTGGCCCTTTTCTTAACACTTTTTTCTATATAGAAAAATCATGAAACTTGAAAAAAAAACTAGGTATATAGGTCGAAATCTCTTTTAATTCCTTTTGCTTCAGCAAGTGAACTAGAAGATTGGAACCAAGAGGCTATGAAATCGAGGCCCCCAGCACAATGAAGTCAGTCTGCTATAAAAGGCGACACATGCCAGCTTCTCCTCCCCAATGGCAGATGCCACACCCTAAAGCAGACAGAAGGCACTGCAGTCTGTGGGAGAAGCACGACACAAAGCCGGCAGGACTTGGTTTTGTCTCTTAAACCACAGAGAATGCTAAAATACCTTTTCAAAAGCGTCCCTGACAGTAGTAGTGGGCTCCTCTTTATTCAACCTAGGCTTCTCAAACACACCTTCTTGAGAAAACAAAAGAAAAGCCTCTTAACAGTTTCATTTAAAAATCCAGGACTTAATAAACAAAATTGCAATTGTTAGGTCTGTTAGAAAGTCATGTAATAGGTTCACATTTCTCAAAAGCAAAGTCATGTAATAGTTTCAAAAAGCACGATTCGAGCTGTAGATTATAGTTTCTGTTGTGTTAGTTGCCTCGATTATCCTATATGGAGACTCTACAGTAGTTTTCAAATGGAAAATAAAGTACTGGAAATGACCACATTCATTTTTCCTAATGAATTCTTTATTTTTACACCTCTTGCCTAAATTTCAAACCATATTGACATTAATAAGTTACTCTAGCCACGAAGGAGCTGAGGAGGTGAAGGCCCAAAAGCTGCCGAGTGGGATTCCCCTACCTGCGGCTGACCTGACCCCCACCAAATGCCCCACACCCTCACGGTTAGCCAGAGGATTACCCAGCACTTTGTTAAACATTACTTTTTGGTTACAAAAATGGGGTTGGGTTTGGGGGGGGTGGGGGTTAACGTTATGAAAACCTGATACTCCAATACGATTCCCTCTGAATAAGTTTTAGGGCACTGAATAAAAGGCTCTTCAAACCTGCCCACTTAAAAAGGATTGAGCCAGATGGTAGTTTAAGAATGCCACAGTTCTGTTCTCTCTGCCTCATCACACTGTTTGCTTTAAGATTAGTCCCCTTTTACTGTTCTGGTTATTTATTCAATAACTGAAACTATCACGATTCACTATCCATCATATTTCTCAGTGTTCTTTACATAATTTGCAACCAATTTAGACTAAAGCCCTGTCAAAAGTTTTACAAATAAGAACTATTAAAGAATAAGGCTTTGGATACTTGCTTTCCTTTTAGATTTATGAGAAATGCTATGAATGGAGCTAATGGGATTTCCCTACTTATCTTGGTGAGGGACTTTAAAAAGCACTAAACAATTGTCCTTTTCACATCTCTGATTTAGATGTTAGCAGTGAATAACGGAGTAAATGCAAGATACGGGATACAGCATTTGACTTGAAACAACTATGCAAATGTAATAGTTGTTAAATTTAGGATGCAAAACAACTAGGATCTGAAAACAAAAATCTAGGCAAGAAATAATTTAAAGACATGTGGGGACTCTTGACTAACAAGAGCACTACTATATTTACTAAGAATATTATAGAGGGGATAATAAACTGGATGGGGAGAGGGACAAACTACACATTTTTTTTTTCAACAAACTTGTCTAGAATCTAGCTTGTGACATTCCCTGAGAATAAAAAGAAAAATACTAGCTTCCTTCTGTCCTCAACAGGGGAGATAAACTGTTACCTAAAACATACTTATTGTTGTTCATTCGCTAAGTCGTGTGCCTCTGAGACCTCATGGACTGCAGCATGCCAGGCTCCTCTGTCCACTTTCTCACAGGGTTTGGTCAAATTCATGTTCATTGAGTCCACGAGGCTATCTAATCATCTCCCAGGTGGTGCAGTGGTAAAGAATCCACCTGCCAGTGCAGGAGACATGGGTTCAATCCCTGGGTCAGGAAGATCCCCTGGAGAAGAAAATGGCAACCCACTCCAGTATGCTTACCTGGAGAATTCCGTGGACAGAGGAACCTAGCTAGCTACAGTCCCTGGGATCGCAAAGAGTCGAACATGACAGAGCATACACACACACACACACACACTCATTAGACATACATAGAGCTGCCATGAAACGTCATGGAGGATCTGGCCAGAAAAGACGTGAGTTCAGACTTTCCCACCTAACAGCATTCCCTGCGGCTCTGCCTTGTTGGCTGCCATCGGCTGGGCACCTCGCCCTAATCCTCAGTCTAGTTTGAAGTGATGCTGGAATCCACCAATGCTGGAACTAGACTTCCAGAACCCTAAGTCAGGTTCACCAGAGAGTGAGTGAGTGTGTGAGTGTGTGTGTGTTGTAGTCACTCAGTCGTGTCCAACTCTGTGACCCCATAGACTGCAGCCCGCCAAGCTCCTCTGTCCATGGAATTCTCCAGGCAAGAATACTGGAGAATTGCCATTTCCTTCTCCAGGGTTCACCAGTGACCACTCCAGTTCCTCTCCAAAGTCCCTGGAAACGTAGTAACAGCAATGAAATAAATTACATTTATTTCTTTAATACATTTTGGAACGCTGTACTATGTATCTTATACTGGAGTGTCCACATTTTGAATGTGTAATAATTTTTTTATTACAGCCTAGTTTAGAAATGTTCTATAACTTTTAGACAAATGTGTGTTCAATGGCATTTCTTCAGTTTATTCCCAGGATTGTCCTCGTTTTGCCATCGTCACAATCACTTATTGAGCACCTACTAGTGTATTTTAATATTCTCTCCAATGATTACATTATGTCATACATTCATCTGTATGGCTTCTGTCACTGATAACCTACTGCTTAAATAAAAGCACTTTATTGATAACATCACTCTAGTTCCCATAAGTAAATAGTCAAAAAGTAAACATATTTAAGGTCATTTTGTATTAGTCAAGAATATAAAGGAAATCATTTAGAGAGCTAATCTCAATTTTCTGGAAAGATTTTAGCAACTTATCTGAAGGCCTGAATCTTTGTTATTGGTTATCTTTGTTATTGCTTCTTAGAACATATAAATTTCTACAATAAAACTATCAAGCACAATAAACTCCAAATAATAAATAACTCGTGCATTAACGTAACACATTTGTGACATTTATTTCACTCTCCTTATCTTCATTTTGTCCCTAATTCATTAAGAGAATCATTTGGCACTCTGAAGGGTAAATTACTGACAGTCATTTGATTGTTCTCCTAAGGGCCAAAGGATTTGGTTATATGCTGTTCTTACACCAAATGACATAATTTCACTGGGGAATTTGTTTATCAGGGCATTCCTCTAGAAATGCCCAAGTGGTTAAGCATAAATATTTTTTTTTCTCTCCCTAACTTAAAGGATATTTCCACATTGTAGCATGTTACTATAGGACTTAAGTCAGTGGCCTCCCTGGCGTCTGTCTGACCCTCAGACGTCTCCTCCCAGGCTGTCCTTCTGTCTGTGGTGCTGGTGACCTGCTTTTCTCAGGGACGATGTGGGGTAAAGTTTTCCCTCCCAAAGGATAAACTACAGGAACAGCTGGGCAGGCGGCTTCTTGATTCAAGCCCATTCATTCAGCAGATAATTGCCGAGGCCTGCCTACTCCACACCAGCCCTGTGCTCGACTCTGCGGCCACCACACTGAGAATTTTTTTTTAAAAAAAGGAACTTCCAGCACTGTCCACTAGCTCGCCACTAATCAAGTGACCCCACGCAAAAGTGTCTAGTTGCGCAGAGACAACGCGCTGGGAAGGAAAAGGCGCAGGGCTCTACGAGGGAAGTGAACGAAGGCGCTGACGCAAGCCGGGGCCCCAGGGAAGGCTTCCCGAAGGAAACGTGGCTGAAACCCGAAGAGCGAGGAGAAATAACCCAGGCAGGAAGGCAAAGGGCGTCCCGGACGGCAGGAGGCGCGGAGCCAGCCCCCGCACCCACCCGCAGCCCAGCTACACCCGCGTTTGTCCCCCGAGCGCCGCGCGATGGGACTCGGGCCAGGCCTCCGCGCCCCGGGGGCTGACCCCGGGGTCCGGGTGGTCACGCGGCCCTCGGGCTGCTGGGAAGAGAGGCGGGGCCGGAGAGAGTGGGCGTGGGCCGGGGGCGGGCCCTGGGCGTCCAGCCCGCCTCCTTCAAGTGCGGAGCCTCCCCGTGCACAAGGACACTCAGGAATAATAAAAGAGCATCCTAAAGTGAGTCTGTTTTAATGGTTACACTTTAAAAAACATACTCAGCCTAGAAAATAGGAGGCGATACAAATGTGCTTTCCACAGAATTACCTCTGAAATTGACGTAGTTTTCATTAATTCACAGAGCCCCACAGGCTGTGTGGTCTGTTGATGGATCACAAGTCTAAAAACAAATAGCAGGATCAGCATCTTTTCTTTCCGTCTAGTCATTGTATCTCTAGGACTAAAGGGATAACCGTAATTGGGGACCACGCCGAAGCCTAAATTTGAGAGCCTTTGTGCTTCTCTCCCAGTTCTCTGTCTTGAGGGAGCATCCTCCATGTGAGAGATAAGAGATGGTGGAGGTGGAAGGAGGCAGGAGGGACCGTGGGGATGGAGGTAAGTGAAGTGATTCCGAAGAGTCCACAATTTAGGAATGTGTGGATTTTTCACCGACCAAGGGCTTCCAACCGAGGATGTGAGTGGGGTCTTCAGCCAGAGCCTTACTTGCCACCCATTGAGTCCTGCTTGAGGATGGGGTGTCTAATTTGCACAGTCTCCTGCATGCTTGCAGCGGCCCTCCATGGCAGAGAGGGCAAGGAGATAACATATTGATAGACTTTGGTAATCAATTAGGTACAGGGGTAAGGAAATGGAAAGGTAAAGTTCCCACGTCTCCGTCCTTTTATCATCTCCCCACCACCCCCCGCTTCCTGGTCCATACCAATGATGAAGTAGCTGGAAACTCCAGCTTTTATCCCTACCATCCTGTCCACTTCACCCTATCCATCTATCCTAACCATCCAACTGCTCTGATAAGCCAACTCTGTCCATAATAGAATCTTAGGCCTAAAAACAGCTTAGAAGTTTTAAGAAGCTGTGAAAAACTCATCAGATCCATACACTGTAGATGTTTTATGCTGTCAGAGCTGTCGCTCTTACTTAGGAATTTGTAAAGTTGAGATGATCCATGGGAAACTCTTTGAAACAAATAAACCAAATGAGTTGACACTCAACCCATAAGTTACAGTTTGCCCCCTTCCCAGAGCCTCCTGTTTGCACAGCGCCAAGGACTGTTGTGCTTATCATCACTGACATAAAGGACACCTGTGTCCAGTGTGGCTGCTTATCCCCTGGAGTTATGCAGTATGACTGCCCTGCTCCTTCTGCATTTGCGAGAGGCCAGAGCTATCATCTGCAGTCCCTGAAAGGGGGCACGGGAAGAAAGGAGGAGCCCAGGCTGGAACATACCCAGGCCTGGGCAGCATCCTTGCTTTGTGTCATGACCTGGCTTTCTGCTACCTTTCCACAGGTGCAAACCGTGGGGCAAACCACCTCCCATGTCTGGAGGAGAAAAAGGAGAGGCCAGCCCTGGGAGTTAGTGCTCCCAGAAGGCAGCCTTTGGAGCACCCAGCACATACTCCCTTCTTCTCACTCATCCCTATTTAAGGATAGGGTGTGAGTCTAGTAAAGGGAAAACTTCAGGCAGAAATAGATGTACTTAATAAACCACGCCACTTCTGGGCTGCTTTGAGTTTCATAATGATTATTGCTTAGCATTTATTGTGTTTATCCGGTGCCCAGCACTTTGCATACATGTGACAGACATGCAGGTTGCCTAATTTAACATCTGTTCTCACCTTTGGTCCGAGAAACCCACGTTTCTGTAAAAAACCATCTACACATTTCCCAGACCGCTTGGAGGTAGGTATGCCCATGTCTTTAAGGACAGCTGTGGTGCTGGCTTGGTTCCTTTCTACCTCCAAACTTGGTTTATGAGAGAGAGAAGTAAACTTCTGTTTAAGCTACTAATTTTTTTTTTTTTTTGCTTTGTTTTGTTTGGATTTTTTCTTTTTAGTAGAAAACAAAATCTACACTTGACTGATATAGTGCGTTATGGTGTCTTATATAATTCTCAAACAACCCTTTGAGAGTTTAGTTAACCTCTCAAGCCTTGATTTCCTCCTGTGGAAAATAATAGTACCTGCTTCTCTGGGCTTCTGAGGATTAGACTAAATAATTCCTGCAAAGCTCTGAGCACAGTGCCTGGCACAAGGGAAGTGTTTAAGGGCCTTACATCTCTCTAGTGGGATCACCAATTCCATTAAGTCCCTGTCTTCAATCTCTTCCATCCTCCACAGAACAATCCTGGACCCACAGTGGGCTCTACACTTAATTGTTGAGAGAACCTTGTGGCTGACAAATGTGCACATAAAATTATTTACATGCATTCTCAAATTACTTGTTTTTCAGTACTGAGAACTGAGGTAGCTCAGGCAGCCATAAATTTTCATATGGTTATACTTTTAAAATAAAGACAGGATTCCTAACTTCCTTTTTGTTTTTTTATTTGCTTCAAGGTGTGGGAAGTTTTTCTTAAAAGGTCAGGTCTACCTATCTGTCTGATTTCCCATCTTCTCCACTACGAAAGAACACTGGTAGTAAAGCCAGAGGGAAGGTAAGACTTCACTGGTCTTGTTGACTAAAGGAGCATCGTGTGATGCTGTAACTGGAGACAGTGTGGAGTGCTGCTTTGAGCGTGTTTAACGCTGTGGCACATCACAGTAGTCTTGGTTTGTACTAGTTTAGCACTTATTTACAAACAACATGATTATTAGTGCTGATTCTAGAAGACTGGTTTCCCACTGACCCCAAAAGAAACAATGCAAATATCCATCCTTTTCTAAAGCATAGTAAAACTCCTGTGGTTTTTGAAACCAGACCAAGAACACATGTAGAAAAGCCCATGGATTATTTTAAGTGAACTTATTTTTTTTAATCTCATTAACTTTTCACCATATGCTGTTTATTTTTTATATCCTGCACAGGCTGAGAAATGAAAATAGACCAGGCCACTATGGTTTTTCAGGGCACATCATTACGAGGATGACATAGACAAACTGGGGAGTTCCGAGAAAAAACAAAGATGATTAGGGGCACTTTTTAAGATGACTTATTGAAAAAGATTTTTAAGGCTCTATATGTTCATTAACTCAGCAACCTAGGAGGCAAGCAGGAAAACTGCTTCCCACCACATGAAAAGTGTTACCTCGAGGGGTTCCTGAACGCAGAGAGAAGCTGGATTCGTGTCCCAGTTCCACAGTTATGGGCTGTGCCTGTTTTGCCATTTACTTAACCTTATTGTGCAGCAGAATGTTTGTGAGACACTACAATTCTTTGGGGGGTAAGAATTAAATGAAAGACTATATGTAAAGCATTTAACATATTGCCTGGAAGCAAACAGGTTAAGTGGGTCAGGAAGATCCCCTGGAGGAGGAAATGGCAACCCACTCCAGTATTCTGGCCTGGCAAATCCCATGGACAGAGGGGCCTGGCGGGCTACAGTCCATGGGGTTGCAAAGAGTCAGAGATGACTGAATACACACACACAAAATAGGTCAGTAGGGTGTGTATGTGTGCATGTGTATTTTAATTTCTAAATAGAATGGGTGTCTGGCATGTGATTTCAGATGAATCAGCTACACTCCACTCAATGCCAAACATTTCTCCTGTTCGTCAGCATCTAAGTTGCTTCAGTCGTGTCCGAATTCTGGGACAAATTCTGTTTCCTGGAAAATCCTGTTACCCTCAGAAACAGCGTAACATGTGAATGGGCGGAAAGCATATCTAAATATTGAAGAAGTTTTGCTTTCCATCTGAAAAGCTCAGGCTTGCAGAGCCTCAAGCATTTCCTAAAGGCTGGAATCCCAGGATTTGTCATGGCTGTGTTACGTTGACCCTTGGAAGGTCAAGGTAGGCACTGATGGGGAGAGGGAGGCCCGGGGGAGACAGCATGGGGGTGTGTTTCCAGGCCGAAGATCATTCCGTGATTCTGTGGCTACAGAGGAGAGTGGATGATGTGGAACACCTTTGCTTTGGAGGCAATAATGAAGCACAGTGGCCCGGCTCCACTCTACAAGGATGCTGGCATTAAAGCCAGAGGGAAGGACACAGGGAACCCCTGCCCTGCAGTCCAGGGTCACTGGGTCTGGCTGCAGTGCAAGGATGGGTAGGGGCATGGCCTTGAGAATCTGCCTCCTCCTCGGTGGGTCCTGTGGAAAAGAAGACAGAAAAAAAGAAACTGGAAGAACACACAAAGAGAGAAGAAAAAACAGAGAGGGAGGGAGAAAAACCACAGACAGAGACTTCCAGAGATAGCTAGACACACTGTTACTAGAAATCTCACAGGATCTGAAAAGATAGTGTTGCAAGTTGCAATGTATCCTGTGATACATTTGTCCTTCACTGGGCTAGACCCTCTTACTAATGTGAGATAATGCGTGGAAGTCATAAAAATTTTAGTTTCAAGTTTGCGCTTTAGAGTAACTTTTCGTGCTGACCTTCCATGGATACATTCCCCTGGACAGTTGTCCACCGGCCTCTGTTTTATTTCATAATCCCTTCCAGGGATTATGTAAGATTATTTGTAATCTTACCTGGCCACTGGGAAAGTTTCATCTCCAATTTCTAATTTCTCCCAGGAAAATCCACTTGCCTTTTCTTGGCTTTCCTTGGTTTCAATCTTCTGGAAATACATATATTGAAACCTGAAGCACAGTGTTCTGTGATTTTCATTCTACTCCTGTTTTATTAAAGTTTGTTGTTGTTTAGTTGCTCAGTCATTTCCAACTCTTTGCAACCCCATGGACTGTAGCCCACCAAGCTCCTCTGTCCATGGCATTTCCCAAGCAAGAAAGCTGGAGTGGGTTGCCATTTCCTTCCCCAGGGCATCGTCCCCACCCAGGGATCAAACCTGCATCTCCTGCATTGGCAGGTGGGTTCTTTACCACTGAGCCACCAGGGAAGTCCATTTTAAAAAGCTTGTTAAAGTTGGGGGTGGTCTATTCAGATTATCTAAGCTCTTCTAAGTGACAAGTAGGGATGAAACACCTGGAGGGCATGGATGGAATGACAGTTTCAAGGGCATAAAACAGAGACTGGTAGAGATTCCAACTTCCTGATGTGCAAAAGGAGACAAATGAGCCAGCTGGTGCCTACTCTCAAGTCTCTGAATTGTTTTTCTCATCCTCTGACTTCCTGAGGCCATCTAGCCCAAAGCTTCTGTGCTTTCTCTTCTCCCTTCACCACCTTTTCCTCTGAGCCACCAGCCCCCGACCCCGAGGATATACCTGCTCCTGTTCTCTCAGGGCCGCTTCCCTGAAGCCAGGCAGCTCACCCTGGTGACCCTGGGGACAGCCTTAACCTGGCCGAGATGGCGCCCTCTCTGCCCTGATACAGGCTGGCTGGTTCCTCCTTCCATGCACTTCATTCTGCTGCATGTCCAGCCACTTCCTCCAGGGTCTGGCTCACTGCTCACCTGCTCTGAGATGTCGTCCCTTGTGAATTACATTTTTGATTACTTGCCCCGCCAGACTCCCTCATACCTCCCTGCCTCTACATTTGCTGCTTTCTATTTTCTTTACCACTGTTTGGTCAAGAGCTTTGGTCTTTTGAAGTTCAGCTCAAAAGACTTCCCTTTGTGAAGTCTTCTGATCACAATTCCTGCATACCTAGGGGGAGAGTCCCTTGGACAGCAAGGAGATCAAGCCAGTCAATTCTAAAGGAAATCGACCCTAAATGTTCATTGGAAGGACTGATGCTGAAGGTGAAGCTCCAATACTTTGGCCACCTGATGTGAAGAGCCGACTTATTGGAAAAGACCCTGATGCTGGGAAAGACTGAGGGCAGGAGGAGAAGGGGGCGACAGAGGATGAGATGGTTGGATGGCATCATCAATGGACATGAGTTTGAGCACACTCCGGGAGATAGTGAAGGACAGAGAAGCCTGGAGTGCTGTAGTCCCTGGCATCGAAAAGAGTCAGACATGACTTAGTGACTGAAGAACAAGAGGAACAGACCCTGTGAGCTATGAGACCAACTGTGGACGTCACTGTTTGGGCCCTTATTTTATTATATTGTGAATTTTTATGTCTCCACCCCTAGACTGAGTGCTCCAGGAGGGCACCCCACATTTTTACAATATCCAGGGCCTGATGTAGGACCTGGTCCTCCATTAGTGTTTGTTGAGTGAATGAATGACCTCTGAACCTGTCAAAGTGGCCATAGGTCAACATCAACATCCCCTCCCTACCTCCAGCATGGTACCAGTGTGACTGATATACTTGAGCTCCTCTGACAGTTTCTGAGGTGGCAAAGAGTCCCTGCTCATGAGACTGCATTCTTAGTAATCAATACGTTATTCTAAGGAAATTAAGCAGAGTCCTCCACATGGCAGGATATAGGTGGTGATTTGAGAAGATCACTCAGTGGAACCATATCATTGCTCATCTGAATGCACTTCGTGGTGGTTGGTGCGGGCACAGGAAAGTGAGCCAGCCTCCCTCCTGCAGCAAGACGGAGCATCAGCATTCTCTCCTGGAGCTGGAGAATGTCCCAGAGCACGACCTCCTTGGGGTCCCTAATGGGGAATTCACAAATGGGGAATTTTGCCTTGGCACAATATGAAAAAAAGTTCTCCGCTCCATGTAACAAGAGTCAAAGACAGAAGAATAGCTATCATGGATGTTTCAGTAATTTTCAGCTGGTAGTATCAGAGATGCCTAGAACAACATGAAAAGAAGATTTCTGTGAAGAGGAACAAATACGTATAGCCTCTAACTAGCAAAAATGACTTTTTGGCCACTTTATAGAATTAGGATTTTTTTTAAGGTGCTATAACTAAAATATTCTGTTGCAAAATCTTTCTCACTATAATTTCAGAGAGCTCTAGAGTAGGTTGCCTTTCCCTTCTCCAGGAGATCTTCCTGACCCAGGGATTGAACCTGTGTCTCCTGCAGGCAGATTCTTTACTATCTGAGCCACCAGGGAAGCCCATTGTCCCAAGATAATTAAAATAAATAGGTACATATACTAAATATTCTTTGTACTACAAAGAATAAAATTATTAGTGTGATTGATCTAAAACTAGGCTAGTCATAGCTGAGTTGATGTAACCCACTCCAGTACTCTTGCCTGGAAAATCCCATGGACACAGGAGCCTGGTAGGCTACAGTCCTTAGGGTCACAAAGAGTTGGACATGACTGAGCGACTAAACTTTCCAGATACTTTAGTTTAACTTCTAATTTTTTTTCATCCCAGTTTAAGATGCTAGTGTGATATGTGAGCCATCTCGGCCTTGTTTTAATCTGTCAGGATCTGATTTTATTTCTTTGTTTTGAAAATTTTTACATTTCAAAGTTGGGGGAAATATATTTATTTCACAGTCTCAAAAAGTGTTAGTCTGGCTTGTGGCAGCCTCCATATGAAAATTCCCCAGTGAAGGTGGCCACATGATCGGCAGCAGGGGCCTCGCACAAGTGGGAGCATCGTCTCCAGGATGGAGAGGTGGATATGCCAGCACACCCAGGACTCCCTGCTGGCATCTGTTCTTCCAGTCCTGAGCACCAAGAGCCTCCCCTTTGTCCATAAAAACCCTTAGACCTGCTCCTGGAGTTTACTCAAAACCATGTTCGATGATTAGAGTCCAAATGAGAAAAATATAAGGTAGAAGAAGATGTATCCTTCTAGACCCCATTCATTGAAAATCAAACTTAATGGAAATAACATGTGCTCTTCCACAAACTTGTCACCCTGGCTGGGGCCTCTGTGTGACAACTCTCAAGGTGATTTTGTTCTTAGTCTGCTAATTATTGTACTAACATGCATGTCTTCCAAAACTCTTCCCACCGCATCCCACGTGCCACAGGGAAGGCGGCAGCCAGAGGGCTACCGGCGGTTACAGAATGAACATGGAGATGTTGCTCAGACACTGGAGGTCAGCCCAGTGTGGAGGAGACCCAGCACGTATTGGTGCAGAGGCTAGAGGGTGGCTAGGAGCCAAGATGGCCCCAGGGGAGGAGAAGTCCAGAACCCAGCCATCAGTCAGAACTTTCAATTCTTCATCTTTCTTACCTACACAAGCCAGTCTAATTCACCATAGCCAGAACGCCTTAGGTTTTTGGATATATAACTAAACCCACATAACTAACCACAAAATAGTTGGATTGATGGCATTTAAAGGAAGAAAGAAAAGAAGGAAAGAAGGACCACTCTAAATAATAAAACATTACTTACTGTGGCTTTTATGAAAGTATAGTTCACCTTTCGTTGCTGCTGCTGCTGCTGCTGCTGCTGCTAAGTCGCTTCAGTCGTGTCTGACTCTGTGCGACCCCATAGACGGCAGCCCACTAGGCTTCCCCGTCCCTGGGATTCTCCAGGCAAGAACACTGGAGTGGGTTGCCATTTCCTTCTCCAATGCATGAAAGTGAAAAGTGAAAGTGAAGTCGCTCAGTCGTGTCCGACTCTAGCAACCCCATGGACTGCAGCCCTCCAGGCTCCTCCATCCATGGGATTTTCCAGGCAAAGGTACTGGAGTGGGGTGCCATTGCCTTCTCCGACACCTTTCGTTAGACTCCAGAATTATAACCTTCCCACCAGCTTGGTGATAATTGAAAAGTTTGACCTGATTGTTGGTGAGGCTGTGGAGGAACAGGAACTCTCATATACTGCTAATATAAATGGAACAGTTCCTTTTGAAATGTTTGGTAATAATGAGCAGAATTTTCAATGAGCTTACCTCTGACCAGCCACTGCCCTTCTAAGCATCTCTCCTACTGATACCTTCTAGAAGTACAAAATACTATGTAGCCAGGATCATGCTTTGTGCCGTTGTTTCTAATAGCAAAAGATGAGAAACAACCCAAGTGCTCAGCAATAATAGGAAATTTGTTCAAAATGACTGTGGTGTGGGACTTCCCTGGTGATCCAATGGCTAAAGACTCCATGCTCTCAATGTGGGGGGACCAGGTTCAATCCCTGATCAGGGAACTAGATCCCACAGGCTGCAACTAAGAATTGGCATGCCGCTAACAATCTCACACGTCACAGTGAAGACCAAAGATCCCACATGGAGCAACTAAGACCAGGGGCAGCCAAATAAATGAATAAATAATTTAAAACTGTGATGTATCCATATGGTGGAGTTCTATGCAGCCATGAAACAGAACAAAGATTTCCATCTTCCAGTGTGGAGAAGTCTACAAGGTGTTTTGCTAAGTAAAAAACTGAAGGTATATATAGCGTGCTACCTTTTGTATAAGAGGTAAGGGGGGTAAGAATATGTACACATATATGTTTGTATTTATAAAAAGAAACACAGAAAGGATAACTCTCTGTAGTGGGTGGTTATCTGTAGGAAGTGGAGGAGAGGAGAGTGGAGAGGACACTGTAAGCGAGACTTCCCTTGTGTACCTTTCTGTATAGCTTTCACTTCTGAATCATACATGTTCAAAAATAAATCAAACTAAAGCTGAAAAAAAATCCATTAATCTTCTCCAGCAGGTAGAGCCCTTTCTGGCTCAAGGACCAGTCATGAATTAACTGGAGTGGGGTGAGGCATATGGCAGATTTCAAAAGCTATGGCCAGAAGTTTTACACTGGACATCCACTCTGCTTTACTGCTGGTGGCCCAGGGCTATGCTGTGGCTTGTAGCCGAGGTCAGTCTTCATTTTCTCCACGAGGTTTGCTGGTTACACATCCTTGTCTTGTTTCCTGGGCTTGGGTCCCAGTCATTGAATCCTGCTTGTTATTCTATCCTGAGCTGGGAGTACTGCCTTGCTCTTACACTACTGCAGTTTAACTTCCCATCCTCCCTTGGCACTGGAGTCTGGTCTGTCCACTCTTGGCTCATGGCTGTGGCCTTGGTATCTGTTGACAGCTGTATCTGATGCTGCCTGACTGCCTGGATTGCCAAACATCACCTCCCTCCTTACTGAACACTCCCTGATGCCTACTGCTTACCTACTGCTTACAGTTACTTACTAGAGTAACTGTACAATGATGATGAGTGTTTGCTGTGGGATGGGGACAGGGCGTGGGGCCAAGGTCTCCACATGCATCGTCTCATTTGATCTTCATGAAGATCCTAGGAGGCAGGTATAGGGATGTGTGTGCCTGAGTGAGTGCTCAGTCATGTCTGACTTTTTGCAACTCCATGGACTGTAGCCCACTAGGTTCCTCTGTCCATGGAATTTTCCAGGCAAGAATTACCGGAGTGGGTTGCCATTTCCTTCTCCAGGTGATCTTCCTGACCCAGGGATCAAACCCACGTTTCTTGCATCTTCTGCATTAGAGGGCAGGTTCTTTACCAGTTGAGCCACCAGGGAAACGCAGGTATAGGGATAAGAATCATGAAAAAAGGTGAACTGAAATAACTTAACCTCATGAAACCAGTAAATGAAGAATCTGGGAATGGACACAAAATAAGTGTGACTCTAAACGGGAGGCATCTTCAGCTGGTTTTAGCTAGTTAGGGAAGTCCTGTGGCCAGTGGCTATGCTCTCTGAAATTAGGAGAAGCCTGAACTGCTGCACCTCTCCCAGTTTCCTGGGCTGAATTTGGTTCTGTCATTTCCGTTCAACTTAATATATGAGTCATATTCCAGGGTTGGACCCTGCCAAGCTGTTCTGGCCTCCTGTGGCTAGTTCATGCACACCTAACCCGTAACACAGGCACCATTTTCCTTACTTCTTCTAACTTGGGACCACCAATAATTTGGAATGGGCAGTATGGTGTGGTCACTCACCTAGAGCCAGACATCCTGGAGTGTGAAGTCAAGTGGGCCTTAGGACGCATCACTACAAACAAAGCTTGTGGAGGTGATGGAACTCCAGAAGAGCTATTTCAAATCCTAAAAGATGATGCTGTGAATGTGCTGCAACTCAAATGCCAGCAAACTTGGAAAACTCAGCAGTGGCCACAGGACTGGAAAAGGTCAGTTTTTGTTCCAACCCTAAAGAAAGGCAATGCCAAAGAATGTTCAAACTACCACACAATTGCACTCATTTCACATGCTAGCAAAATAATGCTAGCAAAATTCTCCAAAATAGGGTTCAAACATACACGAATGGAGAAGTTCCAGAGGTTCAAGGTGAATTTACAAAAGGCAGAGGAACCAGAGCTCAAATTGTCAACATCTGTTGGATCATAGAAAAAGCAAGAGAATTCCAGAAAAACATCTACTTCTGCTTCATTGACTATGCTAAAGCCTTTGACTGTGTGGATCACAACAAAGTGTGGAAAATGCTTCAAGAAATGGGAATACCAGACCACCTTACCTGCCTCCTGAGAAACCTATATGCAGATCAAGAAGCAACAGTTAGAACCGGACACAGAACAATGGACTGGTTCAAAACTGGGAAAGGAGTATATCAAGGCTGTATATTGTCACCCTGCTTATTTAAATTATATGCAGAGTACATCATGTGAAATGCTGGGTTGGATGAAGCACAAGCCAGAATAAAGATTGCTGGGAGAAATATCAATAACCTCAGATATGCAGATGACACCGCCCTTCTGGTAGAAAGCTAAGAGGAACTAAAGACCCTCAATGAAAGTGAAAGAGGAGAGTGAAAAATCTGGCTTAAAACTCAACATTAAAAAAATGAAGATCATGGCATCCGGTCTCATCACTTCATGGCAAATAGATGTGGAAACAGTGAGAGATTTTATTTTCTTCAGCTCCAAAATTACTGCAGATGGTGACTGTAGCCATGACATTAAAAGACGCTTGCTCCTTGGAAGAAAACCTATGACAAACCTCAGTTCAGTTCAGTTCAGTCGCTCAGTCGTGTCCGATTCTTTGCGACCCCATGAATCGCAGCACGCCAGGCCTCCCTGTTCATCACCAGCTCCCGGAGTTCACTCAAACTCACATCCATCGAGTCGGTGATGCCATCCAGCCATCTCATCCTCTGTTGTCCCCTTCTCCTCCTGCCCCCAATCCCTCCCAGCATCAGAGTCTTTTCCAATGAGTCAACTCTTTGCATGAGGTGGCCAAAGTACTGGAGTTTCAGCTTTAGCATCATTCCTTCCAAGGAACACCCAGGATTTATCTCCTTTAGAATGGACTGGTTGGATCTCCTTGCAGTCCAAGGGACTCTCAAGAGTCTTATCTAACACCACAGTTCTAGACAGCATATTAAAAAGCAGAGACATTACTTTGCTGACAAAGGTCCATCTGGTCAAAGCTATGGTTTTTCCAGTAGTCATGTATGGATGTGAGAGTTGGACCATAAAGAAAGCTGAGCACCAAAGAATTGATGCTTTTGAACTGTGGTGTTGGAGAAGACTCTTGAGAGTCCCTTGGACTGCAAGGAGATCAAACCAGTCCATCATAAAGGAAATCAGTCCTGAATATTCATTGGAAGGACTGATGCTGAAGCTGAAACTCCAATACTTTGGCCTCTGGATGGGAAGAACTGACTCATTTGAAAAGACCCTAATGCTGAGAAAGATTGAAGGTGGGAGGAGAAGGGGGCGACAGAGGATGAGATGGTTGGACAGCATCACTGACTCAATGGACATGAGTTTGAGCAAGCTCTGGGAGATGGTGAAGGACAGGGAACCTGGTGTGCTGCAGTCCATGGGGTTGCAAAGAGTTGGACACAACTGAGTAATTGAACAACAGGGAACTAGATCCCACCCACCACAACTAAGAGTTTGCATACTGCAAGTGAAGGTCCTGCATTAGCACGACTAAAAATCCCAAATGCTGCCATGAAGATTGAAGATCCCACACGCTGCAACTAAGACCTGACACAGCCAGACAAATAAATGCATAGTTTTTAAGGTTATCTGTCCAACCGTCTCAAGGAGGCTTGCTTGAACTTAATGGTAACGACTAGTAAATACAAGGACTGAGGAGTAGAAATGGGAGTGCAGAATATTTATCTATTTAGAAACATAAAACAATATTTTTTATTGTAGAACATAGAACCTTGCTTAATGGACTCCATTTCTTGTTCCATTTATTGCATTTACTTGAAGAAATTTTAAAAACATTAAAAATATTCAGACTTTAGACTAACTTAGATTCATCTTCCTCATTTAGTCTGAACTGGTGACGTTTGTAACCAATTGTAATGCATTTTAAAGTCAAGTGTAAAACAATTTTAAAACTTTGTTTGATTTCTCTCCCTGATTCACACAGACAGTTGGGTAAAATAATTTCTGAACTATATGGTAATATGATATCCTAATCTAGTTTTCATTAAACTTTCTTTTCAAAATTGAAAAAAAATTTAATAATATTTTCAACTAATGTGTTTCATAGTCACTGTATAAAGTGTGAACAATAAAATAAAGTTTTAATAGAAAATCCAAAGCACCTGTAATCCCACTCAATGGGGACTATTTATTTAAATATGATGTAAATTTGGGTGTAAATCAAGACTTTTTTTTGTTACTACTGGTTCAGCAACATGAGGGACAGATACAGACACACTCATAATAAACACATAGCTTTGGGGAGTAAAATATAATCAATAAAGGGCTTCCCTCATGTCTCAGCAGTAAAGAATCTGCCTGCAATGCAGGAGACATGGGTCTGTGGGTTTGATCCCTGGGTGGGGAAAATCCCCTGGAGAAGGAAATGGCAACCCACTCCAGTATTCTTGCCTGGAAAATACCATGGACGGAGTCTCAAGAGTCAGACACGACTTGGTGACTAAAGCACCACCACTATAATCAATAAAATAAATTACTGATAATTGTGTTTCTAAGTAAGCAGACAATTGAGCTATGAAGGAAGAAATAGAAATCCTCTGGTAGCTCGAGCTGTAAGGCTAGCCTGATAAAACCAGCACTTAGAGAATGGGGTCATGGTCATGCATGCATGCTGACTCCCTTCAGTCGTGTCCGAGTCTGTGTGACCCATAGACTGTAGCCTGCCGGGCTTCTCTGTCCATGGCATTCTCCAGGCAAGAATATTGGAGTGGGTTTCCATGCCTTCCTCCATGTCCTGGATCTTCCCAACCCAGGGATCAAACCTGCATCTCTTATGTCTCCTACATTTTCCACTAGCGCCACCTGGGAAGCCCATGGAGAAATAGGGTATAAACCTTACACAGAAATAGAGTATAATAAACCTTACACAGAAACAAGAGACATGACTTTGGGTCTACCCAAGGTGAATATCTGGAATTAAGAGGTTGAATTAAGAACAGGCTCTTGAAAAGTTGCTTAGTCCAAAGGAAAAAAAAAAGTGAAAACTGGAAAAAACAGGGGTGAATCCACATTTTCTGGGCTTTTTAAGAAAAGAATTTCAAAGTATGAATAGAAAATTTGGTGCAAACGTTTATATTACCTTAGAATGAAAATATAAATCACAACAGATAAAAATCTAAACTGTCGCTAAATGCCACAAAACCTCACAATATCCAGGAATGTAATATAATCTTTAGTTATTTTCATCATAATTTTATTTCCTTTATGGAAGTGAAAATTGGTTTCTGTTTCTTGGCTACATACTCTTCTATTGTTTAGTTGCTCAGTTGTGTTCAACTCTTTGTGACCCTATGGACTGGAGACCCCCAGGTTCCTCAGTCCATCGGATTTTCCAGCCAAGAATACTGGAGTGGAGTGCCATTTCCTTCTCCAGGGGATCTTCCCAACCCAGGGATCAAACCCAAGTCTTCTGAATTGGCAGGTGAATTCTTTACCACTGAGCCTCCAAGCCTTGCATACTCTTTGCCCACCTCTTACTGTGATAATTACTTTTAAATATCACTTATATAAAGTAGAAAGATAAACCAGTCTTCTAACATAGTCAAAATGTGTTCTTTTTTTTTTTTTCATCAGTCATAGTTTAGGAAAGTTTACTTTAGCCTCATTATTGGTGGTCGGGGAGTATCAGTTAAGTCCAGTCCTTTCATCCTAGGTCACAGCAGGCTGACCAAAGTTGGCTGGGTTTCACCACACCCAGTATCTCTCCTACCCGCTACCTTGGCAGGGCAGTTCTCAGCAGTGGGGTGTGCCAAGGTGACCACAAAGCCAAGTCACATGGCCCTCAAGCTGAGAGTGGAGCAGTGTCTCAGTTGGATTCTTCTCCTTGGGGAGATGCTGACGCTTCACAGGGCCCATCGAGTGTAGATTGTCACTGGAAACGTGCCCATCGCCTGCCCCATCTCCTGCAGTTCCAAGACCACCCCCCAGGAAAGAATGACCTCCAGGCTGTCAGGACTACATTCCGCCAAATTTCTTGGAGTTGCTGCTTCTTTCTGGTACCAGGGCCTCCAGAGGGGCTATCACATTAAGGGCCCTGAAGCACAACCCCTAGCTTCAGGGTAAATCGGCCTTAATGGGGACTACAGCAAACACTACTGACAAGAACAATTACTTCCCACTTACACACCCATAGACAAGAGAACAGTTCCACCCCAGTCTCCATAAGGAATAATATAAGAACACTCTCAACTTCTCTCTTCTGCCTTAACCATGTCTCTTGGAAGGCAGGGGGATTGGATGCTTGAGGAGGAAGATCCAAGTAAGATGCTTGCCTCACCCCCCTGCTGTTCTCTCTCCTTCAGAACTGCCTGCCCGACTGAAAGAAAGCTCTAGTCCGCCTGTGTCCAGGTGGTGAGCGACCAGCCTTATTAGGGAAACCTTCTGGTGTTGCACTGCGCCATAAGGGGCTCAGTCCATCTATTTCAGGAGTAAAGTATCAGCAAGCCCATCTGGCCACTGATCTAAAACCACTTTCTCCCATCAGCTTTATCTGAAATAAAGCCAATATTGTATCTTGATTTTCTATCTGTTACTCCTACCTCTCCCCTCCCTTCTTTCTCCAAATTGATTCTGAATTCCAGAGAAGTACAACGTATGGGATGGGCCTTCCCTGATGGCTCAGCAGTAAAGAATCCACCTGCAGTGCAGGAGATGCAGGAAAAGGCAGGTTCCATTCCTGGGTTGGGAAGATTCCCTAGAGAAGGAAGTGGCAACCTGCTCCAGTATTCCTGCTGAAAAATCCTATGGACAGAAGGAGCCGGGGGTTTACAGTCGACAGGGTCACAAAGAGTCGGCCATAGCTGAGTACAGCACATGTATGGTATACCCTACAACCTTAATAATAATGGCTAATTTGGAGAGATTTTTAAAAACAGGTGAAACTAATAAGCTAAACAGCAATAATATAGGAGAAGAGAGATCAGAGCTATTGATTAACTTTGCCCTTTAAGTCAAGTGCAGCATATTCAAAATTCAAGGGTAACCTCTGAAAGAAATAGAATATATATCTTCCAAAACACTGGAGGGGGGAAAAGGGAACGAACTCAATCAATTCAATAGGAAATGAGGGAAAAAATCAAATAGTAAAAAAATATGGTAAATAGAAAACACAAAATAAGATGGTATAAATAAATCCAACTACAGCAATACTAAAAATGTAAACATTAACTTCATCTGTTAAAAAGCAGGAATTATATGAATTGGCTGAAGCTGAAACTCCAATACTTTGGCCACCTGATGGGAAGAACTGACTCATTGGAAAAGACCCTGATGCTGGGAAAGATGAAGGCAGGAGGAGAAGGGGACAACAGAGGATGAGATGGTTGGATGGCATTGTCGACTCAAAGAACATGAGTTTGAGCAAGCTCTGGGAATTGGTGATGGACAGGGAAGCCTGGTGTGCTGCAGTCCATGGGGTCACAAAGAGTCAGACACGACTGATCAACTGAACTGAACTGATCTGAAGTGAAATACAAATACTATGTGTATGTCTTTTGCAAGCATGAAAGACAATGACCCTCAAAGTATGAAATAAAATTATGGGGAAAATATTCCGTGTAAATAGTAAACAAATAAAGGGAGGAAAGCAATATTAATTAGATGAAACAGAATTTAAGGCAACAATATTAGGTGAAAACAATCATAATCATAAAAAAGCAATTACTAAGAGAATATAATCCTGAACCTGCATGCACCCCAAACCCTAGCCTCAAAAATATGTAAAGACAAATAACATTACATATTAAAATAACTTAAATTCCACCATCATGGTGGGTATTTTTTAACACACATCTCAGAAACTGATATAGAGAGTCCACTAATAATTGGGAAGTATAAAATATCTTGAACAACACAATATGCTTGTTATAATGGACATATACAGAATCTTGCTCCCAATAATGAAAGAAAACAGGTAATTAGCAGAGAGTGACCACAGTCCAGTCACACAAATACCAAAGGATTCATTTCACAACAGAGCACATTTCATATCACAATGCAATATGGTCAGAAGCTAAAAAAACAATAAGGTAATTTAAATACTCTAATATTTTAGAAACCAAAAGCACTTTAACACTGAAAACATATATGACTAGATAGATAAGTACGAGATAAACAGATAAATAATCCATTGTCTGAATGTACCATGCTTTATTTGTTGTTGAACCATTTGTGAGTCAGCACTCTGGCTCTTTGGCAGAGACTGCAGGTTATCTCCTAACATCTTTTCTTCCCTTCTTCCTTAGCAACAAAACTTCTAGTTTTTTAGCTGGAAGGTACTGTTTGGAATAAAGGCTTATGTCCCAGTTTCCTTTGCAATTTGTGTGTGACCAAATGGAAGTGGCGTGTCCGTTCAACTGCCAGGAAATGTTCTTGAAGAGGAGACCTGTGTCTTTTCTGCTCTTATTTTTTCCTAGTGTATCTTCAGATATGATTTCTGATGTGTATGGATGAGATGCTTGGAAATCAAATAACTATCTTAGACCTCAAGGTAGAATCCTCATAGAGAAAAAACTGTAGACACAAGATAGACAGAAACTGGGTCATTGTTGATCATGGATTGCTTATCTCAGGACTTTATTTACAGGGCAGGGAAACACACTTCTACCTTATTTAAGCTACTACTATTTGGAATTTTTCTGAATAACATGTTTTCCTATGTATTTTGCTATAATGATCAGCTGCTATAAGCATCCTTTTATGCATGTATTTCCCCATTTCTTCTACTGGAATGTGTAAGTCATGTGATATATTCTTTTAAAGGCTTTTGAGAAATAGCACCAAATTTTACTCCGTAAGATTGTACAGCTTTACTCTTCCACTAACCAGGTATAAAAGTGCTCCGTTATTCCATACCCATTCCAACATTAAGTATCATTCTTTCCAATCCTCGCCAATAAGATAGGCCAAGAATATGATTGTATTTTTTTATTTCTAGGATGGGTTAGAGATTTTTAAAAATTTGTTTGCTATTTGTGTTTTTTCTTTTATATGTTACTATTTTTAAGTTCCTTGATCTTTTTTTCTATCAAGGTAGTCTTTTTCACATTGATTTTAAAAGACTATATACATATAGAGAGAGAGAGAGAGAGAGAGAGAGAGTATTTAACCCTTTGTCTGATTTACATAGCTTTAATTTTTTTTTCAGGCAGTTCATTATTGATAAACATTGTTTATGGTGTTTTTATGCAGAATTTTAAAACTTTATCAGGATTTTCTCTTTTGATTTTTTCTTTGGTATCATTCTTTCAGAAAGTTCTGTTTTCTTACAAGTTTAGAAGTATTTGCCTACAATATCCACTAATACTTTTGTGTGTTGTTTTGGTTTTCTTTGACTTACTTTGAAACTGTTAATCCATCTGGTATTTATTTTGTTCTAAGGAAGAGATCTAAATTTTTACTCTTCCAAGAGTTTAACCAGATATTTCAACATTTGTGGAATAAGTCATCCTTTATCCCCTGATACAAGATGTTATCTCCAGGAAAAATTAAATTCCCTGTATGTACATGAATCATCTTAAAATCCCAGTTGTGTTCTATTTGATCTACATATCTATTCCTCCACCAGTGCCATAGCCTTAATTATTCTAGCTTTTATGTATCTGCATAATAACTGATGTGCTGTATTCTTCCTAACAGTTTTTTAAAAATTTTCTCATAGTGAATTGTGCTTTAAAAAATATATTCCAACAAAACAAAACAAAAAAACCCCATAGATCTACTGCAACTGGGACACAGTTGAAGCATATGGGATCTTCAGTCTTCATGGCAGCATGCAAGATCCTTTAGTTGTGGGATCTAGTTCCCTGCAGGACTCGAACCCACTGCCTCCTGCAGTGGGAGCATGGAGACTTAGCCACTACATCACTAGGGAAATCCCACAGTTGGCACTTAAATTGGAACTTCATTAGAATTTTAGGTGGATTTGTAAATATTTGACACACAGAGTCGGACACGACTGAACGACTTCACTTTCACTTTTCACTTTCATGCATTGGAGAAGGAAATGGCAACCCACTCCAGTGTTCTTGCCTGGAGAATCCCAGGGATGGGGAAGCCTGGTGGGCTGCTGTCTATGGGGTCGCACAGAGTCGGACATGACTGAAGTAACTTAGCAGTAGCATCAATACATCATTTCTTTTTATTTTCATATGAAGTCATTTTGACCTTTTTCTGAGATGTTATCAGATCCTTGACATTAAGTTGGCTAACAGGCCTCTTGCATAGGTTAAACGTTTTGAGAAGAATTAAGAAAGTCACGAAAGCAGCGTTTGCCTCTGACGTGCTCATGCCTGAGCTGACATGAAGCTGTGTAGAACAGAAATGAAATGCTCTGTAACTTTATTATTGTACATACACTGCTCTGTACTTAAACCCTGCAAATCTGGCCGCAATACAAGTGTCAATAAGAGGATTGATCTGGAATGGTGAAGGGGAGGGTAAAAGGCACTGCAGATGGCAAAAGGAGCATTTGGACTGGAGGAAGCAAGTAATGAGGCAGATTTACATGTGTTCTAGGCTAGCAAAGATAACATAAATATACAACGATTTTTAAAAAGGGGATTTAGGGAGATGATAACCAATTGTCAAAAAACATTTCAACATGGACCAGCAGTATGGGTTTTATGAGAGCAAAAATTTGGACCTGTTAGTTACTTAAAATGAGTCTGAAAGATCAAAATAGTGCTTAAGGAAGATAATTCTTGTTGCAATGAGCACACATATTTGGAGTAAGAACGTAATTAAGAATTTCCTTAGGAAATTGGTACAATAATTTATTTTACAGTTTTATTTATTAATTCAATGATTTTTATAGAATATTACTCAGGATGTGCCTACAATTGTGTTAGCATTGAAATGACTTTGTTTGCATCCCCAAATCTATTTTTACAAGGCCTTCATGACAGATGTCTAATGACACCACTTACAAAGAGGGAGACATTCCCCAGGTACTTCTGTACTTTGTTCAACAGAAATTTAACTGCCCAAGCGGATGCTTGATTGATGTTATTCAATGATTAATGCAGCAAACTCCCTACTTTACCCTCTGCAGCAGAAATCTCCATTTAACCCCTTGGGATATGTAAGTGCCTCATTTCTTGAGAAACTACAGTGAGATTAGGGAGAAGGGAAGGCTTCACAAAGCAATTAGAAAGAGGACAGATTAATCCATCCTCCTCTTTATTGAAAAGCAGCTTCAACCAAGGTACTGTCTCCTGAAATAGACTTTTACCTACAAAGGCGTTTGCAAGAGAATTTGATAAAATAAGAAAATAAGAGAAATAAAAACAGCTATTAGAAAATAAGAACAATTTTTATTAGAAAATAAGAAAGAACTATTAGAAAAAAAAATAAAAACAGCGATTAGGACTACCTGTTTCTCTCCTTTATTTTTTCTCCCCAGTGCATTGAGTCCAATGGCAGAATATCTCACTGAAATAAGCATTTGTAAGTGAATCACAGTTGCTTTTCAGTCTGTAAGAGTCACTTTCCTGCAGCACGAATATTTTATTTCTCTCTCCACGCATAACTGATGTCTACATGATGTGAAGCAATCCTGGTTCTTGTTGGTGCTGCTATTTAGAATTGGAAGAGTTATTTGGAATTGAATCTATCCTATCAAAGATAGCTTCAAAATATTAGCTTCATTTTGTGCCTTTAATTCCTCTCCATTTTCGCTTACTCGTATTTAGTGGCTGCTATGTGAGACAATATGAGAGGAGGTGAAAAGGGGCCATACATAAGTGTATGTTCTTTGCCAAAGCACTCTTTACTCTGGTTTTAAAGCCCACTTTCCCCTCTAACCTGGTGTACACAAGTTCCTAAGCATCTTCTGGCCTCAGAGGCATCTTTTTCTCTATAGGCAGCAATTAAAGAAGAGTCCACCAGGGATGTTATGAGGGGACAAGAGAAATAGGAACTGACAACATTCCTGGTCTTGTTCCTGTTGTTGGAAAAAGTCCAGATGTTGTGGCTCGCAGCCAGTTTAGGGACACAGAAACAAAATAGTTACGATAGGTAAAAATGACTTTCACCATTAGCTATTACATTTTTATAAAAAAATAGATGCTCATTGCAACAACCAAGCAAACGAAGAAATAAAACAGAACACCAAGAAAATGAAAGAGAGAGAAAATAAAGGACGTGGTGCAGGACAGAATAATGTACAAAGCAAAGGGCTTCTAACCATCCCACTTGCAATGTTTTTTTTTTTTTTCCAGAGAATATTCATAAAATATTTATTCAGACAAATGGGATTAGAATATATGTTCTCCAACTTGCTTTTTTTTACATGAAACATTTTATCTTGGACTTCTTTCTAGTAGCATATATAGCTCTATTTCCTTCCTTTAAACATCTGCATATAAGCACAGATGTGCCATAATCTTTAAGAGAACCAGATCCTCATTCATGGATATTCAGCTGGGTTCTTTTTTTTTAAATTATTTACAAATATATGGCGATGATTACTCTTGTTCATGTGTGTAAAAAAATCTATAAGGAAAATTTCTAAATGGAATCGTAAGATCAAAGGATATGTTATTTAAATTTAAAAACAAAATTCCTATGTTAAAATTTAACACATCCTGCCAAATTGAGCTCTAAAAAGGTTGTATCAGTTTACACTCCTACTGATGAATCTGAGACTGCAGAATTCCACACCCACAACAAATATTTTCATCCCTGGCAATATGAAAGAAGAAAATTCACTTTCAGTTTTAGAAATTGTCATTTCTTCAACTGTAACTGAACTTGAACTTTTATTTGCTTACCAGTTTTTTCCCTGCAAACATGGAAAACTATTGTTTTAAAGTTGTTTACCTTTTTATTGACATGTAAGAATATATGGATATTAAAGAAATTAACACCTTGTCATATGTATTGAAAATGTTTTTCCAAGAATGTGTAATAAACATTTTGCTTTAAAAGGATATTTCTAATCTTACCAGTAGATCCCTTATCCAGAGTGAATTTGATTTAAAATCATTTCTATTTTTATCTCTCACTAGGGAACCTTGATTTAATCAATTTCCCCCAAAAAATGCATTCCTCTATTTGATTTAATTTTAAGATAGTTGTTTGATGTAACTTTAATACACCGTCCTTATCTCAAGGATAGATTTATGTTTCAGAAAGAAGGAAAAAATTAGGAAAGAACAATGACAAACCAAAGAATAATGATGACCATCTTCATTCTTATGAAATCTATTAGGAAAGAACAATGACAAACCAAAGAATAATGATCACCATCTTCATTCTTATGAAATCTTTAAGAAAAAATAAATTAAGAGTATAAAGCATAGAACATTCATGAGGATTTCAAGCCTCACTCAGAACTTTCTCCTTTATTACTTTGCCAAATTTTTTCTTTATCACTTGTAATTCTCTCTTTGGGGGACATATTTCAGACTCCCTCTTTTTAATCCATACTCTCCCAAATTATCTCACACATCTTCTGAAATTTTATATATTTTGAGGGAAATAGACTTGATTTAAAAGTTAATCATTGTTAGATTTCGTACACAATTTTATCATTGTTTAAGGCTCAAATCACTGGGCATATGGTTATCAGTAACAGTGTTTTAACCCACTTGATTTAACTAATACTCATCAAACTGTTATTGCTGGAAAATTAGAACATTGAGGCTGGATGAAGTAACCTAAATGCAAAAGGTGGGTTTATGAAAAATGAAATTCTTTAATTTTTCTAAATCTCTAAGAATCATATTATTCCATGCTTTAAACTCTAAAATTCTATGAACTTAACAATTCTAGAATTTTATGTGGAAGTAACTGTTTACTTGTGTTTACAAAACATGGTTTCAGGTTCAGATTATTTCTGATGGTTTATTTTTTTAATCAATTGAATAATCTTAAGAAATGAATTATCCCTTGGAGTACAGAGTCTATAGGGCTTCCCTGGTGTCTCAGCAGTAAAGAATCTGCTTGCGATGCAGGAGACATGGATTCGACTCCTGAGTCAGGAAGATTCCCTGGAGAAGGAAATGGCAACCCACTCCAGTATTCTTGCCTGGAGAATCCCACGGACAGAGGAGCCTGGCAGACTACAGTTCATGGGGTTGCAAGAGTACGACATGACTTAGTGACTAAACCACCACCACAGAGTCTATATAAACTTGCAGGCGTTGTAATGAAGTGACTAAAGTAAAATCTGATGATTAAAATATGTTGGAAAGTAAGCATTTTTAGTTTACTTTTAAATATGAATGAAGTAAGGGTTATTTAAAATATTATTTCATTTCCTATTTATTTTACCCTAGCTGACTTCCCTGGTGGCTCAGATGGTAAAGAATCCGCCTTCAATGAGGGAGACCTAGGTTCTATCCTTGCATCAGGAAGATCCCCTGGAGAAGGGAATGGCAACCCCCTCCAGTATTCGTGCCTGGAGAATCCCATGGGCAGAGGTGCCTGGCGGGCTACAGTCCATGAGGTCACAAAGAGTCAGACATGACTGAGCGACTAACACACACACACACACACTCTATTTGAAAAAATATTATAATATTCTATTTATTTTATTATATTTATTTTCCTTGTTTTTCTTTTTTTGGTTTGGGCAAGGGACACTAGTGTATTTTTGTCTTTGACTAAGTAAATGAAAAAAAGAAAAGATATATCAGAAGATAGGCAGACTTTTGACCCAAGGAATCTGGAAGTTGTAGCATTTACTGACCCTTCCATTCATTAAACTGATATTTCCTGAGAACTTGTTGAGGTTAATTTGGATGAGAACTGAATTAAAAGCATTTGAAGTCTGAGTCAGGTGCTGTCTGGACTTTGTGAAAGCCAGATCCATGGGGTTTTAATCCAGAAGTGTCTGTCTATCCCAAAATAAACTCAAATTTAAGTTAAGGTATATTAGTAATAATGTGGAAATATAACAAGCCTGTTGTCAGGTGACTGTATTTCTTTTAAAATTACTTTATATTGCATTTTAATTTATTCATAAGACAAACATGGTTTGGGGGCAAAATGTCCCTATCTCTAGTTTAATAAAACATTTATACGTAACGAAATTCTTTCTGGTTGTACCTCTCCTTGCTTTCTGAGGATAAATTCTTGTACCTGCAGGGCTGTCAGTTTACTAGGTTCTGGATAAGCTAGAGGACTTGGGCTTGCTGACTAAATTACCCTGGTTAATAGGCGGGAGTAGAGGGAAGTGGCAAACAGGTTTAAATTGAGAAAATCCTGGAGGAAAGAGCGAAGTTCCAGTGAAGGTTGGGCTGGTGAGTGTGTGAGAAGTTGGGACTCCCGTTGGCTGGGGACCCGGGGTCAGGGATGGGGTGAGAGATGGCTGGGAACCTGGGGTCAGGGATGGGGTAAGAGACGGGCTGTGGAGTGAAAGGGAGTGTGGGATGTAACTCATCAAGAAAGTGAAAGTGAAGTCGCTCAGTCGGGTCCGACTCTTTGCAACCCCATGGACTGTAGCCTACCAGGCTTGTCCATCCATGGGATTTTCCAGGCAAGAGTACTGGAGTGGGTTGCCATTTCCTTCTCCAGGGGATCTTCCGACCCAGGGATCAAACCCAGGTCTCCCTCACTGCAGGCAGACGCTTTACCCTCTGAGCCACCAGGTGCACTAAATCGTTAAGAATACTGGCCTGATTGGATTTCTAGTGGAAGCCTGTGGAGGGAAAGAGTTCATACCAATGTGGCTCTGGGCAGAAACAGCACAACAAGGATGAAAAGGAGAGCAGACACCTTAGGGATACTCCAGAAATAAATAAACAAGCACTGAGAGAGTTTTATGTCAAATGCTCTGCCATTCGGCTGCATCTGGGGTTGGCATGCTACTGGGCCTATGCGACATTTCTCAAGACACAGTGGCCTGCCCCCCTGGAACAGCAAGCAGAATTCACTAGAAACACGTTCAGAGACAAAAACCTCCCAAAGCAGGCCTCTCTCGGTGATGTAGTAAAGAAATTACATGAACATAATCTTCAACAGAATTTTAGGTCTTAAGGGAACTTAAATTCAAAAGGATCATGTTTTAAAAGTCAGTTAAATATTTTTTTTCCCCCAAATGGTACACATTCTTAAATCTATTTAATTTTCAGTCAGGTATTAGATGAAAAATAAGCTTTTCTATGTATGCTGTTTCTGCTCCATTATACCATATTTTGAGGCTACTCAGAAGTAGGTCAATTAAACAACAAATCGATTATAACATGTATCTAATACTTACTGTTGGGGGAAAAATACTGTCTTCAAGTCCATCCTTAATGTCAGTAATTTTCCTCTGTAAAGCTCTACTCACTGGGCATACTTGATGAGGTCTCTGTATGCTATCAAAGAAAGTAAAATCACTTGGCAAGAAATTTCTGACTCCAGTAGTATTTGTGCATTCACATACTGGTAAGCGATTTGCGTGCTAGTTAAAGGCGTTGCAAATACATCTCTAAGTTGTCTCACCAAGAGGCAGAGACTAGATGCTGATAGGATGTATGTGAAAGTACGTTTGTAAAGTTCCAATAAAATACAGTCCTTTAATATCAAGGTCAGACAGAGACTAACAAAATAGTCTCAGGAATAGCCATGAGGCAAAGGAAAAATACTTGCTCATGAAGCCAGAATTGTAAATAATCAATTACAAACAACTGTAAAAAATAATTTTTTGTATACCAAAAACCTTAAAGTTTTGTTTTCTTGTATGTATTGAGGTGATGAGATAGCTTAAAATATTCAGTTCATGTTTTAATATGGTTTGTGTTATCCGGACCCTTTTTACTGATACTATGGCAATTTTCATTTTCCTAGCAGCTATTGTTTTGTTACTAATTTCTAATTTTACTGCATTATGATCAGAGAATATGTTACATATGAATCCAGTTTTTCTGTTATTTATTGAAATTCCCTTTGTGGGAAACATTAGAATTGCTGGATTTTTCTCCAGCTAGATATACACTAACTTTTGTTTTTGCTGCTTGAGAATCAGTGTATTTCCACTTTTGGACTCTGGCATTTCATTATGAAAATTTTTACTGACTTTGTTCTGAAAGTTGCCTGTCTCCCATTTTTTACTCTCTATGTCTCCATGAGACATGTTCATTGGGCCTTCTCATTGTATCTTCTACATTTCTGACCCACTCATCTCTTTCTCTCTATACCTCATTCTAAGTGATTTCCTCAAATGTATCCTTCAGTTTGTTAATTTTCTTTTTGGATGTGACTAATATTCCAAGGTGGTGCAGTGGTAAAGAATTCACCTGCCAATGCAGGAGATGCCAGAGATGAGAGTTTGATCTGTGGGTTGGAAAGATCCCCTGAAGGAGGATATGGCAACCCATTCCAGTATTCTTGCCTGGAGAATCCCATGGACAGAGGAGCCTGGTGGACTGTTGCAAAGAGTCAAACAGGACTGAGCACACACATACACAAAATATCCTATTTAGCTTATCTAGTGAGATTTTAATGACTACAATTTCCATTTCTAGACATTCTGTTTCTTTACAAATCTGCCTATTAATTTTCATGGTGTCCTATTGTTTCATGATGTTTTCAAGTCTTTTTTAAAAAATCTTTGTGCTCTTTTATTTACTTTAGAGTGTCTTTGGTTTTGATCTGCAATCTATAGTTATTTTGGTCCTTCTCCTTATTTTTGCCTCTGATTGCTCTCCTTTAGGGTCGTAATCCTTGTGTACTTTAAAACATTTTGCTGTTGTTGTAAATTCATCTTCAGTGGGTTCAGTTGTTTTTCATGAGACTTCTGTTATGAATTGAGTTGTGTACTCTCTTTAAATTCATACATTATAGCCCTAACCCCCAGTGGGATTATATTTGGACATAGGGCCTATGAAGAGCTAATTAACATTAATTAAGGTCATAAGGATGGGTCCTGATTCAATATGACTATTTTCCTTATGAGTGGAAGAGATATCAAGGCTCGCATACATAGAGTAAAGGCCATGAGAAAATACAGCAAGAACGCAGCTGTTTGCAAGCCAAGGTGAAAGGCCTCAGGAGAAACCAAACCTGCCAACACCTCAATCTTGTAATTCCAGTCTCCAGAACTGTGAGAAAATAAATTCTGTTAGGTAAACCACCCAATCTGTGATATTTGTTACCACAGCCTGAGCAGATTAAGACAGTTTCTGAACCCTAGGTTGTGAAAGTAACCTTTCTGCATTTGCTACAATCAGATTCCTAGGGGTTCAAGGCTCTGGCCCTGTTTTATGTTACTTTACTGACTTAGGGGTCCATTCCAAGAAAATGGACTTAGGGTTAGCGTTCTAAGCAAATAGTATAAATTCAGACCTCTCCATATGTGACCAGGCTGGTGTTATTAATAGTTTCTCTCAGCAGATGTCTCTTCCCTGACCTGTGCTCACTCTAGGGATCAGTAACAGCAAACTTCCTTGCTCCTTGCACAGGCCAAGTGGTGTTTCTCTAACTCGCCTTCTGAGGCTCTAGACTTTCTGCAGGGGACTGGCCTCAGCTTCCCTACCCAATGTGTTTGAGGCCTTAATTCCCATCCCATCCTCATCTCCACAAATCTTTATCCAGGACTAAAACCCCCATGGGTCCTTGTAGCATCAGCTTATACTTATTTCTTTGGCTTTGGTTTCTTGTTTTATTTCTGACATTCAGGGAGTTTTGTTGCTTCATTCTATCCATGCCTTCCATGAATTTGTACTAGGAAGGCAGGCTTTCCATGTCCATCTGTCCACCATGCTCACTCTCTAGTTGTGTATACAAGAAAATGAAAAAATATTTTCTAACACACTAGAAGTACATTTGTCTTCATAGAGTTGGACCAAATTTGTCCCTGCAGGGTAGGATTACAAGAGTTAGTAGTCAGTAAATTTGTCACAACTATATTTTTAAAAGGTTCTATGTGAGTAGGAAGAATAAATTCATTCTAGAACAAATAAGTTTCAATAATATGATGAAACCATCAGAAGGAACTTTATTTCCAGACTTGATATCAGGATGATATACATATAGACTTATGACTTTAAAGACAGCAAATGTAAGGAACAAATATAAGTTGAGAAGCAAGAATAATACAAGCATCTTTGTGCTTGTATTATAATTGCAAAGTAACTGATATCTTCATCAACGTTCAACGCACTGCTGTGGACTGAAATGGAAATGTGTCTTCTAAACTTGTATGTTGAAGCTCTATTCTAATGTGATGGTATTTGAAGACGGGGCCTTCAGGAGATAATTGAGGTTAGAGGAAGTGATGAATCAGGACCCCTAGGAATCTAATAGAAGCAAATGCAAAAGCACTTTGTGAGGTTACTCATGATGGGATTAGTAACTGTCTGCACACCAGGAACTGAGTTGGCAGCACGTTGATTTTAGACTAAATGTCTGTAGTTTGTGGTATTTTGTTATAGCAGCCTGAGCAGACTCATACATGCACATACTGTTCATATATAATAGCTGTAATCAGCTTTCCTACCATCTGTTTTTCAGGTTTATGCTGTCCCTATGTACTTTCTGTGGCTTCCCTGGTGGCTCAGACGGTAAAGCATCTGCCTGCAGTGCGGGAGATCCAGGTTCGATCGCTGGGTCGGAAAGATCCCCTGGAGAAGGAAATGGCAACCCACTCCAGCGCTCTTGCCTGGAAAATTCCTGGGACAGAGAAGCCTGGTAGGCTACAGTCCATGGGGTCGCAAAGAGTGGGACACGACTGAGCGACTTTACTTTCACTACGTACTTACTGGATAAGTATTAAATGATAGTTTTTGATCACTCAGAATTTAGCATAATTAACATGCAGTCAAGGTTTTGAAACATATTTTCCCCATTTAAAGCTCTCCTGACTCAAATGTACTCTTAGTTATTCAAGTATTTCTATGTTCTCCCTCTTATTCAGCTATCTGGGGTTTGGTTAAGATTAATGCATTCATTGGATAAAGAGGACGTGGTGCACATACACAATGGAATACGACTTGGCCACAAAAGAGAAAAAACAGTGTCATTTGCAGCAACATGGATGCATAGAGATGATCAAGGTAAGTGCAGTAAGCCAGAAACACAAAGACAAATACCATATAATATCACGTATATGTGGAATCTAAAATATGCCACAAATGAGCCTGTCTGTGAAACAGAAACAAAATCCGGGACATAGAGAATAGACTGGCCGTTGCCAAGGGGGAGGGAGGTGAGATGAATAAAGGTGGGAGTTTGGGACTAGTCAATGCAAACTAGTATACAAAGAATGGATAAACAATAAGATTCTACTGTAGAGCACAAAGAACTGTATTCAATATCCCGTGATAAACCATAACGGAAAATAATGTGGAAAAGAATGTACATGTGTATAACTCAGTCACTTTGTTATAAAGCAGTCATTAACACAACATTGTAATTCAACTATACATCAATAAAAAATTCTTTTTAAAGATTAATGTATTCAAGAGCCCATGACACAAGACTTCGTGCTGGGGGTATCAGATGATCTTACCAGTATGTAACCAGCGATAAACTGCATGTCCTGGGCACAGACAGCATGGGTGAAATGTGCATGCTTGAGACTGCTGTGGTGTTCTCTTAACAACTTGGCTTGCAGGAGGATGAAGGAAGAGATGCATAACGCTCTGTCTTGCTAAGGCCTCATGAATTCAAGTATGAAGTCTATCATATAGAGGGACTACTTTAGCACTTCTGTGGCCGTCTGAAGACGATGGCCACAGAGAAGGAGGGACTGGAGGGGGTCACGAGTGAAGCTCCAACAGGAACCAGGAGACATTCTGCCTTTCCACACTGTTCCGTTATAGCTTCAACTCTCCCAGAAATTCAAGGTGTCCTTAAGAGAGTTCTTGATGCTCCGAGTTGGCGCATTCTCTCTATTTAACAAAGCTGGTGGTTTGGGGTTTGTTATCCCAATGCCCTCAAGTTCCTGAAATGATAAGGCAAGTCACACTGTACTTGCACAGATTTCTTTTTGAAATAGTTGTCTGGAGCCTGACTTCTGCGAGAGTGGTCCTGACTGTGCTCCATGGCAGCCCCTTGGGAGCCTCTCCAGTGCAGCATCTGGGGCCCTATCCCAGAGCTGCTGAGTCAGAATCTGCACTCGATCGAGATCCCAGGTGACGCACATGCACATCATGTCTGGAAAGCAAATTGATGTGGAGTATTGCCCTCTCCACCTAATAGTTACCTCTTTTAACTCATTAATCATACCTAAGGAACAAGATGAAGGTTTCCCATAAACCTACCTAACGTGGCATTTTGTCTTCTATTAACAATTTGGAATCACAGTGGGGTCTCTTTTTTCACATATAAGGAAACCTAGTATTTAAGTCTATAAATGAATCAGAAAAATTGTTTCCGTTTCAATTTAGTATGAATGCGGTCTGGCTCATGCCTGCTAAATTGAAAGCAAAGCACTGTTTCCATTCAGGTTAATGGGTTCCTCCTCATCAAGCTGTCCTTCTTTCATGTAATCTAAACTTGCTTCCCCTTATTTACTTTTTTGTAACTGTTCTTTTTAATAGGATTATTCATCCTTCCAATATTAACAGCAATTAGACTCACCTCATGGTGCGTCATGCCAACTCAATCTCAGGCTGTCAGAGTGGGATGATCTTAGTCTTGTCTCAGTAACAAACTTTGACAACCAAAACAAAGCAGCAGGCGAAATACACGAAGAGAATTAGCAACATCGGGTCGGAGATGACAAGAAGTTCTCGAACATGTTGGTTGCCTCTGCCTAGCATGTCCTTGTGGAAATAACGACTGCTCAGGCTGATGACGCTGTGATGCAGTCCTAAGCTGGATTTTTCAGGGAAGTTTTAAAAGAAGACTCTTTAACATCCTTAGAAACATTAGCATTCGCTTTCCAAATCTAATCTATTTAATTTTATTGGAAAACATTTACAGAGCTCATCAGCAGACTCTCTAGTATTGAGTAATATTTAGCATGCGGTAATCATGGGAAGGAAAGATTTAGATTAAATGCTGCTTTTTATTACTATTCAATCATCATAAGTTGTTCCACTTTTTATCTTTTTAGTCAACAGATTTCAAAGGTGGGAAAATATCTTCATTTGCAGTCATACCTATATTTATCTCCTATTATATTTTCCATTAGTGTCTACATGAGATTTATTCCTGGTGATTCCCAACAAAGTGAGTGTGACTCTCCAGATGCTAATAATAAAGACAAATGCACCCTATCTCTTAGAGATGTTATGAGAATAAATTAGATGATATTTACAGGGGGATTTGACCTCATTAGAGATAGTATATAAACAAAATGCAAAGAAAAAAAAAACTTTAAAGAAAAAAAATTCCATTCAGTTGTAGCTAGACTGACTTGACAGTACCGAATTATGTTCTGAGAAAAGAAAACAGGCCTACTAATAGTGGTTCCGCTGGTCGTGGATAAATGCCAAATACTGACAATGAATTCCAGGTCTGGGCTGAAAGTTCAGGCATCAGTTTGAATAGGCACAAAATGAGCCCTTTGTCTTTTTTCTATGTATCTACATTTACTCTACTTGGGATACTGGTAAAACCTTGCATGTACTGGGTTAAATTATCAAAGTTATTTTAAACCTCTTTCTACCTTTAATAACATATAAAGATTGTTAACAAAGCAGTGATGTGAACAAATTGTAAGGATATATGTAACACATATGGACTTCCCTGATGCCTCAAGCGGTAAAGAATCTGCCTACAATGCAGGAGACACAATAGATATGGGTTCAGTCTCTGGGTTGGGAAGATTGGAGGGGGAAATGGCAACCTACTCCAGTATTCTTGCCTGTAAAGATCTATGGACAGAGGAGTCTGGTGGGCTGCATTTCATAGGGTTTCAGAGTTGGACACGACTGAGTGTGCATATGTAACACATATACCTCTAGACAAACTGTTTTTACATTTATATTATCTGGAACCAAAAAGGAGCTTTCAGCAGGACAATGGGCAAAGCAGGAATCATCGTTATTGCAGACTGAAAGGCAAAGTGGTCCTTACAGGTATGGGGAAACCTTCAATTATACTCTTAGTATTATTTTGGGGAAACAGCAAAGCCCCGCCATCCCCATGTTTTCCAAGCATCCTGCCACCCTGCTCCAGATTCTGCCATTTAAAATTCTTTTGAATTAACGGAAATGGTTGCATATCTGTGGGGAAATCAAGATTAAAAATTGCAGGATGATGAAGACATTCAACATCATAATACACCAACACTGCACACCTACTATGTGCCGGGCACTATTTTCAGTGCTTTACCAGAACTATCTCATTTAGTTCCACTTCAACTACACGAAATAGATACTATTATTAACCCAGTGCCATAGATGCAGAAACGGGCGAAGAGAGGTTCAGGAGACTGCCCAAGATCACACAGGCTACACATGGTGTATCCAAATGCACATCCTGGTGGTCTGACTTGAGGCTCCAAGCTCTGAACCAGTAAATGTTCCTACAACGGTAGGAGTTAGCACCATACAATATATTCCTCTTGAAACACGAAACAAACAATACGTTGCCATCTTGGATACAAAGAAAGATGTGAAAGCTGAACATTTTTGGATTAAGCAATGGTTCATTTTCCCAGAAAAGCCAAGATTTTCATGGCAGGACAGCCTCCACTTTTCCATCTTTGAACAGAGGACTCAGGGTCAGTGAACACTCATGGTGCCATCTTACAATGAAACTCTTCACTAAGAATGGGGCACTAGGCAACCTGCCCAAAGGAGAAGCTGTCTTGTGGAGCCAACAGCAGATATTCAGGTAGAAATGAGAAATGTCACAAGGAAATGAATTTAGAGATGAAAACATCAGAGGAGATTAGCTAATACACTCTGAGTAATTGCCATGTATGGCATTACTTATTGTGAATCTTAGGGTGCAGAATAACTTCTTGATACACACAATACAAAAAGGCCCTTAAAATTGTTTCCCAATGTCAGAAGTATGTGCTGTACACATTTTTGTTTTATTTTGTTTTATCCCATAAAAGGTATGGTTTTAAAAAGAGATGAACTGATACCCCGATTTCCCTGCTCCTAACAGAACACTGTAATATGGTTAAGCACAAACCTTTCCATAGCAACAGACACTGTATATCAGGCATGAGCCCTATGTATCTCCCTTGAAGAAAGCTTTAAGGTTATAACAGACAAATTCAAAATAAAGCCTGTGATCCCACCACCATCAAGCCTGATTCCCCCATGAGCTCAAGAAAGGATACATTGACAAACGACTCACCATGGCTTCCTTTAGCTCATTTCTTTGCCTTTCTTTTTCTTTAAATGGCACTTCAGCCGTAATAGTTACAAAGATTTCAAGAGAGGACTAGCGCCACCGGAAAAAGAAAGGCCAAAAGTCCAATACAATCATGATTTGCAGAAGTTCAGCACTGGACTTACTGAATAGCCTTGGGGGGTGATGGCTTTTCTGCTTTGAGACCAAAGGCATTCCTTTTTGTCACCCTTTGCTGCTTTATTTAGTGGTTTTCCACTCCATGAACACCATGTGAATGCTGGTTACCTGTTAGCTGTAATTCTAAAATAGGTATTTTATATAGGGGAAAACACAGCTTTGGGGGCATCTTGAAATGTTTTCATAAGTACATATAAAATTACATATTTTTACGTGATTGGAAGTAGTGGCTAAAATGGGGCAAACTGGATATGCCGCTGATACAAATAGTTGTACATGCAAATTGTGCAGAGTGGACACCTCCCTCTGCACCCCCAGTTAGGCAGGAGGCACTGCCTAGGGCCAGAGAGAAATCTACTCACTATTGTCTTGGTGGAGGGAGACATGAACCTCTGCTCGGCTAACATTGTGCTGTGCTTTTCACAGGGGGAACTAGGCTTGCAGACGCTATTGATTATACTTAGGAGAGAGGAGGTTAGTGACATGTTGGGAGTACAGGCACTATATTTCATCCCTATTCAGGTTTTAAACAGCATCCTCCTCCAAATATTCTACTCCAAAGGTTGTATGCTAAAAAGTGAAACAGATGGTCCAGTTTTATACTTCTCTTCCTTTAGAATTTCTTATGCAGCTCAGGGACTTCGGTCTTCTGGGATCCCAAATTATATTTCAGCCCATTATACGTATTCAGTTTTGATACTAAGATGGTTTGTAAGAATTATTCAAAATCCACATGGCTGCAGCCTTTGCTGGTTCTTAGTGTGCCATGTGCTGTTCATTTTAATTGAAAATATTCTAAAAGCAAGATTGATGTGTTTTCTATCCCCCTAAAATAGAAACAGGTTCTGGGCTCATAATTGAGCACTCATAAGCCCCCTCTCCTTATTAACATGCCCTCTAATTTGTGCCTCTGTTTGCACAATATAAATGGCCTTTAACAGCCCTTCATTCATACAATGGTCTCACTAACCCAAAGAAAATTAGTAGCAGGCAAAAGCCTATTTTTACTGACACAGAGACAAAAATGCTAATTACCTTAAAATATTCTCAAGTGTATATCTTTGGCATCCTTCCAGGCAAGGCTTAAAAGTTTTTTTTTCCCCCCTATTATTTACCAGTTATAGGAAAAGTTGTTTTTGTTTTACACTCAGGCTTATACATAAGTAAATCTATATTGATAATTTGAAATCTTTTATTTTGGGTCCAGAGTACTGATGATAGTTTGCTTTCTCCTCACTTTCTACTCACTTGTAGGTACACTTGAGAGCATTGACTATTTGTGATTAATTATGTTTTGTGTTTTGCTATTTTTGTTAAGGGACTTAGGGACATTTGCAGAAAAAAATACCTAAAATTTTAATTTTGTTTAAATGTATTAATTATCATAAAATATTAATATTTCCTCAGAATCTTTTAATTTTTCTTCATAATTAAATTTGTTTGTCCAACTTTATACTCTGAAGTATTCCTTCCTCTCAAAAATGGTTTTAAATCTGAAAACTCTGATGTACAAAATAAGTAATAAAGAAACAAAATTCAATTCAGTTCACTAAATTATGATACCAGGTGTGTTGAAAATATTACCATAAAGATGATGAGCTTTTTATCATTTGTGTGATAATTTTATATTGGAGGCCTAGTTTGTAAAAAATAAAGTACAGAAAGTGCAAGTGCTCATTCTCTTGAGGTAATTTAAAAATCAAGTTTGGAGAAAGTGTCCATTGATGGATGAATAAAGAAAATACGGTACATGTTAAGATACAATGGAGTATTATTCAGCCATAAAAAGGAAATCTTGCCATTTGTGATAACATGCATGGACTTTGAGGGCATTATGCTAAGTGAAATAAGTCAGAGAAAGACAAATACCATATGATCTCACTTATATGTGGACTCTAAAAAAAACAGCTTATTCATATGATGAATAGGTTGGTGTGGCTAGAGGCTGGGTTGAGGACTGTTAAATTGAAGGAGGTCAAAAGGAGGTACAAACTTCCACTTATAAAATAAGTCGGTCCTGGGGATATAATATATAGTATGATGGCTACAATTAATAATACTGTATTGCATATTTGAAAGTTGCTAAGAGAGTAAATCTTAAAAGTTCTCATCACAAGAAAAATAATTTTATAACTATTTATGGCAATGGATGTTAACTAGACTTATTGTGATGACCATTTTGCAATATATACACATATTGAATTATGCTATACATCTGAAACTAAAATGATGTTACATGTCAATTACACCTCAATTTAAAAATTTTAAAATAAACAGGTCTGGGGAAAGAAAATGCATTTACTAAAAGGTAAACAACAATATAGGAGTTTAGTAATAGTGGAAGCCAGCAGAATACAAGAGCCACAAGTGAGTGTAAAATGACCTGGTAATTAACAGTGAAAAAAAAAAAAAAACCAAGCAACATAAGGTAAACAATAATAAGGCATTCAATCTAGTTTTTTTAAATGGGCAAAAGATTTGAATAGACATTTCAACAAGGAAGATACACTAATGTCTAATAAGCACACACAAAGATGTTCAATATCACTAATCATTCAGTTCAGTCACTCAGTCTTGTCCGACTCTTTGTGACCCTATGAATCACAGCACGCCAGACCTCCCTGTCCATCACCAACTCCCAGAGTTCACTCAGACTCATGTCCATCGAGTCAGTGATGCCATCCAGCCACCTCATCCTCTGTCATTCCCTTCTCCTCCTGCCCCCAATCCCTCCCAGCATAAGAGTCTTTTCCAATGAGTCAACTCTTCGCATGAGGTGGCCAAAGTACTGGAGTTTCAGCTTCAGCATCATTCCCTCCAAAGAAATCCCAGGGCTGATCTCCTTGCAGACCAAGGGACTCTCAAGAGTCTTCTCCAACACCACAGTGAAAAAGCATCAATTCTTCGGTGCTCAGCCTTCTTCACAGTCCAACTCTCACATCCATACATGACCACAGGAAAAACCATAGCCTTGACTAGATGGACCTTTGTTGGCAAAGTAATATCTCTGCTTTTGAATATGCTATCTAGGTTGGACATAACTTTCCTTCCAAGGAGGAAGCGTCTTTTAATCTCATGGCTGCAATCACCATCTGCAGTGATTTTGGAGCCCAGAAAAATAAAGTCTGACACTGTTTCCACTGTTTCCCCATCTATTTCCCATGAAGTGATGGGACCGGATGCCATGATCTTCATTTTCTGAATGTTGAGCTTTAAGCCAACTTTTTCACTCTCCTCTTTCACTTTCATCAAGAGACTTTTTAGTTCCTCTTCACTTTCTGCCATAAGGGTGGTGTCATCTGCATATCTGAGGTTATTGATATTTCTCCCGGCAATCTTGATTCCAGCTTGTGCTTCATCCAGCCCAGTGTTTCCCATGATGTACTCTGCATAGAAGCTAAATAAGCAGGGTGACAATATACAGCCTTGACGTACTCCTTTCCTTTTCCTATTTGGAACCAGTCTGTTGTTCCATGTCCAGTTCAAACTGTTGCTTCCTGACCTGCATATAGGTTTCTCAAGAGGCAGGTCAGGTGGTCTGGTATTCCCATCTCTTTCAGAATTTTCCACAGTTTATTGTGATCCATACAGTCAAAGGCTTTGGCATAGTCAATAACGCAGAAATAGATCACTAGTCATTAGGGAAATGCAAATCCAAACCGCAGTGAGAAATGATTACGTATCTCTAGGATGACTATAATAAAAAAGACAGACAGGCAATATACAGTGCTGACAAGAATGTGGAGAACCTGGAACCTCCATATATTGCTGATGGGGAAAAAAATGATTTAGCCACTTTGGATAACAGACTGGCATTTTCCTAAAAAGTTAAATATAAATTTACCACGAAATACAACAATTCACTCCTATGCACTAATCAAGAGAAATGAAAACATATGTCCAAAGATATATATGTGAATGTGGAATAGTGGAATAGTGGAATTTTTCATAATAGCCCAGAACTCGAAACAACCCCAATGTCTGTCAGCTGATGAATCGATAAACAAAACATGGTTTCCCCATACAATTGAATTCTACTCAGCAATAAAAAGGACCCAAGTACTGATACATGCTACAACATGGGAGAATCTCAAAAATGTATGCTAAATGAAAGAAGCCAGATGGAAAAGACAACAGCTGTATGACTCTCTTTATATAAATATCCAGGAAAGGCAATTTACAGGACAGTAAGCACACCAGTGATTGGGGCTGGGAGTGAGAAAAGGGATTAACTGCTAATGGGCAGGAGGCAACTTTCTGGGGTCACGGAAATGTTCTAAAATTGGGTTCTGGTGATGGCTGCACAACTGCATCCATTTACTGAAAGTCAGTAAGTTGTTTACTACTTACAATGAGTGGATTCTACAGTATGTAAATTATACATCAGTAAAACTGTTAAAGGAAAGCCCAATAAGTTGTGTATGTTTTTACTGGAGTGGGTTGAAGTGGTCGTCTGAACTTTTTCTCTTGACTTCAGTGCTGAAATATAATTCAGACAAGTATCTACATCAACATTTACAGTTTTCAACATCCCTTACAATTTTCAAATTTACCTGCTTTTCACACCAGTCCTGTGAAATAGGGTGTACAGGTGAATCATAGACAATAAGCATTTTTCTTTTTCCTTTCAGCTTTACTCTGAGGAAACTTTATATGCTGAATACAGCATATAATTTAAAAATCAAGGCCAACTTGGATAATGTAATCTGAATAACTTGGATAACAAACATCATCATTGCCTTAAGTACCCCAGATGCTTTTGAGAAGACAATTATCTTTCAATTACCAAACCATTCTGAACAACAGGTAAGCCCCCAGCTGGAGACCCATTGTGGCTCACTGTCTGTAGACTTGGCTGAACAGCCTCACCTACAGACCTGCCCCCTTGTTCGGCTGCCTCATTGAAGCCTATGGTAGTTGTTTGCTCTAAAGCATTTGCATTTATAAATATTGAAACACATGTAATATAATTGTATATACAATTAGGCACACAACAGCCAGTGTTACAGGAGCTAATAGTCCCCAGCAGAAACAAAGCTGCCAAAAACCAAGAATGGAATCCAAAGTATTAATTTGGTTCATAGCAAATCCTTCTCTACTATTTCTCTTGAAAGCTCAAAAGGAACCTAAACAAACAATTCTGACTTAGCCTGGAGCAGAGAATGGTATATTTAAAGAAATGTGACTTATAAATAAAATATCCAATTAACGTAATTTTGAAAATGTATGTGGCATAGGCACAAATACCCCGGACTAGTTAAAAACCATGTAAACCTCCCTTATTTTGATAGTACATACACAAAACATACATCAACAATCACAGACCTTTGCATCCAGCCCCAAATTTCTTGCTCTGGGTTTATGAGAAGGTCAGCCTCTGGATCAGTCTTTCCCCACTTTCTGCTCAAGGAATTAGGCGTGAGAGGAGCTCTCAGTGGAAGGGAAAGGACCAGACTCTTCCAAACCAAAGTTTCAGCCTTCCAATCTCAGCCTTGGATTTCCGAATTTGTCTTCGTAGCATGCTTTATGCAAGCTCTACTTTCCAAGGAAGGCATGGAGGTTTTTGTATTCTAGTATTCTCTGTCTCCCCGGATGACTTCCTGAAATCCTTTTGCAGGAGACACGTGTTGCTTAAGGATGTTTTCATGATCTTTGATCTAACACAAGCTGTGTTTCTTGCCTGTGACTGAACATGAACCAGACTGGATTAGGCTAGACAAACGTAGAAATATTAAACTGATTTCAGTCAATAGTTAATTCTGATATTTTCAAGTTGTAAAAGTCTCATATTGATATTTACACAATGCAACACACAGAAGAGTGGGAAAAGTGTGTGACTCAGGGCAAGATAATTGTGTTACTGTCTGGAATTTACTCCTGTAACCGTGTTTAGATCCCTCAACTTCCAGTATTTTCAAATGAAAAAAAGATCAGAATCTTGGGGTGAAATAGTCTCTAAAGTCCTAATCATAATTTGACAACCATTTCTTGAGATGTTACTGTTATTCTACAAAGTAGAAATATTTATCTATATAATTTCATGGAGGTCACATGTAGTTTGCCCTAACATGCCCTCTGACCTCTTATTAAGATTTTTTTTTAAAGAGTTTGAAACTCATAATATGGAATCCATTTGCACTATCATAAAATGCCACAAAATTTGCAACCTGAGAGCAAGAAGGATAAAGACAGTAGTCAGATATTATCTGAGTCAGATTTCACAAATACACACATACAGTTGTAAGGAAGAGGTATGTCATCTCCAACACGCCCTTTATTTTTTTCTTTTTAATATGTTTTACAATACTACACTGGCTTTCACACTTCCCAGAACTCCAATGTTCCTCAAAGGTGCTTCTGTAGCCCTTGAAAAGGTTAAAAATATCAATACTAAAACCTGTTGCCCCACTGCCCACTCCCCGCAACACTGTTTTTTATCTGTTTTATTTATTTGGCTTCTACTTAATTTTTTTAGAAAAGAGTCCTTGGATAAACGCAGTCTGAAAAACGACTGCACTATATAATGTAAAAGATTTTGCCTAAATGCTGTACTTTTAAACAGTGTTTCATTATTATATATACTGCTTAAAATGTAAATCATCCTGCAAGTTGCTCCAGCAAAGACCAAAGGTTAGAAAATAATTTTCCATTTATAGTCTTTGAAAAGACTATAAATGACATGCTATATTTAATTTGAGAGTCCCTGTGCAAATCATCAAATACTTTAATAACTATACAAATATTAATATTTGATACAAGGATCTCCCAAGTTACAGCATATTCATAAATCTGGATTGATAGGGGCCTAAATGGGAAAATCCTATTTAGATAGCTCTAAGAGATGGGAGAGTGTTTAATGAAACAAGCTTGATAGTCTTATCATCAAAAAAACTGATTGATATTTGGTGCAACTTAATCTTTACCAAAAGAGAATTTTAGCAATTTAGATTAATCCCCATTCTTCCCCTTCAGTCTCATTCATCTACCTCTTACTCTGTGAATGGCCCTTTGGTTTGCTGGTTATAACAAATGCTTTTTTTTTTTTTTTCCCACCATGGTTTAAATGATTAGGAGTCGGTTTTTAATTTTATTTAAGGACATGTGTCAATGTTGATTTGTAAAGGTGTAAGTGAAAGACTACCCCACTTTGAATATTATTCACTTTCTAAATTGACTCAAAGAACCTAATGGAATAGTAAAAACAAAATGTAATCTTTGGGTCATTTTCTCTATGACTTTGAATCTATTTGCCGCTTAGATAGGTTCCATGTTACTGAGAGCCTTGTGAAATAAAGGATAAGTTATTCCAGCCAAAGGGTTTTCTCATTTCAGTTCCCTAAAAATCTGTATTTTCCCCTTAATAATGGATAGATTTAGATTCCTCTGTAAAATGCTTTGGGGACCACTGAGATAAAGGGCCATAAAAAATGACCACTATATTGGAATAAAGTAGAAAGGGATCTTTTTTCTCTATGCAGAACACCCTCTAGTAAATAACCAGAGGTACAGAAACAGCTGGTACCACCATGAAGATCATTGGAGAATGTCCTGGAGGGTCGTGAGGAATGAAGTCATTTCTCAACTTTTTTCAAACCCCATGGAGAAGACAGCATGATATTCTTGTCAATTTGGGTTTGCAGCTCTTTTGGCTCTGACTTCCAGTAGGTTTAGATCACAGTACAAAGCAGAGTGCAAAAGATTTCCTTTATCTTTGATAAGTACTTTGCTTTCTCTTTTGTTTTCTTCATGCGAGAAAGCCTCTTTTTTCTGAGTTCCACTCCGTTCAAAAGGAAGGCATTGGTAAGCAGGGCCAGCCCATCCCATGGGGGGCTGATCCTTCCATAGTTCCCACTCCCACCTACTTCTGTCAGTTGTTTTCTTGGGAACCGGATTTGAGTGGGTGGATCTTCCAGAACAGGATTTTGGTCTGATGGAGCAGGGCATTGCAGAGGTTTGGAATGAAGCCACCTCGTGCCATCTTCCTTCTGCAGCTCTGAGTTCCTGTCCCTTAACACACACACACACACACACACACACACACACACGTGTCCCAGGGTCTCTGAGCACTCCCCGGGGAAGCAGCACAACCTGGAAAATGAGAGCAAATGGCATCTCTGCAGCTTGGTTTCAAAAAGCACGTTAGTTGCTATAGCAGGAGGTTTGCAGATACACATGCTCAGAGGGGGCAAAAAAGAGGAATGGCTGCCTATCCCTGACACTGTAATTTTTAAGGGTCTTAGAAAGAAACAACTATTTGGCTGGCAGTGTAAAAACATTAGAGAGCAAGGAGAAAAAAAAAAAGATTCCATATAAAGATAAGGGAAACAGAGAACAGTGAGAATTAATTGCTTTCTTTAGGATCAACTTAGCTTCGTGCACAAAGTTCATTTTGACTGTTATACATCCCTTTAATCCTAACAACTCAAGTTGGTGGCAGAGCTCTGAAGCATAACTTTCTGAATATAAGCAAACGGGGCTTCTAAAGGTGAGGCTGAAGGTAAGCAGGCGGAGGGTACAGAGGTGTCCTGAGCCTGCAGCCCTGGATTCAGTGACCCCCTCACTGGTGTGTCCGCCAGGACTACACCACAGAGCCTTGGCGGCCCGCCCGCAGGACTGCTCCAGAAAGACTCCGGCATCGGCCACAGAGACAGACAGAGAGAGAGAGAGAAAGAAAGTTCCACAAACAACTCCCCGATCTCTCCGCCCAGGTCTCGTTACACCTGGTTTCTCAAGAGCAGATTGCTCAGCCAACCTTAATAATCCCAGAGGAACGGCCGGGCAAGAGGCTGGATTCCAATCTACCTTTGGCCTAATTTATTGAGGGCTTTAAAAAGGGAAAATAAACTTTGAACTCGACTCATCTGAAGCTTTATGATTCAGGTGCGCTACTTGCCTTCAGGGGCACCGAAGATCACTGAAGTTAAAGTGACAAAAAAAAAAAACCAAAACAAAACCCCACACCTCTCTGAGCTGCAGAACAGAAAAGCATGTCCAGACCCGACCCGGCTGGTTCTCGTACCAGATTAACTTGGCAGCAGGAGCAGAAGTCCCCGGCTCTACCCTCATCCTTTCCTGATGGGATAAGATTTCCCCCGCGTGCCGCCCTTTCATCCTCCGCTCTCCAGCCACCCTGCGTGTAGGAAAAAAAAGTGACTGCGTGGAGGAAGGGAGCAGAAAGAAAAAGGACAAGGAAAGGCGGCGGCGGCGGACAGGAAGACTGCTCGAGAGAAATGGTTGGAGGGGAAAAGGCTAGGTCAAGGTGAAGTCACGTCTAGGTTCCGTAGTATTGAAACTCGGGAGTTTTAAAAAGCTAGGCCGGCAAGCCTGAGCTAGTCTGTACGACTTGACACACGCGGCAGGACCTACGAAACCCTTTCCCCTCACCTTTCTAGGCAGAAGTGAGTTACAGTCCCATAACCTTGCATGAGGACAAGGTGAGCTGATTTTCGTGCAGGTGCCTAGCATGGTGCCCATGTCCTGATAGGGGATGGACTTGACTCTGAACCTAAGAGCCCACCGTTACTCCACGGAAAGCAGCTGAGTGGTGGTTCACGTGGGACGTAGCTCTTTTAGTTACAGAAAAGCCAGGCCCCCAAAGGAAAGGGGCGATTTGGGGCCAACCGAAGGCAAGGTGGACTTCCCTCCCTCGGCCTGGGCCAGGGCTTTCTAGACGCCGAATTCTGACCCCCTCTTCAGGGAGGGCCTGGAGCACCGATCAATTCAGCTACTAAGCACCTCCAGAGAAAGAGGGGCACCTACTGGAGACGCCTGCCTGCTCAGGGGACGCGTGTGTGGGTGCGCTTGCAGGTGACTGCGTGTGGTGTGTGTGTATGTGTGTGTGTGTGTGTGTGTGTGTGTGTGCTGGGCGTGGGGCAGGGTTGGGGTCTATTCTCAGAGGCCCTCATCAGTAAGGCAGACAGAAGAGTCGGGGCGCTGGGAGGGAGGCCCTGGGACGTGCCAGCCAGATGCCTGGTGTTTTCACAGCCTCCTGCCAGCCCCGCCTGGCCCTCCTCTGCCAGATCCCGGGTAGGCTGGCTCGAGAACCGGTTTCCCTCCTCCCCAGCGAGTGGGGGCCGGGTGGGGAGGCCCGGACGCCCCGCCTCGCCCCGCGCAGGCCGCTCCTTCCCAGAGGAAGCGTCTAGAATAGAACGCAGGCACCGGCTTGTGAACGCTGGACCGCGGTTCCCGGAGCGGGTGGTGTGTAAACAGAATTGCTGTCAATCACGTCGCGTCGCAGAGTTACAGGCACCGCGCGGTGGATTCTTTGGTGAAAGGAAAGCCTCTTTGCTGGGAGAGTACACCCCCGCCATTTATATCATTGTTGATTTCAGGTGGTCGTCACCTTTTCCAGCTTGGCTCTGAGTTTCTCTCTTCGGTCCTCTTTTTGGATGATCTTTTCTGCCCTTGTAACCCTCCACTTCCCACCTACTGGAATGGCTGAGAAGCGTGTCATCAGGAGGCAGAATTTACCAGCTTTAAAAACATGGGCTTTTAGCCCAAAGCCTGTGGTGCATCCAGAAACCATGAGAACGTTCCCGAAGCTCTCCACTCTGCTTTCAAGGCGGAATGCGTGTCCCTTCACCTCACCTGCCTTTGATTCTCTTTGAGCTGGGCTCCTCACCCCCGGGTGTAGCCACTTGGGACAGGACGCCCCTTACTTCTCTTGGAGGAGGCAGCTATATTTCACAAGGGATAGAATGATTTATGTGCACAATTTAAATAGTTTTGGGGGGCTCTAAGGAATGCAAAATGCAGCATAACTTGAAGGTACAGTATACTTTAGGGAAAACGTGGAATGCATCGAATGTTTTCTTTTCCTTCTTTGAAAGCTAGTTTAAATCTGTTTCACTGACGAAACTGTTTAACCATGTGCAAATGTGTAATTCTGCCTCCTGACACGTTGGCCAGGATTGGGATCACTGGCCATGCCAAGGCTGGAAGCGCAGCTTCAACACCATGGGGTTCTCCCAGCACAGATTCCCTCTACATTTAGAATATATGGAAAGAATAGAAGAACTACTACTTTTTCCAGATTCAATGCCTTCCTTTAAACTCCCTCTTTTAAGTATGCATTTTTTTAGAGAGGGTGTCATATGTATTAACTTTGTTCCCCTGTGAAGATCGTTTGAGTTTTGAACAAAATTGGGCAGTAATTGTAATCAAATATACTTATTTAAAGTCATTTCTATTTTTGCAGAAAATAATTATTCTTCTTTGGAATTGTTGTTTATGCCAAAAAATGAAGATGTAAAAATATTTTAAGTAGTCCAGAAGTCCATGATTGCACCTTCTAGAAATGAAAATGAATTTCATTTCTAGAGATACATTTAAATTTTTCATTATATAACTTTTATTGTGAAACATTTCAGGCATACCAAAAGCCCCACAGAGAATTATTAATATATAACAAGCATCTACTACTCAGCCCAAGAGATGAAGCTTTTCAAGTGTCATCGACGCCCCCACCACACCATGTGTCCCCTTCCTAATCTTATTGCCTTTCCTCACATCCCTCTTATGAATTGATGTTTATCATGGTCACACATTAAAAATATTTTTGTTATGTATGTATTGATTTTTGTTATTTTTAGTTGCTGAGTTGTGTCTGACTCTTCACCATACCATGGACTGTAACCCGCCAGGCTCCTCTGTCCGTGGAATTTCCCCGTCAAGATTACTGGAGTGGGTTGCCGTTTCCTTCTCCAGGGGATCTTCCCCACCCAGAGATTGAACCCACATCTCTTGCATTGGCGGGCAGGTTCTTTACCGCTGAGCCACCTGGGAAGCCCTGTTGTGATACCCTTGATTACAGTAGCTCTGCTTCCGTCCTCTTAACTGCTGCCTAGATATCCACTGTCTGGACGGATGTGCTTCTGTTGAGAGATGGTGGTGGTTCCTACTTTCCCCCATTGTAAACAATGCTGCTGTGGACCTTCTTGTAGATGTTTCTTATAGACACATGTGAAGAATTTCACCCAGGACAGGTGGTTCCTACTTTCCCCCATTGTAAACAATGCTGCTGTGGACCTTCTTGTAGATGTTTCTTATAGACACATGTGAAGAATTTCACATGTGTCAGGATTCTAGGTGCACAATCCATGACTTAATTAGACCCTGTCTACTTACTCTTGAGAGTTGCCAGTTTTACATTTTCACTGTAGAAATAAAATCCAAATTAGCAATGAAAATAAAAAGGAAAAGTCATTCCCATCTCTCCATCCAAAGAAACTCACTTTAAAAAATTTGTTTTTGTGTGTAATCTTCCCTCATAACTCAGTTGGTAAAGAATCTGCCTGCAATGCAGGAAACCTGGGTTCAATTCCTGGGTTGGGAAGATCCCCTGGAGAAGGAAATGGCAATCCACTCCAGTATTCTTGCCTGGAGAATCCCATGGTCAGAGAAGCCTGGCAGGCTACAGTCCATGGGGTCACAAGAGTTGGACACGACTTAGTGACAACACCACCACCACCATAATCTTCCAAGTTTTTTCTTCTATGAGATGTATGTATTTTTATGTATCATATGTGAATATATATAAGTACATTACATGGTATAGGTATATACATGTTATTATATGGATATATGTGTACACATACAAATATATATGTGTATGCAGTTGATCCTTGTAAAACACGAGTTTGAACACACATGCTTGTGTCCACTTACGTGTGATTTTTTTTTCAATAAATACTATAGTGCTACTTGATCAGTGGTTGGTTGAATCCATGAATGTGGAACTGAGAATACAGAGGGCCGACTATAAAATTATATGGATTTTCAACTGCAGGAGGGCTGGGGTGTGGTCATGTCCCCTAACCCCTGAGTTGTTTAAGGGTCAATTGTATATTTGTATTTAATGTTTGGGGATAAAATAAAATATATTCTATATTTTAAAATTCAACATTATATAGTGGGCATTCTACCATATCACTAAATATTCATTAAAGACGCAACTTTAATGGTTACAAATTAGTTCACTGTAGGAATAATTCTTTGGTTTATATAACTACTCATCTGTTAAACATTTAGATAGTAATTTCTCACTCTTATGGAAAATGCTGTGATGAAGTACAAAGTGTTTATGAACCAAAACATTTTTTTTACTTATCTTCTTCATGGTAGTTTTAGTGGGCTTAATCAGTCCTTCTGTTGCTCGAGCAGCTAAAATCTTTAAAGATAAAATAACAGCTTTTAACTTATTTCAATTTTTTGATACTCTTCCCTTGTGGCTCAGCTAGTAAAGAATCTGCCTGTAATGCGGGAAACCTGGGTTCAATCCCTGGGTTGGAAAGATCCCCTGGAGAAGGGAAAAGCTATCCACTCCTGTATTCTGGCCTGGAGAATTCCATGGACTGTATAGTCCATGGGGTAGCAAGAGTCAGACACAACTGAGCGACTTTCACTTTCCCTTTCACATTAACTTGTCTTATTCCTTTCCTTGGCTGTATAGGGTTCTAGTACAGAAGTGTAACACAACTTAGCAATCCATTCTCCGGTAGATGGGCACTTGGGTGTGTCAGGTTTTTGCTGGTGTAAAGAGGGCTGCTGTGTGTGTTGCTGCTGACTTGCAGAAGAGCTTCCTGACGGTTCCAGCTCTTCCAGCTCCAACCTCCAGTAGCAGTTTTGGTAATGAACGAGTTACATCATTTTTCTGAGTCTCAACTGACATCATCTGCAGAATGAAGCCAACAGAGGTAATAACATTGACTGAAGGCTTATGACAAAGCAGCAACTGCTCTAAGTACTTTACATGACTTACCTCATTTAATGCTTACAACTCTATTGAGTACATACCACCATCGCTCCCATTTCACAGATAACTAAACTGAGGTAGAGAGAGCAAAATTACCCAGATTATAATCAATAAATGGCCAGGTCACAATTCAGACTTACAGATTCTGCCCCCATAGTTTGCCCTCTACTTTTAAAAAGGCATTTAATCACACTTGTTTTCTCTCTTTCCTTTTCTCTCCACATTCTTTATGCTGAACCATTTTATAAAGTTGTAGACATCTTGACATTTCACTCCCAAATACTTCAGAATTAACACTTAAGAAAATTAACAGTAATTTAATATCATCTAACATAGTCACATGACATATAGTCATTTAAAACCCACATAAATTATAATGTGTGTAGGCTTACCAGTTTGTATGAGAATTTCTATAGTTTTTCATCATCATCAACACTTGGTATTGTCAGACTAAAAATTTTTGCTAATCTGATGGGGTGCTGAAGTGGTGTCTCATTGTGATTTTAATTTGCGTTTTTCCAATTATTTACAAGGTTGAAGTTATGAGACCATTCTTTTCCCACTCTTATGTGAAACGCTTGTTCATTTCTTTTATCCATTTAACAAAAATTGGTTTGTTTGTCTTAAAAGCCTTCCTTGTTAAGATGGAAACTGGCATGACAAATTCTTACTGTAACTTCAAGTTACTCAGTGGCTCGGCATCACAAATAAATGGTCCATGGAGAATGAAGCTGAAAATAGAGGATTTTTTCCTAAAAGTGATTACTTGGAAATTTGGATTTCAAAGGTAGAAATGAGGCATACAACTTAATGCTGAATAGCAAAATATATCAATACTTAACAAAATTCCCCAAGATAAGCAACAGAAATAGCAGCAGTGCTATATTTAAGTAAGAGAGATGAGTTGAATTCTGTGTCCTATTTCCCACCTCTCCTATTTCCAGGAGTCGACATGTAAATTATAAGGATGCTTGTAGGAATGAGCCCAGGCTTTGTGACTGTCCTTCAGACGACGAGTGAACTGTAGTCGTCAGTGGTCCAAGTCACTCCACTTTCACCAGGACTGAGTCACGGAAAGTCAATAGTAGGATCGTTTAATAATGCTTCAGAGACTTGAAAAAAGCCTGTGAAGAGAGGTTTAAACCCAAATACAGAAACTACAGAGTAAGGTGTTCCCATACTTGTTGTTATTTTGTTTGATTTAAAGAGAACCATTTGTAGCTCCATACCCCTGTTGCTGGGAGATCCAACCAGTCCATTCTGAAGGAGATCAGTCCTGGGTGTTCTTTGGAAGGAATGATGGTAAAGCTGAAACTCCAGTAGTTTGGCCACCTCATGTGAAGAGTTGACTCGTTGGAAAAGACTCTGATGCTGGGAGGGATTGGGGGCAGGAGGAGAAGGGGGTGACAGAGGATGAGATGGCTGGATGGCATCATCGACTCGATGGACATGAGTCTGAGTGAACTCCGGGAGTTGGTGATGGACAGGGAGGCCTGGCATGCTGTGATTCATGGGGTCGCAAAGAGTCGGACATGACTGAGCGACTGGATTGAACTGACCGACCCCTGTTGCTAGCATGGAATTCAGTCTGGGCTGTTAATCCAGATTTTTTTTCAGATAGGAAAGAAGATAAGGTATATCGGCTTATTCATGTGGCATTATAAGAAAATATGAAAAGAAAATAAAGTATGATTAATCACTTTTCAGCAGACAAATGTTAAGATTTGTATTTTAAAGTACAAGTCACTTTACAGTGATTTATAGCATTTCTGTTTCTTATCTAAATGACTATGGAAAATAGAACTATTCTTACAGATGGGGCAAAATGTACTATTTACTACTCTGTAGCTCATTATCTTCAAGCCTTGGATACTGTTTCTAAAATTGCAAGTATAAGATTCAGAAGTAGAAGCCATTGTGTTTCATTGCTATTGGGTCCATCCAGAAAATAATTTTCCTTTAAAAGTGATTTTATGCTGTACCCTGATGGAGATGGGAGTATAATTTTATCAAAGTTAATAGAATTAAGTTAAAATGTGTGTATTTTGTAATATATAAATTATACCTCAATGAAAAAAAGAGAATTGTTGGGGAAATGACTTTTCAGAATGGGTGGCAGAATGGTCCTCAAAGTAGTCACGGGGCCACTTGGGAAGCAGGGAGGGAGTGTAGGGCCGGCCCAGGTTGTCCTGCCTGGTGGTCCTTGTGTCTGGGTGGAAATCTGCACCATCACTGTGACAAAAGACAAAGGGCAGGGCTGCCTTTCTAGCTGCCATGAGGCTTAACAATAAAACCCATGAGCAAATGTTCCCACTGATACTGTCCCCACGGCCGGCTTGAGTTGGAAGGAATGTAATTAGACCCCACTTTCTCTGCACTCTGGCGGGGGTTCAGGAGGCCAGCTGTCTGGAAAACTGTAGGAAGGGGAAATGTACAATAGAAAGCGATTGCATTAGAAGTTTGTTCCAGGATCTTCCCTGGTGGCTCAGTGGTCAAGAATCTTGCCTGCCAATGGAGACACAGGTTCGGTCCCTGATCTGGGAAGATCCCACTTGTTGCAGAGCAACTAAGCCTGTGCACCCTAGGGCCTGGCCTCTGCAACATGCACCACAACCAGAGACCAGCCCTTACTTGCCACAGCTAGAGAAAGCCCGCACACAGCAATGAAGACCCAGCGCAACCAAAAATAAATACAATAAAAATTGTTTTTCACAAAGCTCGTTCCAGTTCTCCTTTTGCATCCAACCCTTTGCCTGAGTGAGAAAAAGGGAACAAGTATGGCACCCCACTCCAGTCCTCTTGCCTGGAGAATCCCATGCATGGAGGAGCCTGGTGGGCTGCAGTCCATGGGGTCGCTGAGAGTCCGACATGACTGAGGACTTCACTTTCACTTTTCACTTTCCTGCATTGGAGAAGGCAATGGCACCCCACTCCAGTACTCTTGCCTGGAAAATCCCATGCATGGAGGAGCCTGGTGGGCTGCAGTCCATGGGGTCGCTGAGAGTCCGACATGACTGAGGACTTCACTTTCACTTTTCACTTTCCTGCATTGGAGAAGGCAATGGCAACCCACTCCAGTGTTCTTGCCTGGAGAATCCCAGGGACAGGGGAGCCTCGTGGGCTGCCATCTATGGGGTCGCACAGAGTCGGACACGACTGAAGCGACTTAGCAGCAGCAGCAGCAGGTAAAAGTAGGTAAGTGGTTTATGCAGTTTTCCCTGGGCTCTCCCCTCCTCCTCCCCATCCCCTTCCCTCTTCTCGTCAAAATTGTGGTGAACAGCAGTGGGTGCCGGGCTTCCTTAGTTCGTGACTTTCTGAATTGGAGGCATCCCATGGAGGGCTTTCACCACTTGTGGTTCTTTTACCCAGACGTCTGCACGCCAACACGTTGGAGAACAGCCATCTAGTGTACCACTTTGCCTTCAGAAAGAGATTTTTATTAGTCAAATCATTCTTATATGTAAATATTTTACGGAAACAAGACTCTTCTAAAATGTCTATACTAACCTCTATTAAAGGTTGAAACATCCTTAGAGTCACATAATCCTGATTCATTCACTCTAATATCAATCTTTTCTTTTGCAAATGAAATTCATTTTCTCTCTCAGAAACCTCTGCACATAGAACGCTAATGCTACTACCAGTAACTGAAGATAAACTGTTATCAAATCAACCTCCCTAAGTTTTGTTTCCTGTTTATTCACGCTATGTTCTCTGTACATTTTGATTTGTTAAGGGGGCAGTTTTCGTGTGTTGCCTATTTGTGTAGAATTACCCTTAGGGTGAATGACTCATCATTTTTCCTCCTTCCCTCTTTTTATTCTCCCTTTCTCTCCATCTATCCCTCCCTCCCTCCCTTCCTCTCTTTCTTTCTGTTTCACAGTATAGGGAAAGAATGTGAACATACATTAAAGCCTTTGTACTTGTATTCAGTCCAGTTTCATTCCTTTCCCTCCACAGGTACCCACTATTCTGAAACTGGTGGTCTTTCCTATCCTTATTTTCATATTTTTTTCACCATGTTGGCTCACATGGTAAAGAATCTGCCTGCAGTGCAGGAGACCCTTGTTCGATCCCTGGGTTGGGAAGATCCCCTGCAGAAGGGAATGGCTACCCACTCCAGTATTCTGGCCTGGAAAACTCTATGGACAAGAGAATTACAGTCCATGGGGTTACAAAGAGTTGAACACAACTGAGGGACTAATACTTTTACTTTTCACTTTCATCTGTCCGTTAACAATTTTATATTGATTCATGTTTTAACATATACATTCATATTTGTATAATGTATGTTATGTCTCACTCAACATTATGTTTTTGGATTTTCTATTTTAGAATTTATTTAGGTTTTGTATTTTTGCTTTTTTCCATCTGCTTCATTTTTTGCCTTTTATTCAACTGTCAATATCTCAAGTTCCCTTTTTTTGAATTTCCTTTTTTCTTCTTTTCATTTAAAAGTTATTATTTCTATTCTTTTAATGTTTATTCTTAGAAATTGTTAAAAGAATGTAAAGTTAATCAATATGTCTTCTCCTCCAAACTAACACTGGGTTTTATGACTGTTTAAACTCAGATCTTCCTTTACAGTGATTTGTGTGATTGTTGACTAGTGTATTCAGTTCAGTTCAGTCGCTCAGTCATGTCCGACTTTTTGCAACCCCATGGAATGCAGCACGCCAGGCTTCCCTGTCCATCACCAACTCCTGGAGCTTGCTCAAAGTCATGTCCATCGAGTTGGTGATGCCATCCAACCATCTCATCCTCTATTGTCCCCTTCTCCTCCTGCCTTCAATCTTTCCCAGCATCAGGGTCTTTTCAAATGAGTCAGTTCTTCGCATCAGTGGTCAAAGTATTGGAGCTTCAGCATTAGTCCTTCCAGTGAATATTCAGGACTGATTTCCTTTAGGATTGACTGGTTTGATCTCCTTGCAGTCCAAGGGACTCTCAAGAGTCTTCTCCAACACCACAGTTCAAAAGCATCAATTCTTCGGCACTCAGCTTTCTTTATAGTCCAACTCTCACATCCATACATAACTACTGGAAAAACCATGGCTTTGACTAGACGGACCTTTGTTGGCAAAGTAATGTCTCTGCTTTTTAATATGCTGTCTAGTCATAACTAGACATAGTTTGGTCATAACGTTCCTTCCAAGGAGTAAGCGTCTTTTAATTTCATGGCTGCAGTCACCATCTGCAGTGATTTTGGAGCCCCCCAAAATAAAAGTCTCTCACTGTTTTCATTGTTTTCCCATCTATTTCCCATGAAGTGATGGGACCAGATGCCATGATCTTAGTTTTCTGAATGTTGAGCTTTAAGCCAACTTTTTCACTCTCCTCTTTCACTTTCATCAAGAGGCTCTTTAGTTCTTCTTCACTTTCTGCCATGAAGGTGGTGTCATCTGCGTATCTGAGGTTATTGATATTTCTCCCTGCAATCTTGATTCCAACTTGCGCTTCATCCAGCCTGGTATTTCTCATGATATACTCTGCATATAAGTTAAATAAGCAGGGTGACAATATACAGCCTTGAACGTACTTCTTTCCCGATTTGGAACCAGTCTGTTGTTTCATGTCCAGTTCTAACTGTTGCTTCTTGACCTGTATACAGATTTCTCAGGAGACACTTGAGGTGGTCTGGTATTCCCATCTCTTGAAGAATTTTCCACAGTTGTTGTGATCCACACAAAGGCTTTGGTGTAGTCAATAAAGCAGAAGTAGATGTTTTTCTGGAACTCTATTTCTTTTTCAATGATCCAATAGATGTTGGCAATTTGATCTCTCGTCCCTCTGGCTTTTCACAATCCAGCTTGAACATCTGGAAGTTTACAGTTCATGTATTAATGTATTAGACTAATTAGTATTAGACTGGTGTATTAGTATTACCTTATTTTTAAAGTCCTCTCAGATTAGTATCAGTTTTATTATTTACAGTAAATCATTATTTAATTTTGACAATGTGTTTACCAATTTCTTTATTCATCCTTATGGTCTCTACCTCTTTATTCTGAATTCAATTGTTTTTCTTACTGAAGCAAACCTTATGGTAGATTTTTTAGGAAGAGTTGATAAGTGGGAAACTCCCAGACTTTGTTGGTTTGAAATTTCTGCTTCACTCAGTCTGAAATATAAATTTAGTTGGGTATAGAATTCTAGGATGAGTATTATTCCTCTTAGCAACATAAAGAGGCCATTTGCTTCCTGTAGACATCTGTGGTGACTGAGGACAAGTTTGACGATGGTCTAATTGTACACTTTTTTGCTTTTTGTTTTTAGAGTATCTGGTTGCTTTTAAGATTTTTTTTTTCTATCATTGACATTCCAAAGTTGCACCAGAGTATATCAAATTGTGAATTTTAAAAATTATACTGCTGGGATGTGTGCATGCTTCTGAAATCTGAAGACTCATTTATGTTTTGCTTTATATCTAGAAAATTCTCAGGTATAATTTTTCTTAAATATTATCTCTTTCTCACTTTCTCTCTTTTTTTTTTTTTGTCTGAAATTTCTACTTGATATATATTGAAACTTCTTGATCTGTTTTTTATGGCTCTTGGCCACAATTTCATAGTTTTTCTGTCCCACATTCTGAGAAATTTCTTCCAGTCTATCTTCTGGTTTGTGGATTCTTTCTTCATTTTTGTCTTAAGTATTCATTCCCCTTTCCATTGAATTTTTAATTTCAGTGACTCTGATGTTCATTTATAGAGACTCAATTTTGTTCTTTTTCAGAGTTGTTTATTCTGTTTTTATGTTGTCTTCTTTTTTTCCCTGTCTTCTATGCCTTGGTTTATATCTTTAGTCATGTTGTAGGCATTTCATAGTCTCTCAGAATGTTCTTTTATATGTAGTTCTCTGAGTGCGGATTCTCCTCCCTGCTGTATCTGTTGACTCACCCATGGTAGTTTATTCTTTCATAGACCTTGTAATTTTTGACTATGAACTTATCTTTAATTATGTTTCCTTCCCAGGAGATGTGAAAACATCCCCATGGAGTGCATGTACATTTTTACTGCTTACAGATAAGGTTTCAAATATCCTGACTTGATTTTTAAATTTTATTTCTCAACTTAGGATTCCTGAGTCAAGCATATAGTATAAATTCAGCCACCATGCACTCAGGCCTGGAGTTGCCATTTCTCAAAGGTGTTTTTCTCCCATCCAAGATCCCAGACATACAAGACACTATTTAGCAACGCAACCAAACTTTACTATAGTGGCCTCATTTGGAAGAGTTTCATTTTTCTAACGTAATAAGAAGGTTGGAAATAGCAAGAGCAGGGAAGAAATACTGTCATCCATGTCCTTTTCCTCAAGCTCCTTATATCTTCCTACCTCTTTATCCTTAAGGAATGGCTTTTACCATTCTGCTTGTTTCATGGTGACAAACTGGCCTATTTCGCTTCCAGCCTCATGGCCACAGTCCAGGTGGGAAAAGGGAGAAGAAAGCAACAAGAAAGAAGGAATGGCTTCCAGATCAGGAAAACCAAACTCTCCCTGAAGTCCCTAGCCCACTCTGCTTACCTCTCATTGGCTGGAACTGTATCACGTGGTCACCCCCAGCTGCAAAGATGTAGCCACTCAGCTTCCACGTAAGGCCTTGCCTTTGATGTTTCTCTTCATTTGTGCCACTGAAGATTTCCTTTGCCTTCCTCTACAACTTGGCTGCTAAAACCTTAATTCATTCTATCCAGTTTTTTTTCCCCTCTGAGTCCTTTCAAAGGTCTGAGATCTCACAGGCTCTGCTCTTATTTCTTCAGCCTCAGATATCCACATTGTGAGGTTAGGGTGGGGGTAGTCCTTCTCAGAAAAACATACTTTTTTTTTTAAGTACTTGTTTTTTTTAAGTAGTTTTTATTTATTTCTTGGCTGTGCTGGATCTTCAGTGCTGTGCAGGTTTTTCTCTAGTTGCGACGGGCAGGGGCTGCTCCTGGTTGCGGTGCACGAGCTTCTCGGTGTGGTGGCTTCTCCTGCTGTGGAGCACTGACTCCAGAGCGCACAAGCTTCTGTAGCTGCGGCCTGTGGCATCAGTCGTTGCGGTTCCTGGGCCCCAGAGTACAGGCTCAGTGGTTGCGGCCTGGCATGTGGGATCTTCCCGGCTCAAGGATGGCACCTGCATCTCCTGCTTTGGCAGGTGGATTCTTTACCGCTGAGTCACCGGGGAAGCCCTATATTTGGTTTTAAAAGCAATTCTGATACCTGTAACTAGGGACACAATGCTCAAAACCTGTACAGGAGGCAGTGGGCAGACTGGTTCAGGTATTCCTTAACCTTTAATTAGTTATCCTGGTCATTTGTTCCACTATCCACTTCAGCACTCCGTAACTGCTGAGCTTAGAGCCCTGCTGAGAAGAACGGTTCCTATCTCCATGGCAGCCTCACTGGTGCTAGCTTCAATGTGTGGTTTCCTCTGGCTTATCTATCAATAGGCTTCCATCTCCTTTTTTGTCCTTCATAAATTTGTCAAATTTTCTAATTGACTGTTGGCACTTTTTCTTGCTTAAGCACTATTATGGAAATAACTAGTTTTTGTGTATCATCATTTCAACTTGATTTTGGGAAGTAGGCTGAGGAAATGTTTATAGATGATTTGCAACCTTGAATCTCCAAATATAATGGTCATGCATCCTATTTGCTCAGCACTAAGCCTGGCACTAAGTGAAACAAGAGAATACAGTATAATATCTAATCCTTAGCACCAGTGATGTGCTATAGACAGCTATCACCAAGTCACACGAACCAATGGATAAAATTGAAAGAATTTTATGACTTGGTTGACTTTGCTTCGACATCTTGAAATTAACCATGGTAGCAGTATTCATACCACTGAAATCAGCAAATACTATGAATCAGCCCCTTCACCTCTTTGAGAGCTGGTTGGTAGACGTTTGTCTATACACCACTAGTCTTTAGTAACATAAGACATATACTGAGGAAAAAGAGAAGTCCAAGCAAGAGAGCCGTCAAGTACAAACCAGACACTCCAAATGCTAAGGAATTCAGACAGCAGGAATCATTGTTGACTCTAACAGCTGAGGAAGGCTGGCAAGGTAGCAGCAGGGCAGACAGAGCATTGCTGCACTTGTCAAAGTGCAAGAGTGGGCTCTGAAGCCAGAGTTTGAGTTCTAGCTCTTTCACTTACAGCTGTGTGACCTGGAAGAATGACTAAATCTCTCTAGTAAGCGTAACGACAGTCAGCATTTACCAACTCCTTATCATGGGTAGACACTGTGCTGGGTGCTTTTCCACAGATGAACTTAATCCTTACTTTCATCATATGCAAAATGCTGTCTACTGAAGGGGCTATTCTGAGTATTCCATGACATGATTCACGTAAAGTCTCCATAAAATGTGGTAAAACTGCCAAATTTCTTAAAGAAGGTAAGAAATTTCTACATGCAGATTTTCCTACAAGGCCTTGAAAGATGAGTTTGTCTGGTTATGTGAAGGGACTGGCAGAGGGCATTTCAGCCAAAGGGGAGGCGGGTCCCAAAGCACAGAGAAGAGGCAAATCGGAGTGTGGGCCCTGGTTCTGATGCTAGCCTGAATGGAGCAGAAACTGTGCTGTGTGTGGGGGATGGGGTAGCGGATGAGGATAGATTGTACCGAGTCCAGTGTTCTAACTTTAAATTTCACGTGATGGGAACTAAGGGAGCCACTCTAAGTTCTTGAAGGGGTAGAGAAATTATTAAAGTGGAATTTTTAAGAATAGGATTCTGGCAGGCAGGCACTTATGCAAAATGCATTGGAGAGAGGGCAAAGACAGAAGCAAGAGGTGGCAGAAATAGAGGAGAAAAGGCCGGATCTGAGAGGCAGTTCAAGAGACAAAAAGAATAAGATTATTTTATAAGTGATTAAGCCAGAAATATGTAGTCATGATACTTGGAGGAGTAATCTGGACCAGGAATTAAGAAAAATAAGAAATGGTTACCAAAGGAGAAGAGGGGTGGGAGAAGGATAAATTAAGAGTTTGAGGTTAACAGGTACTACTGTATAGCACAAGAAACTGTTTAATGTCCTGTAATAACCTAAAATGGAAAAGAACCTGACAAAGAATAGATACACACGAAAAACTGATCACTTTGCTGTATACCTGAAACTAACATAACATTGTAAATTAACTATACTTAAATTAAAAAAAATAAGGGAGATTCTTTCTTTATCCCTACCTCCTCAATCCTCCCCCAGAAAACAAAACTATTCTAATTTAAAAGAACATATGTATATTTTAATCAGCAGAAAGTTTTTTTTTCAACATTCCATGTGGGTTTTGGTATTTACGTTTAATTAGATTAAGTTAATAGGAATAAAGTTTTTGAGTGTTTGTTGAGTTTTGTAACTGAATGTCATGGCATGTGTAGTTAATCTTATTTTCCTAAATACCCACAAAATGATGTTAAATAATGGTTTTATCATGGTTTGGAGCTAGAGTTTTTTTCTTAACCTTTGCAGAGGGTGGAGAAATGGGACACACAACTGGGTAGCACAGGAGTGTGTGAGTGAATGTTGGTGCGCGCCTGTCAGCAGGACCGATGCTAGAGGTTGTCCCTGCTGCGGGGAGGCTGTGCGTGGAATGCCTGCCCGGCCAGGCTCGCGTCCTGAGCAGCAGCCAGCAGGGACACCGGGGCTGTGTGTGGCACCTCACCATTCTGGCAACAGCCGGCTGTGGCCAAGGCCTCGGGGACCTTTACGCTGCTCCACCCAGTGGAGAGTCCTTGGTCCCATCTTTCCTGAGTTCTGAGCAGCCTGGACATTGGATCACTCTCTCCGTTGTGAGAAACACTCTTTCCTTTTACCTCGCGGGGCACCATATCCTTCTGATTCTCTTCCCTGCTCTCTGGCTAATCCTTTTTGATAAGTTTATCACCCGGATGTTAAATGTTGGCGCTCTCAACACTTATTCCTAAATCCTTTTCTCTTTGTGCTCTCTCTCTCTTTCTGTTGTTACTGTTGACTCTCCACCTGGCAAACTCACTGCTTCCCATGGTTACCACCTCTATGCCAGTGATTCCTAAAGTTCTCTCTCCAGCCTGACCTTTCCTTTGAATCCTAAACCTGGAGCCAACTGCTCACTCAACAACCTTTGCCGTCTCAAAGGCGCCACGGATTCAGCACGTTCTAAACCGCGCGGTCTTTTCCCTCGAGTGTCGTCCTCTTTCAGCTTTGCCCATTTTCATCGTAAGTCACCAGTGTTCATCGGAAACCTAGCCAGAAACTTCGGCATCCTCCCCAATACCCTCATCTCTCCATTCTGCTTTTCTGCCAAGGATCCAAATCTATCCCCAAACCCTCAAAAGTTTACCTCCTAAATAGCTTTCGGCTATATCTACATTTTTGTATCTCTGTGTTCACCATTGTGCAATTACTTGGCTTAATGTAATAAATGCCTGATTTGTTTTCCAGAACCTACTTTTGTTTCTTTTAAATAATCTATTGGGCTTTCTGAATAGTAGTTGCCCATCTTTTCCAGACACAAGTTTGGTCACGTTCCCTCGGGGCACACAAAATCCTTTGTATCTGTCAGGATAAATTAGGTAATACTGTAGTAACAACCACAGAAATCTCGTTAGCTTTCAACAGCAGCAGCTTACTGCTCATTCACAACATATCTGTGGCTTTGCTCCGTGGAAAGCCCACATTGGGATTCAAGCTGATGAAGCAGGCTCTGTGTGACTGCTGGTCACTATGGCAATGACAGTGACCAAAGAGAAAGTGTGATCTGCTTGCTGGCTCTTAAAGCTTCTGTCTGAAAGGGACACATGTCACCGCTGCCCGCATTTCACTGGCAGGCAGGTCACAAAGTCTCTTCTTTTTATTTTTTAAAAATAATTTTACTTATTTTTCATTTTTGGCTGCACTGGGTCTTTGTCACGGTGCTTGGCATTTCTCCAGCGGGGGCTCCTCTTCTTCGTGGTGCGCTGGCTTCTCATTGCGCTGGCTTCTCCTGTGCAGCACAGGTTCTGGGTATGTGGGCTTCGTAGTTGAGGTTTGTGGGCTTAGTCGCTCCACGGCATGTGGGATCTTCCTAGACTGGGAATCGAGCCTGTGTTCCCTGCACTGGAAGGTAGATTTTTATCCACTGGACCACCAGGGAAGTCCCGCAAAGTCTCTTCTGAGTTCAGTAGGGAGGGATGCATAATCTTTTCTCAGGGAGAAATGCTGGAGGAGGTGAAGCCGGAATATTTGGTGACCAAGAATGCAAATTACCACACTCTTCAGTCACTTCCTATTTTTCTGAGGATAAAAAACTTAGCAGGCCTACAAGAGTCCTGGTGATGTCTGAACTCTCACCTCCCTACCGCTCACTGCCTGTACTCTAACACATTATTCTCCCATTCTCTGAACAGGCCACACACTCTGTTTTTCAGGGTCCTTGAACATGCGGATCCTTCTATATGTTCTCAACCTGTCTTCCATGAAGACTATTTCTTCATGTCTCAGCTAGGTTGTCACTTCTACCCAGAAACTTTTCCTGGTCCCCCCAGCCTAGGTCGGCTTCCTTTGTCCTATGTTTGCAGAGAACTGTATTCTTTTCCTTCAGAGCACTAATGTGAACTTTTAATTATCAACCCACTGGTGTGATTAGGTGATGAATGTCTGTCTTCCCGGTCCTGACTCTGAGATCCATGTCGGTTCCAAAAGAGAACTCTGTCTGTTTTGCTCATCATTGTAGACAGTACCCAACATGATGCTTTAAACATGATAGATCTTCAATGACACTTGATTGAATGAATGAAGGAGAAGGAAGCTGAAATGCTTAGAAGAACCACAAGAAGAGTTGAGTATGTTTAGCTTGGAGACGAGAATACTCCTGTGGAACAGGCTAAAAGCTACACATGTATGAAGGTGAAGGGCTTCATGGAAAAGTGGGAGTACATTTATTTTTATTCCTTCACAGAGCATATCTAGGTCCAAAGTTTAGAAGTTAGGGAAAATGCAAATCATGGCAACCTAAATGTCCACTGACATGCGAATGGATAAAGAAGACTGTGTTTTGTGTGTGTGTGTATATAGATGTATATGGGCTTCCCTTGTGGCTCAGCTGGTGAAGAATCTGCCTGCATGTGGGAGACTGGGTTTGATCCCTGGGTTGGGAAGACCTCCTGGAGAAGGGAAAAGGCTGCCCACTCCAGTATTCTTGTCTGGAGAATTCCATGGACTGTATAGTCCATGAGGTTGCAAAGATTCGGACATGACTGAGCAACTTTCATTTTCACCTCACTTTCATATATATATATATTACTCAGCCATAAAAATGAATGAAATAATTCCATCTGCAGCAACATAGATGATGGATCTAGAGGTTATCATAGTATATGAAGTAAGTCTGACAGAGAAAGACAAGTATCATTTGATATCACTTATATGTGGAATCTTTAAAAAGATACAATTGAACTTATTTACAAAACAGAAACAGACATGTGGAAAACAAACTTATGGTTACCAAAGGAGAAAGGGGGGGGAAGGGTAAACTAGGAGCATGGAGCTAACATAAACACACTGCTATATACAAAATAGATCAGCAAGGACCTACTGTATAGCACAGGGAACTATAATCAATATCTTGTCAGAACTTATAATGGAAAAGAATCTGGAAAAGAATATAGTATACACACACAACTGAATCAGTATGCTATATACCTGAAACTAACGCAACATTTTAAATCAACTGCTGCTGCTACTGCTAAGTCACTTCAGTCGTGTCCAGATCTGTGCGGCCCCATAGACGGAAGCCCACCAGGCTCCCCCATCCCTGGGATTCTCCAGACAAGAACACTGGAGTGGGTTGCCATTTCCTTCTCCAATGCATGAAAGTGGAAAGTGAAAGTGAAATTGCTCAGTCGTGTCTGACTCTTAGCGACCCCATGGACTGCAGCCTACCAGGCTCTCCACCCATGGGATTTTCCGGGCAACAGTACTGGAGTGGGGTGCCATTGCCTTCTCCCTTTAAATCAACTATACTCCAATAAAAAAAAAGAAAGAAGTTAGAGGCAATGGATCAGATTTCAGTTCACAGTAAAAATGAACTTTTTGATAAAGTGAGTATTGATATTAGAAATTCTCTGTTCTTTGTATTTGTTCAAGTAGAAAATGTCAAAAGACATTCCAGATCATAATGGACATCGTAAAAGACATTCTACCATCTAGATGGTAATGGAAGGTAATATTTGATCCCCAAACTCCAAAGTGGCATAATGCTATTAGAAAATAGAGATCGTAAACAAGGAGGCAAGAAAAATATAGGGCACTGATTATCAGATAATATTACTGTGCCTCTAGAATGGCACAGGAAATAGGCGCCATATAAATGTTCTCATCTGGGTTTGAAATTTCTGACTGACACAGAGGATCTTCAGGTAGATCCTCCCCAATCTATGCCTTCATCTATAATTGCTTAAATAAATTGATTACAGATGTGTCTTTTTTGGAGTGCCAAGCGGGTAGGCAAAATAATTTATAAATAGAAACTGCCTTAGATAATGAAAAACTACAACACTATATATCATGCCGTGCTGAATAGTGCTTAAATAATAGCAAACAGTTATACATACCATGAAAGCCATGTGTTAATTCCATTTTCAAAAGTGTTTTTATATATATACATATATATGACATACATGTAGCATACTTTTAAAAACTTCCCTCTTTTACATTTTTATCAGAATAACAGGTGCATGGCTTATATTACATGGTTTAAAAAAAGTGTGGATGAGGTTATAACATTGTAATGCATTCAGTAGATATAAATCACCATTGTAATATAAGGCAACATTTTACAGACTATTAGGAGTTACAGGAGTCAGGTAACACTGGAATAGTTAAAAGGAGTTTTCTTGAACGAGGAGCACTTAAGTGAGTCCCTAGAAATGGGGTAGGTTTTTATGGATGGATGAGCAGGAAGAAATGCATTGTATATGACTATCATGTTCTAGGTCTTCTGAGTCAGTTTTGATTTCAAATATGAGCATGATCCTCCAGGTATGTTCGTAATTGCTAGAGCTGGTGGGTTTGAAATACGGTCATTGTGGACATGAACGAGTGCATGGAAGTGAAATAGGGGATGGCTAAGCAATGAGTCAAGTGGATCAGTGCTTAATCAGAGCAGGCATTGGGACTGGGGCAGAGCAGCAGTAAGCGTCATCTCCCATCGTCCGATAGACGGCTATCTGTCCACGGTGTCAGATCCTTCCTTACCCCCCAGCCCCATGGTAAACTCATATGACATCCTGACCTCCCAGGGGAAAAAACGTTTGCAACAGTTGGAAATGTGATAGAACAAGAAACACGCAATCAGTACGTGCAATCGGCTGCATAGATTGTGAAACAATAGTCATGGTACTACTTGTTCTGGACAGGATAAAAATTGTAAATCTTTCATAAGTTAGAAACTCGAGCTTAAGAGAGGGCTGCCAGGTCACGTGGTGCCCCCTCCCCTCCCCCTTCCAACTCCCCAGCCTCGTCTTTCCAGCTGGTGTCTGCCCCTCGGGCACAGGACACAGGTTTTGGAGGGCGGAGCAGTTCAGTGAGATTTTGCTCAAACTGTAGACTCCTTGTTTCTCTCTACTCCTATGACAAGGCACTAGAAATAAGGTAGAAAAAGGGAGTGGGGACTGAGAGAGTGTGTGTGTGTTCAGTTGCTCGGTCATGTCCTATTTTTTGTGGCCCTGTGGACTGTAGCCCACCCGGCTCCCCTGTCCATGGGATTTTCCCATCAAGAACTAAAAGCAAATTAGATTTTCAGGGTTTTTTTTGTGTGTGTGTGTTTCTAGGCTATGAATAAAATGTTTGTGAACAAAGAAAAAGGTGCCTATGGAATACATAGAATGTAAAACCATGAATTCATTCAGAGGAAGCATCTCCATAGAAGGAAAACATTTGATCATTTTTAACTTTTCTTGGGTCCAAAATTCATCATAACAGTTAAAAACTGCTGTACTATATGGGAGCATTTAGGAGGGGCTACATGAAAATGTGAACAGCAGGGAGGGAGGAGGGAGAAGGGTTCAGGATGGGGAACAAATGTATACCTGTGGCGGATTCATTTCGATATTTGGCAAAACTAATACAATATTGCAAAGTTTAAAAATAAAATAAAATTTAAAAAAAGTGTGAACAGTAAGGCAAGACTCAGTGCTTTAGTGTCATTTTTCTTCTGTTGATTCTTACTTGAATCTTTTCATTTTATTGTTTTCATTCAACAAGAGTCTCACTTTAATTAAGAAAATCCAGCGTCTGGCAATGACATGGTGAAATCACAGGCCAAAGAGATGCGACTGTGGGCATGACAGAAGGATTCTGATTCCTGTTATCCTCATTACGCCAAAAAATACCACGCACTGAACTTTATTCCTGAATGTGAAGTCTTCCTCTGGATAGTGTGTGTAACTCACACTTCACTGTTAGAATTGTCTATGTTCCTTCCTTAGGGCTTCCTGATGGCTCAGTTGGTAAAGAATCCTCCTTCAATGCAAGAGACCCTGGTTCAATTCTTGGGTCGGAAGATCCACTGGAGAAGGGGTAGGCTACCCACTCCAGTATTCTTGGGCTTTCCTTGTGGTTCAGCTGGTAAAGAATCCACCTGCATTGTGGGAGACCTGGGTTCAATCCCTGGGTTGGGAAGGTCCCCTGGAGAAGGGAAAGGCCACCCACTCCAGTATTCTGGCCTGGAGAATTCCATGGACTGGATAGTCCGTGGGGTTGCAGAGAGTCGGACACGACTGAGCGACTTCCACTTTCAGTTCTTTGAGTCCTCCTAAGTCTGCAGTATTATCACTATCTTCATACCAAATAGAGATCTGTGATAGCTAAAAGTGGCTTCTTTTCTCGTCTCCTGTCGCTGCTGTTCCTTTCAGTGGACTCAGCTTTCGACTGTGGGTCACAGCAGCTCTGAACACATGGTCATATAATTCATTAGTGTTTAGACAGGACCTGTGTCTCAGCCAATTAACACATTCATTCAAACCTGTTTCTGAAAAATTGTTAAAAACCACTTTGTAGGGTTTGTGCTCATAGAGCAACCTGTGGGCACTAATAAACATAGTTATATCTTAGATAAATACACTTATTAAATATATTTAGTTTTGTTTTTGATTTGGTACCACCCTCCCCTAAATTGTCTTTAAGCTGCTGAGAAAGTTGGCTTCACTGAAGCAGAAGGGAAATGAGATGCATTTAGGTTTAGGGGAATGGTTCTACATTCTGGTTTGGATGAACTGCAGCAGTCAGTGATTCTCCCAGTGATCTCTCCAAAATGCCAGTGAAGTGAAAGTCACTCAGTTGTGTCCAACTCTTTGCAACCCCATGGACCGTACAGTCCATGGAATTCTCCAGGCCAGAATACTGGAGTGGGTGGCCTTTCCCTTCTCCAGGGGATCTTCCCAACCCGGGGACTGAACCCAGGTCTCCCACATTGCAGGTGGATTCTTTACCAGCTGAGCCACAAAATGCCAAATGACAGGAAAAAAAGGTTGTGGCAAGTGTGCTAGCTAAAATGATAGACAAAGTGAATATAACTGTTGAAGACAATAATTTAATGTAAATTCACACACCGAGGGCTTCCTTGTTGGCTCAGATGGTAAAGACTCTGCCTGCAATGCAGGAGACCTGGGTTTGGTCCCTGGGTCGGGAAGGTCCCCTGGAGGAGGGCATGGCAACCCACTCTAGTATTTTCGCCTGGGAAATCCCATGGACAGAGGAGCCTGGAGGGTTACAGTTCACGGAGTCGTAAAGAGTCAGACATAACTGAGCGACTAATACTTCCACTTGTCACATAGCGAAGTTTGGCCTAGACAAAAATGTTTCTTGCTCCTGTTTAAGCGCATTAAAGACAGCAATCTAGGCAATATATTGAGATTCATTACTAACTTTCTTCACAACTTTTAAAATATCTTGGTTTAATCAGGTCACTGATTCAAAACCATTCATTGAGTGCCGACATTGTGACAGATCATATATTCTGTGCTACTACATGCTACTTTCTGACGTATTCTTTCCTCATTCTCCTCCTCCTCCTCCTTTTCCTTCTATCTCTGAGACCTCTTAAACATTCCTACTTAGATTTGTCTTAATTTTTTCCCTCAAGCTTTGTTTTCAACATATGAATGTGAAGTTTTCCCACAGAATCTATTTTTTCCCCTGTTTCAACCCTCTTGGAAAGGAATGTCCTCAACTGAAAAAGTGGAAAATATCCACTAATTTTAAACATAAATATAATCATGCAAATCTATAATGATGCTGTTTCTTTAGCTGTGATGAAATGGTGAACTTGGTCATTGCTATGTTTATTTGGTATGTGACCTTGCTTTTCAGAGAACTTCTGTCCACTTTGAGAACCACCTTACATTCCTTACTCAGTGGACTAACAAGGACAAAGCAGCCCAACTAAGAGCAAAATAATTTCAACAACCTTGAAAATGTGTAAGAAAGTGTGGCCAACAGAAAGCCTTCATTCTCTGTGTTTATACTGGTACCAATCTTAACAGAACACCGTTAACTCAACCTAAAGCTATGCTTTTTCAAACAATTCAAGTTCAAGGGCATCCCACTTATAACTAATCATGTTCCAGACCTATAAAATATTTGCAGCAACAATCCAAGCTGGCATATAAGTTAAAGCTCACTCTGGGCTGCTTACATTTACACGATCAGCCTGGGACTGGCTCATCCCACCGCATTGGATCACAATACCTCATGATCAAGTGTAATTCACATCTCATGATTCTAGGAATCGATGTACATGGATACACAGTTATATTATTATTAAATCCAATTGCTTTGCAATTAACCTGATATGACACCTATACAAATGATTCAAATAAAGAGCCTCATGTTTCACAGGAGACAATCAATAAAGTGAAATCACAGCTCCTGACAATGCCAGCAATTTGGCTTGTTACTACAGTGCTACATTTTTCTCAGGTCGAGGCTGCTGCTCCCCTGTTGAATCACAGCTACCATAACTTTCAACTACTGGCAATGGTTATGCCTCACAGAAGCATAACATTCCAATATACTTGGACATTCCTAACCCATCTTTGCTGAGTCATGAAAAGTTACAATCAATCTGGGGTGTACTAAATCATACATCTTCCTTCTTTGCTCCTGAAATGGAATTAGAGCTCCTTTCCCCAGGAAAGGCTCCATAATGGTGAAAAGGAAAATAGTTGACTTTGTTGACTGCGTATGTTCTTAGGACAAAAAAAGGAAAAAAAACAATTCTGACTCTTCGTCTTGCACAAATGTTTTACAACTAACTGTCCGAAAGCAAAACCAAATCACAACAGCATCTGTCCCAGTTATTATTGTTGTTATTATTATTCTGTAGCTTAATTACCTCCATTTCAATTAAGTAAAAGCACTTCACAGCTACAACCCTGGTCTAAATCAACATTTTGTAAAAATGTTACAACCTTCTTTTTATCTCACCCTCTTTTGGCAGATTTTTGCCAGTGTGTGTGTCTGCCAGACAACTGGTGGTAGAGATTCGACTTCTTGAGAGCAGAGACTGTATATGTCCTTTCAAGATCTAAAAGACTTGTGCACAGACATTCCATAGGTATTTGATGACAACCTATTTAAGTAGTGCCTAGTTGAGACCTTATAACTCCTTAAGTAGACTGAACTTGACCTTATGAATATTTAGGACAGGCACTGATCAAAAAATGTGTTTTTCCCCACGTCTCTCTTTATATACTTGTTTTTAAACAGAGACCAGTCAACTCAGGGTATGTTTCCATGAGGCCATTTTCATCTCTTGAAATGGGGAGAATAGAGCATTAAGTATGAGAAATGTGTCTCTCTTTAAACAACCAGCGTGGCTGATTGAAAACAATGATTTATTTAATACTCTAAGCAGAGTCTGTTCTCCATGAATCATACTGTATACATAATGGTGATGAAAATGTTCAGTGTGAAATTTCTCCCTGGCCAGGGAGGAAACCATGCGGGTGAATCACAGTTTTGGTGATGACTGTCCTGAGGAAGCTAAACTGGGAAGCCACAGGTTAAAAAAGGAATGGCGAGAGAATCCTTAACCGGAGTGAATACAACGGTCATCAACTCCCAGAAGGCAAACAGACGCCCCCTTCCGCTGCTTATACCCAGAGGAGAGTCTGCAGAAGAGGAGTTCCTGGAGAGAAACTCTGAAAGCAGAGGGAACCAGACACACTGAGCATGTGGAGTGACCCAGGGACTGGGAAAAGAAACAGGACTTGTCCTTGAGGGAAGGGAGATAAACGGCTGCCTGTTTGAGGAACACTACTGCACGCACTCACTCCTGTGAAAGAAATTCATTTAAACGCAATTGGGTTAGAAATGGAGATTTACATGGATGGGTTTAACGGAGAGGAGCGTGTGAGAGACCGTCAAGATGTGCATCAGTCACTTGCTCAAAACTGAACAGCACTGACGACTTAGGATAACAGTGTTAAGTGGGAAAATGGGCCACTAACTTGTAATGAAACTATGACTGCAATTATGTTAAATATGTGTGTTATGGATACAAACTGATCAGGAATCCAGAGAAATTAACATAGTTGTTGTGTTAATGGAGTGATGTTATTTGTCTTCCAGGGTTTATATTGCGTGGGTGTGAAAGTGAGGGAGAGATTATACGCTGACTCTGATAGTAAGATGGTGACACAAGGAATAATAGACAAGGAATCAGTAAACCGGTGTTGAAGTTTCTCCCTGCATGCCGGCTGTGAACCTAACCTCTCCAAGCCTCAGTGACTTTACATAGAAAATGGAAATAACAGCACCCACCCTGCACTAATAGGGTAGTGAAAACACTTGGTAAGTTGGAAGTATTTTGTGAGATCGCGTGACAGATTAAGATCAGAGTGCCGTATAGACAAGATACTTAGAAAGTCCAGAACTCAAACAGTGATCCCCAAACTCTTTCTCCACAGTCACACAGGAGCTGGACAACGTGTGTTAGATCATAACTGCTCAATGTACAGAGTACAATCACTTATTGTGCGCCAACTAATTGTTTTCCTAACCAGGTTTCCCAACACCATTTATAGAATAATCCATTTTTCTTCCATTTGAAATGATTCGAAATGGTCCCTTCATCATATACCTGACTTTATTTCTGAACTCTACTGTTCCTTTCCTTACCATTCTCTTTTAACTTTATGACTATTGTAGCTTTGTAATATTTGTAATTTGGTTGGGCAACTTTTTACGTTTTTTTTTTTAATGGTATCCAGGGTAGAGTGGGAGCTATTAAGTTCATTAACCAAGCTTGGGCCCAAAAAAGTTAAGTAACCAGCCTGAGGGCGCACAGCGGTATAGCGTAGGCTTAGAAGCGTCTTCGTAAACAGAGAAAGCTTAGTTTAAATCCTGATTTCTTACTTACCATCTGGGTGACCCAGCATACATTACTTAATCTCTAACCTTCTTTCTTCATCTGTAAATGGACAATACCACCACCTACCTCAGAGTGTTGTGCTGGGGATTAAATTACAAAATGAGCTGGATTTCCCTAACGCCGTGCTGGCAGGCAGTCCTCCCTCGTACGCACTCCTAGTGGCAGTGGACATAGCTTCCCTTTCTTAGATTTTCTTGCATCTGCAAAAAGAAGAGCCAAGAATTATCACCAGCTTCTACACAGCATCCTGAGGGCTGGCTTTGCGGTACAGAGATACATAACTACAGTAAGGAAACAAGGCATTTTTAAAGTACGTATGCGCGTCTCCCTGGCTGTGGCAAAGCAGGAGACACTGTGTCCCAGATAATCTGTAAAATGCGCTGTCATCATGCAGCCAAGAACAAGGATGTCAGCCACGTAGGAATGCCAGGAAATATGTTCCCGCCAGTCTTGAGGCGAGAGAGGACATTGTCAAAGGCGGTGGAGACCTGGTAGGGAACAGGGAGAAGTAAGGGGGCCTCTCTTCTGCTCTGACAAGTTTGGGTTTTAAGTGATTTGGGGGCAGAGATCCTATCTATTACCCCCTTTCTTATAGTTTCTAGAAGATGATCTCATATTTACGGTATTCGATGATCAGCGTGAAGGGATGTCACATAGGCCTCATAGTGACCCTCTGCCCCCAACAGTGGCCAGGATGACTTTTGTGGGAAGCTGCTTTCTTCTCTCCCGTGGAAGTGATGGGTGGAGTCTGACTATAATTAATTTTAGTGAAGACCTGACACGATGTGCTAGAATCTTGGTCATTCAAACAACGTGGAGCCAGCCAGCCAGCTTGGACAAGAATCACCTCAGTTCCCCCTCACTGTGGGCTTTAGAACAAGTCAAGTCCAGCTAAAACGTATGTATTTATTGAGTGATTTTGTGCTAGTACTATAAAAAGGAATACAAAAAGAAGGACTCTAGACACCACCTGTCGAGCCCCTGACTCGCGCTTTGCCCTCCTGTTGTTGTTCAGGCACTCAGTTGTCTGACTCTGGACTGCAGCACACCAGACTTCCCTGTCCTTCATCTCCTGGAGTTTGCTCAGACTCCTGTCCTTTGAGTCGGTGATGCCATCCAACCATCTCATCCTCTGTCGTCCCCTTCTCCTCCTGCTGTCAACCTTTCCCAGCATCAGGATCTTTTCCAATGTTCACAACAGGTGGCCAAAGTATTGGGGTTTCAGCTTCAGCATCAGTCCTTCCAGTGAATATTCAGGGTTGATCTCCTTTAGGACTGATGTGTTTATAGTACATCATCTAATTCATGAATGCTTTTCACAAAGTGCCGATTCTGTGCCAGGCATCCTGGTTGCTGGGAACACCTCAGGCTGAAGGAGGGAGAGGACCCCGCCTTTGGGGAACCTGCATTCTGGTGCTTATGAGCATGTGGGTATACAAAATCACTTCACATTATGCTATGTGTGGTGAAGACCAGGAAAGCAGGTAAAGGGACAGAGAGGGATTTGAGAGTACTTTGGCCACCTCATGTGAAGAGTTGACTCATTGGAAAAGACTCTGATGCCGGGAGGGATTGACGTCAGGCAGGAGGAGAAAGGGACGACAGAGGATGAGACGGCTGGATGGCATCACTGACTTGATGGACATGAGTTTGGGTGAACTCCGGGAGTTGGTGATGGACAGGGAGGCCTGGCGTGCTGCGATTCATGGGGTCGCAAAGAGTCGGACACGACTGAGCAACTGAACTGAACTGAGGGAATGTTTTAGGGGAAGCAGCTCTGAAGATGTGAGCTAGAGGAGCAGAATGAGCTGTGCACGGCCGTGAGGATGGAGAAGAGCAAGCGTACAGGGGCCGGACTGAGTGGAGCACGGCACGCACACTGCAGGCCCAGGGTGGTTGGGATGGGCTGAAGGAGAAGGAGGGGCAGAAGCAGCGGAACAGACACGCAACTATGAGCGTTTCGGGCTTCACTCTGAGGACAAGGGGAAGCTCTCAGGAAACTCTGGGCCGAGGAGGGCCACCTGGAAACAGAGCCCGAGGTGGAGCTCTACATGCTGGAGACTTATTGTCCCGTGACTGTGAGCAGGTGAGAGAAGCGGGCCTGGGGAGAGGCAGACGTGTGTTTACTTCTCGGGTCCTGCTGGAAGCTGTGGGGTTGGGATGGCCCTTCAGTGTGCTCCCAGACTGAGGCGAAGGCCTGGACCTGTAAGCCAGCATCAGTTGCTGTCTCCCAAGAGGGGCTACGAACTCTGGGTGAGGCAGCTCCACTGCGGGCGATGCTTGAAGAGGCTTGTGCCTGTGGGCCACCCGCAGTCACCACCGTCGCATTGGGGCAGTGACACCTCAGTGACACTGGCATGGTCACCCCTGAAGGATCCCTGAAGGATCACGGTCATCCACCATCTCTGTGGCACACCTCAGGGTCACCACAGATCTGTTCATGTTTTAATTCTCGTAACAATTCCCCAACTTGGGCATTTTTGTGTCCTTTCTGAGACTCAGGGAGTTTAAGAAACTTGTTCAAGGTCACACACCTAGCAGATGTTGGATTTGACTTTAAGTCCCTCTGAGTTCAGAGAACATGTACTTTTAAAAAATGTGGTAAAATCTACAGGACATAAAACTGATCATTTTAGCCATTTTTAAATGTGCAATTTTAAAAGTGGCATTTAGTACATTAATATTATATAACCATTACACCATCCATCTCTAGAAGTCTTTCCATCATGCAAATCTGAAGCTCTCTACCTATTAAACAATAAGATGCTGTAACAATAATATTGATATTAAGCCATTACTTCCCATTTTTCTCTCTCCAGCCCCTGGAAACCATTCTACTTCCTGTTCTGTAAATTTGACTATTCAAAGTACCTCATATATGTAGAATCAACACAATATTTTTCATTTTGTGACTAGCTTACTTATCATAAAGATTATACAGTTCATCCATGTGGTAACATGTCGGGATTTCCTTCTTTTTTCAGCCTGAAAACACGCCTACGTCTGCATCTACTGCATTTGTCTATCTGTTCTTCTGTTGATAGGCATATATGTTGTTTCCACTTCCTGGCTATTGTGAATAATGCTAGGAATACTGGTATACAAATCCCTATTTGAACTCCTGCTTTCAATCCTTTTGAGTGTATACCTGGAAATGGAATTGCTAGATCACATGGAAATTCTATTTTTAGTTTTTTGAGGGACTGCCATCCTGTCTCTCCCAGTGGTTGCACCATTTTACATTCCCAACAGCACTGCCCAAGAGCTCTCATTTCTCCACATCCTCACCAGCACTTTTCTTTCCTTCTCTTCGCTTTCCCTCCCTCATTCCCTTCTTCTTCCTTCCCTTGCTTCCTTCCTTCTCTTTCTTCCTTTTCATTCTCTCTGATATAGCCATCCTAATAGGTGTCCAGTGGTATCCCACTGTGGTTTGAAGACTGTGGCAACTTTTCAAGCTGCCATGCTGTCTCTCAGTCAGAGAGGAACTCAAGATGGCCAGCATGCATCCAATTCCACCTTTCCGTTTGTGGCTGGAAACAGTGACAGCACCAGGTTAAGACCCAATGTCAGTAAACGTCTCTGGATTAACCGCGAGCTGCAGCAGAACACGTTCTGAATCACCCAGACACCTAAAGAACGACACAGAATTTGGCACTTTAGAAGAGTTAAAGTCTTTGCTCAAAGAGCCTGAAATAGTTCAGAAAACTATGCTCTTCTTTGCATATTTAAAATTTGATATTTATAATTTTATCATAATTTAAACAGGTGCAAAGAATATAATTTGTAGCATATTGTAAACATTGACATTTTAAAATTAAATGGTTACATCAGTTTTTTTTTTTAAAGGTTTAGTCTTATCTTTATGGCAATTAATAGCTGACAACAGTATCTAATTAAAACCATCAGTTTTAAATGTATCCAAATGGAATTTAAATCTTGTAACAGTTTGCTATCCACTATCATCCATTTAAGAAATAAACCCACAAGCTTCTCTTTAGCAAGCAAAAACTATATGTAACTTCCTGCCTTCCCTCTACTTCTGCCATGCCTTCCATGTTTGAAATTTTATTCCCATTCTACTTCCCCTTCAACATTTTATGCTAGTGTCATGTTTATGATTGAACATCTTTTACTGAATATCCCATCATATTTTTAATCTATCAAACATTTGTATAAAAGTTTAAATTTATACACTTTAAAAATTCCTGTAACCATAGGGTCTAAGTGATTTCTGGATTAGGTTATCATGTAGTATTAGTAGTATTAGTAGTATTAGTAGACTAGTAGTATTAGTAGTATTAGTAGTATTAGTAGACTAGTAGTATTACACAATTGCTCAAAACAACCTAAATGAATAGAACATTTTGATAAACACTAACATGAAAATTAAAGTCTTATTGGAAGCTTGCACTTAATACAACAGATGATGCTGTCCTTTTTTAAACATTGTATGTAGTATGGATAAATATTACTTATCACTAGAAAGACAAAGTGTTTAGCAGCCATTCTGTTTTTCATTTTTTTAGAGATGAAAAGTCCTTGTTCTTAAAGAGATGGAAATGGAGTTTTGTTATATAAATGTCCTTCAATTTTTGAAACTCCTGATTTATTTGCCCCAAATCACATGGTAATCCATTATCAAATGATGGTTTTAATGACCTGACGTCTTCACAATTTTTTCCTTCAGTTTTTTTTGAAAAACCACCTGATGTGCAGAGGATTTGTTATCCAGTCTCTATGGGTTGAGCTGTGTACCCACCAAAGTTCACATGTTGAAATCCCAACCACTGGTACCTCCCAAGGTGATTGTGTTTGGAAACAATGTTGTTGCAGATACAAGTAGTTCAGGTGAGGTCCTGAATGGACCCTCGTCCACTAGGACTGTGCCTTATACAAAGGGGAAACCAGGGCACAGAGACAGAGGGAGGAGGATGTAAAGACACTGGGGAGAAGCCGGCAGGCCGCCAGCCGAATAGAAAGGCCTGGGAGGGAAGCTTCCCTCGCAGCCCTCAGAGGGAAGGAGCCCTGTCCACACCTAGATTTTGGATTTACCTTTCTGTTGTCCACACCACTGGTTTGTGGGACTTTGTCACAGTGAGGCTAACAAACAGATGCACAGTTCCTAGACCCATTCACCTCCCCTACACTTACACCAACACCAACATTTTCACTTTTTCCTTTCCTGGGGCAGGAGGTTAAACTCAAGAGCAAAGCACCCTAGAAAGACTGGTAATAATGAGAGGGGCCCCTTTCTCTTGTAAACTGAGGGAAGGACCATTGCAAGAAGTGAGGCAGGGCTATTTAATAAAAAGCATATACTGCATTTCAGATCAGTAGGCTGTTTCCTTCAAAATATTCTTGTCCGCAAGTTTCTTTGGAAAGCCTTATTCAGCCCCAGAGGAGTAAGTGTACCTACTTTGAAGATGACTGTGCTGAACTGTAGAAAACCTACTGAAATTCAGCGATGTGGAAAAACTTTTGTCAGCCGGAGGTGCTGATGACATTTTCATGAAGGCTATGACATCTGCTGGCCTTGTGAGTAGAATTTTGATTTGTGGAAAGGAGAAGGAAGGGCATTCTAGCCAGAGTGGACGCACCTGGGGAATGGACTTCAACTAGACTAACAATGCAGTCGGGTGGGCCCAGCCTACACAGGACCTGTACTTATGGGTCTAGGAGCTTGTTCTTAGGCGATGGAGACTCTTACGTGAGCAAGTGACATGATGAAAGTGATGCTTAGGAAGATTAGTTGGGTGTCAACACAGAGGATGGGAGGCTGTTTGCAGAATTTAGGAAGCAGGAAGTCATCCAAGGGCATGGTCGTTAATGAGTAGATCAGTGTAACGGCTTTGGAAATGGAGAGGCAGCTGCTTGTTGGTTGTGACGGACACAGAAATCTCAGGCCTGTATTATAGTTAAATTGTGTGCCAACTGCTCAACGGCCTTCTTTTCAGGTGGGCCGCTAAGTCCCAGAAGTAACTCTGCCTCGCCTCCTGTGTTGGTGGAATACTTAATGTCCAGAAAGACACTATGCTTTTCTGTTGTTCAACTAGAGGTACAATGGCGGTGACACTTCCCTATTGTTCGGCTGATCCTTTCATTGTAAGCACGGAATGAGCAAATGGATGGGGAACCACTTGGTTAAATATAAAGCAGATGGGGAGACAAGACTCTTCATTCCTCATTACTCTATTGTGGCTCACTACTCTTCCTAAGAGAGTGGAGAGGTTTCTGAGTGCCTCATTCACAGTAGCCTTGGGGAACTGAAATCCAGGTAATAGAGGCTCCGTTGTGTGCTGCCTGAGAACTTTACCGGACTCACATCCCTTTCCAAAGTGGGAAGGTGCTCCCAGAACCCCCGCTGAGCCCCTGGGGGAGAAGAGCCACTCTTCACATTCCTCCTGGCCCTCCGAGGTGTCTGGCCTCCTGCCCAAACACGCCTCAGAGGACTGTTCACTTTCGGTCAGAACCGTAAGCCTTCCTGACTGTGTAGCAATGGAAACAAAGCTTTTCTATGCTCTGAAAAGCAAATATTTTTTACGGCCACATGCTCTTCTCACTTCCCAGTCGAAGCTGGGAAGAACGCAGAGCATTAAAACAATCCAGACACATAGATTTCTTTTTTTCTCTCTTGCATTAGAGACTACTGTGTTTTTAAGACTCTGAGAGGATAAGATACTGGGGGCGAGGTGGGGGGGGGTGGTCACTATCCTTATAGCCATTCCTCTAAGTCACATTCACATGAGTGACTCACTACCTGTGACCCTGAGGGTCACTGGACCCTTTCAGTGTTCCTAAGCCCGAAAGGACTCTCTTGGCTGTCATGGGAGAGTGATTTAGTGGTGATGTGGCTGCTGACTACTAAGACTTACCATTTGGCATGTCTTCCAAGGATGGAAAGGAGATTATCAATAACATCTGAGTGAGTTTTCTTACCTGCACCGGCTCTATCTCTTATTTATGCGTATCTTTATTTGTATGGCTACAGTAAGAGCATATCCAATGCTAGAAAGGCCATGTGCCAAGTGTCAACTGATTCCCTTGGCACAGAGGCCTGATCCCGTTTCGTAGCCAGGGATGTAAGCCCTCCTGGTGAGACGACAACAGTTCCTTCATTGCATGTGTACCCCCCAGGTGCCAGGCACAGGGGCGGAGGGTTTATACATTAACTCATTCTCTCAACCACTTTATGCAGTGGAAGTACTAACATTCACATTTTACAGAGATAAAAATGGAAGCCTAGAGAGGTTAACTAACTTTCCTAAGGTCCGGAAACAAGTCAGTCAATGGCTGTGTCAATCAGCATGAGTTAAACCAGGCTTTGTGACAAATAGCCCCCAAGTTGTAGTGGCTGACAACAAGAAAGGTTTATCCTCACTCAGGCTCCACGTCTGTAGAGCGGCTTGGAGGCTCTGCTTCTCCTCACTCTGGGGTTCGGGCAAACAGAGCAGCCCCTCCATGGGAGTGCTGGTTATCGCGGCAGATGGGAGTAGAGAATGTGGCAGAGTGCTCTCTGGCGACACGTGTTCCTTCTGCTCATTTTGTTGGCCAGAGTCTGTCACACGGCCACTCCTAATGTCAGCTGGAGGAGGAAGTTCAGTCTTACCCTCTGGGAGGGAGAGGAGGAATTTCTGTAGGCAGAGGGAGCATCTGAGAAGAAAAATATTTTCTTAAGCCTGTGCTCTTTACTCTTTCATGAATGCTGCCCCTCACTGAGCACCTCCTGGGGGCCAGGCACAGTGTTAAACGTTTTACAGATATGATTTTCACTCCTCACCACAACTCGGTTGCTGCTGCTGCTGCTGCTAAGTCACTTCAGTTGTGTCCAACTCTGTGCGACCCCATAGACGGCAGCCCACCAGGCTCCCCCGTCCCTGGGATTCTCCAGGCAAGAACACTGGAGTGGGTTGCCATTTCCTTCTCCAATGCATGAAAATGAAAAGTGAAAGTGAAGTCGCCCAGTCGTGTCTGACTCTTGGAGACCCCATGGACTGCAGCCCATCAGGCTCCTCCGTCCATGGGATTTTCCAGGCAAGAGTAGTGGAGTGGGGTGCCATCGCCTTCTCCGACAACTCTGTTAGGGAGAGACTATTATTACCATCAACTTCACAGTTCAAGGCACAGAAAAGTCTCGAAGTAGCTTGAGTCCGATGGCACAGGGGAAAAAGCTGCTTTTTGCAGCATTCAGGTCAGCCCGACTCCAGACTGCCATGAGGATGTCCAATGCCGCGTGGGTCACTTTAGTTTCACAAGAAAAAGCCACATACATTTTTAAAAGATTAAAATGTGATTAGCTAATCACATTTATTTTTTAATTAAACAAGTAGTAATTGCACATTGTTAAGATTCAGACAGTGCTTATGGGTTTGAAGAAAGTGAAAAATGACTAATAATCAAAACGTCGAGAGGAAACACTGCTAACATTTTATTTTTTTAATTAAATTAAAAATATATATTTTAACCTAATGTATTACATATGCCTTTCCAGAGGTGCTGACTTATAACTTGCTTCTTCACTTAGCAATGTATTGGGAACATCTTTCCAATAAATAAACTTCATTTTTAACGGTTGCATAATATTCTCTCGACTGTGCTGCAATTTAATTAGAATTCCTTAATGATTTACAAAATAAATAACATTTACCTTTTTTTCAATGTATCGCTGTTCTGTTGCTTTGAGTTCCATTTCTTTCCCAATAGTGATATCTAAGAGCTTTTCTTATTTTTCTTAACCAATTCACGTTTTCACCTATGAGAAACACTATATAATGGTCAAAGCTCTTTAATCAAAGCCTTTTTCTCTCTCTTCCATATGGACCCTCCCTCAAATGCTAATAATTTTTTGTTTTCCCTAGTGTTTCAAGACGGGGATTTTCCTTGGCATTTTTGTTTTCACATAATTTTTCTGAAATGCACATATAAACTGCTTTCCTTATTTTTCTTTTCTCTCTTCCTATATGTCCATACTCCTTATTTTATTTTACACTTGCATGTCCCTATTCTAGATCTCTTATAATGCCTGTGACCGCTTTTGCCTCTACAGAGAGGCATTCACTGCCTTCCAGCTCTAGCCATGGTGCTCCCAAGTTCCCCCGTTCAGACCCAACACATCCCTACCCTCTGCAGGACCCTCCTGTACCGGGGGTGTTCTCTGCTCATGGAACAGTCTTTCCTGTCATCTGGGGTTGGTCTGTTTATTCAAGAAGCCTTCTCTGGCCCCTTAGTCAAAATTAGTTGTCCTTTCGTCCGTGCTTCTCAGCGCTTTACTATTACCGCAACTACGGGCTTATTGAGGAAACATCTATTCAGCACCTGTGGTAAGTAAGCTCTGGAGTGCTGATGTAGATATTAGAATACAATACCATACTAAACCATACCATACAATACAGTAACCAGCCTTGGCATCCACCCTCTAGGAATCTTCTGCCCTCGAGGAGGTGGATGGGTGAACACACGAGATGGAGGAAGGTGCGAGGCGCCAGGGGAACAACAGGCCCGGAGGACACGGGTTGACTTTATTTGCAGCAAGTTTTCCCTTAATAAAAGATGCTGATCCTGAGGTAAGGGACCCATTTTCAAATTCGCCTTTGATCTGGCCAATTTGTTGATAGTAAGAGCCCGAGGTGGTGACTTTAATAAAGGAACGGCACAGGTGCGATCAGGGGAAGGGGCAGCGGGTGGTCCCCGGGCGCGGCTCCACGCCCAATACCATCTCCCCGGACTCTACTTTTCACCTCTTTCTTTCTCGGTGAAATGGACGCACGTTCCCCTCCGGATTTAGAGGTAACGACTCTTCGGCGAAAGCCTGGAAAATATGACTTTTCCACAAATAGTCTGGGTTGGGTATAGAGCTTCAGCTGTAGGACCGGCTGCGCCCTCACTGGGGGCGTTGGCTCCGAGACCCGACCGGGAGTTTCTCCCGGGCCCGGCTCGCCGGGCACCTCGGCCCGCCGACCACGTGCGCGATCCGGGAGCGGAGCCTCCGCGCGCTGAGCACGCCTCGTAGCCGGCGACGTTTCTCCGGCTCTTCCTGCCGCCCCGCGCCACCCCTACCTCCGCGGCGGCCGCGCCCCCGGCCCGCTCCGCGCCGGCTCCGGCCCGGGTTTTCCCGGCCGCCCTCCGCCGCCGCCGCGCTCGCCGAGCGGGGAGCTGGCGCCGCCGAGGCCGCCGCGGCCCGGGCTTGGGGGCAGAGCCGCGCAAGAGCGCCCGCGGGGGTGGCGGGTCCCTGCGCCCGGCCCCGCGCGCCCGGGGGCCCTCGGGCCGCCGCCCCACCCGCCCCCGCCCCCGGGGACCGCCCGGTAACCGGAGCCCGCACGGGCGCGCCGGCGGGGACGCAGCTCCCCGCCCGAGTCCTCCTCCCTGCGTTGGGAGGAGACATTCCTGCTCTCCCCGCCCGGCCCGCGCCCGTTCCTCCCCCGCCGCGTGTTTTCCGCCCCAGGAGAGACCGTGCCACACAAATAAGCCTCGAATGCCCTTTGCCGGGCGGGCGGGAGGGCATCGAGAGCCGCGTCCGAGCGGGCCATGTTCAGGGCGCGTCTCCGGAGACGCCAAAAGTCTTGTTTTCTCCCCAAAAGTGGAAGGTGTCGGGGGCGGGGGCGGGCAAGAGGCCGCTTCCAACTGCTACACACGCTCGAATAGTTGTCAGTAAAATCAAACTGACGTCAGCCCGGGGGAAAAAGATAGGTCTCTTTTGTTCTTATGTTCTCCCCCACCCCCTCCCCTGCGATCAAAGGCAAAAAACATGTTTTTTGGAGGTGGAAAGACAAAAAGGGGGGGGAAATTGCAAGGCAAAGAGATAGCTTCCATTAGAGCTCCAGCCCGGGCGAAGGGAATGTTTAATGAACGCATCAAGCCTTTTGATCACCCTCGCTCGGTTGGGTTCAGTAGTGCCGGAAGGTTAGTTGCATATCCTGTGGCTGATCTGAAATTCGATCAGCAGAGGGGGCAAAGAAAAGAAAAGCATTTTAATGGGAATCAATAGAGGATCATAGGTCCTGGAAGGAAATACGTGTTGATTAAAAATGCCACAAGATTAAAAAATGTTCACGACCGGTTTAAAAAAAAAGAGGAGAGAGGAGAGGGGGAGGAGGGGGAAAAAAACCCCTTAGCAATCTATTTTCTGTGTGTGCTGCTGCCAGAGAGGCAGTCAGCAGACCAACAGTTTGTGTCATGCTTCAAGCTACAGCAGGCAAATTTAAAGCTGTATGCGCAGAACAACATAATAAATACTTACCGAAAATGCATTTCTGTTTCTAAGCGGGGTTCACTCATGCATTATACAAAACACCCAGGGCTGCAGTAGCGAGGCACAAGGGGACAAATACGGTGTGCTGTGACTCAAGTTCTTAAACTAAACTCGGACTTTCAACAGTTGAGAGCCAGAGCATATATACTTGCTTTTTTTTTTTTTTCTTTAATTGAAACTAAACTAACAGCTTTGGAAGATACCATAGATTTAAATGGTCTGAAACTTAAAAAAAGTTGTGATATAAAAAAAAAATCTGATATTTTGTGAATGTGAAGAGGAGGGTAGGGTGGACAGTTAACTGTGGTAGATAGCATATTGATTGGGTTGTGGAGTGGAAAATTATTGCCCTGTAGGTAGAGAGAGTGATCAACGATGTGATAAAAATGGTTGAAGGTTATACAGCTATTTACTTATTATTACAGTGGGAAAGGGAAAAAGGCCTTTTAAACCCACTCTTTAACACAGAAACACAAGTATGCACCCTATCTGCATGGCCTCTTGGAGAGGACTCAATAGCGTTTAAATGTTTACACTTTAACGAAGTTCCTTCATTATTGGGAGGGAATTCAGCTGCCAGGGGTGGTGGCCCCTTCTTTTCTAGATGGTCTCTAGAGGCTCCTCAACCAGCTGGGCATTCCAGTCTTCACCCCTTTCTCCTGTTTTTCTTGTTTTCACCCTGTCTTTTAGACTCTCTAAAGAACACAAAAAAGAGCAAGGGGGCTTTTCAGGACAATTTCCCCTGTATATTTCCAATATTTACTGCAGTTGTTTGGACAGAGCAGGATCTATCAAAATTGAGATTTCTTTGTTCAAGCAACACCTCCTCTTACCTGAATTTGTTCTGGCTTCACTAGATGATAAAATGCTTGGAGGAAGGGCATTTTTCTCCTTTCTCATTCATAACAGTGCTTCTGAGAACCAAACCTCACACCTAGGAAACCAGTAGAGAGAGCTGAGTCAAGCTGACAGTAGCAGATCACACACTGACCACACTTGGAAATCCATTCAAAAAGGAAGATGATTTTTGGGTAAGTTCAAACAAGTGACTTAGCTTCTCTGAGCTTTGGGTTCCTCATCTGTACGATGAAGGATGCTTATCCCTACCCACCAGGGCTTTTGCGAATGACATAATATATGTAAGACACTGTGAGATACTTATATATATGTTTTTATATAAATGTCTTCCTTCTCCTAAGATGCCCCCACCCAGGATGCCTCCTTTATTCGTGCTCTTCTGTAGTCTCTGCTGTGAATCTGAACTGCAGCTGAAGTGACACTTGAAGACTTTCAAGGCTGGATCCTAAGAATCTTTCATTCTTCTACACCTGGGTCTCTTGGAATGCTCCTTCTTGGGACACTCTCTTTTAGAACCCAGCTGCATTCTTCGAGAAGCGTGTGGAGGCCAGGTTACCTGTAGTGCTCAGCTTGATAACATGTAATTGCTCCCAGCAACGAGTTCCCAGACAGCAGATAACATCAACTGCCCACCAAGTGAGTTGGCCACCTTGGTAGTCCAGTTCAGTTAAACTTTCTGATGACTTCAGCCCCAGCTGCTTTCCTACTGTAATTGCATGAACGATCTGAAGCAGAGAGTACCCAGCTGAGCCCAGTCAACCCATAGAACCCTGGGACATAATAAATAATAAGTGTATAAATGAGCAAATGATAGCTTTTATTAATATCTTAATTTTATAGTAGGTACTAAACCTGCCCGTTGTTGTAATAAATGTAAGTGAAATAAGCTAGGAGATTGACAGTCTCTTCCTTGCTCTTTCTCCTGCCCCTGGGTTATTCCTCACCACCCACAATATCATGTTAGCCCTTACTCCGGAAGGTTAAACCAGGTACTGGCAACATAAAGACAGAATTTTGTAAGCTCTTTTCTCTAGGGGCTTGGAGTCCAACTGGGAAAAGAGGATGCTTTTTCCAAGAAGGAGAAGCCATTTATGCACTGCTAGGTCCTGGCATAGCAATGAGTGTTGAACCATCTGTTGTTAAATGAAAATATTGTTTATTTTCTATAACATGTGCTTAGGAGGGAAGAAGCTCTCTAGGGTTTGAGCTGAGCTGGCCTTTGCTCATAGAAATTCTTTTTTTTCTTCAGCTTCTTTCTGGTGTAGTTCTACCTTTCTTGGGATTTTCAGAATGCTAAGTTCAAGAGGCCAAATATTTTCCGATTTAGGCACCAAAATGAGCAGATCTGGGGTCTTAGTGTTTATAATACCCTCTTATATGTGGTACAGACAGTGCCCTTGGTTGTTGGTTCAGAGTAAGTGATGGGTTTCATGTAGAAACGAACAGAACTTGGGCACAGCGTTCTTTTCTCTGAAACTTGCACGCCTACCCATGGGCTTCATTTCCCTGGCCCGCAGTGGTCATCCAAAGTTTCCAATCTGTCATGGTTAATTTCACCCAAGAAGGGCACGAGGGAATGAAAGGTGTGGGCCGGAAGTCAATTCAAGCTCACAAATCAGTAGATCTCAGCTTAATTTGTAAAAGTACTTACAACGTTTTTATGCTTTTTCTTAATTTACTATAAAATGTTTAAATAGATTAAAATTTTTTTGAGATGGTTGATATATATATGTAGACATACATATAATGAGACTGGTGAAAAACATTTTTTCAGGAGCAAACAGGTCAGCTACTACTCTTCACAGATCCTTTGGATGTTTTATTCTGAATGCCATAGTTACAACAACCTGCTGGAACAGAAACTGCTTTCTAAAACACAAAGTTGGGAAGTGTAATATCATCTCAGAAGGTGCCCGCCAAGGTTGTGTGCCATCCTGTGCTGCTATCTCTGGCTTGGTTTGCATCATCTCCGTGGTTGCTCTTATGCTTCATTCTCTTTAGATAGTTGGGGCCAAGATCAGTGTTCTTGGGGTTAAGCCTGGTTCATGAAACGGGGCCCTTTTCATAAGCTTGCCATCTGTTTACTTCTTCCTTCCTTCAATCCTTCCTTTTCTTCTTCAATTCTGTTTTCCTTCCTTCCTCATTTATTCATTCAGTAAACAAGTATTATCTGTCTACTGTGTGCCAGATGCTGTTTAGGACCTGGGGATACACAGATGAACCTTTCGACAGCTTCTAGGTTTGTTGAAAAGACCTGGAGGTAATCAGATAAAGGTTGATGGTGAGACTGGAGTGATTATGAAAACTCCAAGGACAGCAGTCAGGGAATGGAGAAGGAAGGGGAAAGCCTCAGAGAGTCTGACCTAGGAAAAAAATGTCTGGGAATTAGCCAGATGAAGGCCAGGGCACGTGAGAATATAGTAAGATGGGAGGTTGGATACTTTGCTGTATAGCAGAAATTAACATAACACCGTAAATCAACTATATTTCAATAACTTTTTTAAAAAGAAAGGAGATTGGAATTGTAAGTCTTTGAAATGTTGGGTGGAGGTTACTAATTTTGCACTGCGCTCTATAAAGACACCTAGATACAGAGATATTTAAGCTAGTCTGGACATTAAAAATAATTTAAACAGTGATAAATTTAAGAAGTCATCACTTAGTCACCTTTCAAGCTACAAGCTGTTTTTCAGATTGAGCTCACTTCCACTTCTGTCTTTCAGCAAAGGCTTCTCTTGAATATGACTGACCCTTTTAAAGAGTTTTAAAGAGCGGCAGTAGCTGCTATTTTTGAGAAGTGATTTTTTTTTCTTTTACTTGTATGGTTATTGTACTTTAATATCTTATTGATGTTGATAATATTCTGTTCTACAAGTTGCTTACTTTTGTACCTACAAACGTTCTGAGGTATTTGTATTTATCTTGTAGTTACAGTATTTTGACTTCATTTTACATTTTTTATTATGGTGAAATATCTATGTGCCATAACATTTACCATTTTAATCATTTTAAGTGTACAGTTCAGTGGCATTAAGTACATTTCACATGGCTGTACCATGATCACCACAATCCATCTCCAGCAACTCCCTTTTCTCCCCCTCCTCCCTCCTCTGGAAGCTACCCTAGGTATCCCCTATAACCATTTTACATTTTAAGCTTTTTGGCAGAATGGCATTCAGACTTGATGCTGGAGAAAGATTTCACAAGATGAATTACTGAAATTTTTAATACATTTAAGTGTTCTGCACACAGATTTTTAATTTTCCGTGAATGTGTAATTTATTCTGAAACTGACTATATCATTATGTCTCAAGTCATCATCCACAGGGTCAAAACTTTTAGCCTGATAAAGACTATTGAACAATTAGGATAGTACTATAAATTAAGTCTTAATCTAATTTGATTGGATCTTGCTTCTATATGTAAAGTTAAGTGTCTTCTAGCTAGAACAATCTTATTCACTATTCCTCAGAACTCTGTTATTAACTCCCTTAATATATGAAAGATGATTGATATTATGATGTATTTTTATAATCACTCATTTTACACATTTCTAAAGACAGTAAAAATAACATTTTATTTCACACACAAATATCTTAAGAAATAGCACTTTATACTCTAATGTATAAAACTGTCTTAATTTAACTAGTAAAACTGACTCTGAGAAATAAAGATAGGAGACTATAGCTTACATCGACTCAAACCTTTGTAAAAAATATATTACACAGTAAGATTAGAGACATACACTTAGGTTATAAATAATTTTATTGCCCAGTTATTTGTATGAAAATTTAATTAATAAAAGTTATACACTGCAATAAAAATAATCTCTATAATAGCAAAAGTTAAGCATTTACAGCTTTTGCTTTCAATATGATGTCATCTTGGCCAGGATGATTTGAAAAAGGCCTTCACTCTTAGAACTAATTTCTTTATAAGAATTCTAGTTCTTAGGTTGCAGTAAAGACAGAGGAACCTCATTAATTCTCACTTTGCTAACCCATAAACCCTATAATTTCCACAAAAATTCCTCAGCAATATCATTTTACTTCACAGGAAACATTTTATGGTGAGGAGCTCTAGGCAAATCTCAAATCACTAAGAATTCATTACTTTTGCCAAATATACTACAGGCCATTCACTAGCTGACTATCATAAAGTATTATGACTCAACTACATTTATATAAATAAACTTGTAAAGCAAATACCATGATTTCAAATTCAGATGTAAAAAAAATCATTTTGTGCATATACTCACACATTCCCACACATAAAATATATATTACGTGGTAGACTGTTACAAGAATAGCCCCACTGAAGTACACTTCCCTGTATTTGTGTACCTTTGAAACTCCTTCAGGTAAGACGTGGAGTACATTTCTCTATCCTTTGACTGTGGGCTTGGCTTGTGAGTTGATCTGACCAATAGAAAAAGGCAGATACTGAGTGCCTCCTGAGCCTAGATTTCTAGAGGCTTTGGGGCATCCACTTTTGCTCTCTTGTAACCCTGAGACTACCATGCTTTGAACAAGCCTGGCATAAAGGACTGTGAGAAAGGCTCCGATATCTCAGCCATCTCGGCTGAGCACGGCTGGTCCTTCGATGAACACGGTTGTATGAACTGGCATAGTTGGGGAGCAGCAGCAGACCTGCCTGACCAACCTGCAGAACCATGTGGATGATAAACTTTTGAACCACTAGGTTTGGGGGTGGTTTGTTGGATAGCAGTGTATAGTTGATAAATTAGAACTGAGTATTGCTCGGTGTGACTAAAGCATTTCCTACACAGCCTTGTCCGTGTAGTGGTGGTACACAGTTTAGTGTAGTCTAGTTCTTCACTGTGTGTCTTGGGTGACAGAAGTAAAATCCCCATGGCTGTTTTAAAGTTAAAACTGGGAACACTTAAGAAGAAAGGGCCAAAGAAATACGGAGTGTTACAGGGCCCAATTCAGTTGCTTGGGAACTGCTACTTTAATCTTAGAGACCTGTTACATTGCCGAATTAAGCAAAGATTTTTACAGTTAAATTTACTTGAGATCAAATTCTAGCTCCAGCACATATTAATTTTTAAATTAATAAACTTTATCTTTTCAGAGCAGTTTTAGGTTCATAGCAAAATTAATTGGAAAGTACAGAGATTTCTCATATATCCTTGTCCCCGCTGTCCAGAACCTCCCCTACTATCCACACCTCACACCAGTGTTACCTTTGACACAATTAATGAACCCGCACTGACACATCATTATCACTCAAAGTCCATAGTTTGTGTTAGGGTTCACTCTTGGCGTTTTACATTCGATGAGTTGTGACAAATGTATGATGATATGTATCCACCATTATGGTATAATGCACAGTAGTTCCGCTGCCCTAAAAATCTTCCGTACTCCATACCACCCACTTACCCTTCCCTCCCCATTGCTACTGCTCTGGCAACCACTAATCTTTTCACTGTCTTCATAGTTCTGCTTTTCCTAGAATGTTATATAGTTGGACTCATACAGTATATAACTTCTTCAGCTTGCTCTTTTAACTTATTAGTGTGCATTTCTTTTCATGCTTAGATGGCTCGTTTCTTTTTTTTTAATACTTTTCTTTATTAATGCGTTTATCTTTTGCTGCTCTGGGTCACTGTTGCTGTGCAGGCTCTTCTCTAGTTGCAGAGGGCAGGGCTACTCTCTACTTGTAGGCGGCTTCTCAGTGCAGTGGCTTCTCCTGTTGCAGAGCAAGGCTCTAGGGCCCGTGGGCTTCAGTAGTTGTGGCACACAGGCTTAGTAGCTGCAGCTGCCAGGCGCCAGAGCACAGGCTCAATGGTTGTGACACACGGGCTTAGTTGCTCTGCAGCATGTGGGATCTTCTCCAACTGGCGATCGAGCCCATGTCTCCTGCATTGGCAGGCAGATTTAGAAAGAAATGATTTAATTGGAGGCTAATTACTTTACAATATTGTAGTGGTTTTTGCCATACATCTACATGAATCAGCTATAGGTGTACATGTGTCCCCCATCCCAAACCTCCCTCCCAACTCCCTCCCCATCCCATCCCTCAGGGTGGTCCCAGTGCACTGGCTTTGAGTGCCCTGTTTCATGCATCGAACTTGGACTGGTGATCTATTTCACATATGATAATATACATGTTTCAGTGCTATTCTCTCAAATCACCCCTCAGAGTCCAAAGTCTGTTGTTCATAGCTGTGTCTCTTCTGCTGTCTTGCATATAGGGTCATCATTACCATCTTTCTAAATTCCATTTATATGTGTTAATATACTGTATTGGTGTTTTCCTTTCTGACTTACTCCACACTGTATAATAGGCTCCGTTTTCATCTACCTCATTAGAACTGATTCAAATGCATTCTTTTTAATAGCTGAGTAATATTCCATTGTGTAAATGTACTAAAGCTTTCTTATCCATTGGCAGGTGGATTTTTTTTTTTTTTTAAACCACTGAGCCACCAGGGAAGCCCCTCATAATATTCTATTGTTTGGATGTAACACAGCTTATTTATCCATTCACTTACTAAAGAACATCTTGGCTATTTCCAAGCTTTGGCAATTATGAATAAAGCTGCTATAAATATCCAAGTGTAGGTTTTTGTGAGAATATAAGTGTTCACTTCATTTGGTGAAAGAGCAAGGAGCTTGATTATTAGATGATCGGGTAAGGGTATGTTTTGTTAGAAACTGACAAACTGCCTTCCAAAGTGACTATACCTCTTTTCATTCCCATCAATATGGGCTCTACAATCTTGCCAGAATTTGGTGCTCCAGTGTTTTGGATTTTGCCCATTCTATGTAGTGGCATCTCATTTTTGTTTTAATTTGCATTTCCCTAAAGACATATGTGTGGCTTAGTGGTAAAGAATCTGTCTTCCAGTGCAGGAGATGTGGGTTTGATGCCCATCAGGAAGATCCCCTGGAGAAGGCAATGGCAACCACTCCAGTATTCTTGCCTTGGAAATTTCATGGACAGAGGAGCATGGAGGGCTACAGTCCATGGGGGTCACAAAAGAGTTGGATACAACTGAGCGACTAAAAACAACAATGACATATACTTCAGAGCATCTTTTATATACTTCCTTGGCATCTGTATATCTTCTTTGGTGAGATATCTGTTCAAGTCTTTGGCCCATTTTTAAATTGAGTTTTTCATTTTCTTCTTGTTTAAGAGTTCTTTGTTTGTATGAATCAGTCCTTTATCAGATGTGTCTCTTTGTAAATATTCTCTCCCAGACTCTGGCCTTGGAGAAGGAAATGGCAACCCATTCCAGTATTCTTGCCTGGAGAATCCCATGGACAGAGGAGCCTGGTGGACTGCAGTCCGTGGGGTCACACAGAGTCGGACACGACTGAAGCGACTGAGCAGACTCTGGCCTGGCTTTTCATTCTCTTGACATTGTTTTTTACAGAGTGGAAGTTTTTAATTTAATGAAGTTCAGCTTATGAATTATTTCTTTCCTGGATTCTGCCTTTGGTTTTATATCCAAAAGTTGTCACAATATCCAAAGTGATTCTGTGTTAGCTTAATAGTTTTATAGTTTTTCATTGTACATTTGGATCTGTGGTCCACTTTAATTTTTGTGAGATGTGTAAAGTTTGTGTATAGATTCTTTTTTTTTTTTGCCTGTGGATATCCAGTTTTTCCAGCACTATTTGTTGAGATAACTATCTTTGCTCCACTGCAGTTTTTGATTTTTTGTCAGAGATTAGTTAACTAAATTTATGTAGGTTAATTTCTGCACTCTCCTTGTGATTCCGTCAATCTATTCGTCTCATCTTTTGCCAATATCACACTGTCTTGATTACTGTAAGTCTTGAAGTTAGATAGTGTCAATCCTGTAACTTTCTTCTTCTCTTTCAATATTGTGTGGGCTATTTTGGATCTTCTGCCTCTCTATATAAATTTTAGAATCAATTTGTCTATATCCATAAGATAAGTTGCTAGATTCTAGATTGCACTGAATGTAGATCAAGTTGACATCTTGATAATATTGTCTTCTTCATAAACATGGAATATCTCCCTATTTATCTAATTCCTCTTTAATTCACATCTTTTTTTTTTTTTTTGCAGTTTTCCTCATATAGATCTCACACATATTTTGTTAGATTTATACCTAAGTATTTCATTTTGGGGGGTGCTAATGTAAATGGTATTATGTTTTTAATTTTAAATTTCACTTGTTCATTATTGGTATATAGGAAAGTGGTTGATTTTTGTGTATTGACCTTATATTTTGCAACATTGCTATAGTCAATTATTAGTCTGAGGATTTTTTTTTAATTGATTCTTTAGGATTTTCCACATAGATGAATGTGTCATTTGTAACAAGGCCAGCTTTAATTCTTCATGCTCATTTGTGTAACTTCTCTTTCTTTTCTTGCCTCATTCCATTAGCTACTATTTCAGTATGATGCTGATAAGCAGTGGTGAGAGTGGACATCCTAACCTTATCTTGATACTTCTTGGAAAGCTTTGAATTTCTCACCCTTAAATATGATGTTAGTGATATATGTATTTTTGGGTAGGTATTCTCTATCAAAATGAGGAAGTTCCCCTCTATTTCTGACTTACTGAGAGTTTTTGTCATAAATAGGTGTTGGATTTTGTCAAGTTCTTTTTCTGCATTTATTAATATGATCATGTGGTTTTCCTTTTCTCCAGTTGATATGATGGATTACATTTTTTTCAGATTGATTTTCAATTGATTGCATACTTAGGGTTAATTCCTCCTGGTTGGGCTTTTTATACATTGTTGGATTAGATTTGCTAATACTTTGTTGATGGTTTTTTGCATCTATGTTTATGAAAGGTATTGGTCTGTATTTTTCTTGTAATGTCTTTGTCTGCTTTTGGTATATAAGGGTAATGTTGGATTCATAGAATGAGTTCGAAAGTGTTATCTATGCTCTTGAGACTTCGAGAACTGGTATATTCAATTCACTGATGAATGTGTTCCAGCCTGGTGCTTTTGATTTGGAAGGTTCTTAATTATTGATTTAATTTCTTTAATAAAGGCCCGTTCAGATTACTTATTCTTGTATGAATTTTGGCAGATTGTGTCTTTCAAGGAGTTGTCGTTTCATCTAGGTTATCAAGTTTGTGAGCAGAGTTGTTCATAATAATTCTCCATTATCCTTTTAATGTTCATGGAATCTGTAGTGATTTTCCTGTCATTTAGTAACTTGTGTCTTCTCTTTCTATTTTTTCTTAATTGGCTTGGCTAGAAGATTATCTATCAGAGGATGAGATGGTTGGATGGCATCACTGATTCAATGGACATGGACTTGGGCAAACTCTGGGGGATGTTGAGGGACTGGGAAGCCTGGCATGCTGCAGTCTGTGGGGTTGTGAAGAGTCAGACGCAACTTGGTGACTGAATGACAGCAGAAGATCATTAGTTTTTAGATCTTTTCAAAGAACCATCTTTGGCTTGTTGATTTTTTTTAAAAAAATTGATTTCCTCTTTTCAGTTTCATTGATTTCTAGTCTAATTCTTACCTTTTTCCTCCTGCTTACTTTGGATTTAGTTCATTCTTTTTCTTTCTAGTGTACTTAGGGTGAAGCTTAGATTATCCATTTTAGATCTTTCTTAGTTTCTAATGAGTTCAGTTCAGTTGCTCAGTCGTGTCCGACTCTTTGTGACCCCATGAATAGCAGTACACCAGGCCTCCCTGTCCATCACCAACTCCTGGAGTTTACTCAAACTCATGTCCATTGAGTCGGTGATACCATCCAGCCATCTCATCCTCTGTCGTCCCCTTCTCCTCCTGCCCCCAATCCCTCCCAGCATCAGGGTCTTTTCCAGTGAGTCAACTCTTTGCATGAGGTGGCCAAAGTATTGGAGTTTCAGCTTTAGCATCAGTCCTTCCAATGAACACTCAACCAATGCTATAAATTTCCCTCTAAGTACTGATTTCACTGCATCCCACATTTTGATGTTTTATTTTCATTTTCCCTTACTTCAAAATATTAAAAAAAATTTCTTAACATTTCTTTTTTGACACATGTGTTATTTAGTCATGTATTGTTCAATCTTCCTATATTTTGGATTTTTCCATCTACCTTTCACAAAATTGATTTCTAGTTTAATTGCATGTGGTCTGACAGCATACATTATATGGTTTTTATTCTTTTAAATTTGCTAGGTGTGTTAAATGTTCCATGTAAGATTGAGTAGAAATAGAATCTGCCATTGAATGATAAGGTAGTCTACAGTGTCAATTATATCCAGTTGATTGAAGGTGCTGTGGAGTTCAGCTATGTTCTTACTGATTTTCTCCCTGTTGGATCTGTGTATTTCTCATAAAGAGGTGGTAATGTCTCCAAATCTAATGGTGCTCTCAGGAGAATCTATTTTACCAGCACCTAAACCACACAGAGTCGGACATGACTGAGCGACTGAACTGAACTGAAACCACTTGGGGGAAGGGAAATAGCCAACTCCAGGCTCCTGTAGACATCCTGTCCCACTTAAAGGGGAAAGAAAAAGTCCTGAGAAGTATTGGTGAAGTTCATGGGCCAGAGACACAGATTCACCCAAAAACTGAGAGCTAATCATAGGACTGCAGAATGCTTTCATCCCCCGCACCTTACCACCACATTGGTGGTTTAGTTGCTAAGTCATGTCTGACTCTCTGTGACCCCAAGGACTGTAGCCCACCAGGCTCCCTCTGTCATGGGATTCTCCAGACAAGATTACTGGATTGGGTGGCCAGTTCCTCCTCCAGGGGATCTCCCCAACACAGAGATTGAACCTGTGTCCCCTGCATCCCCTGCGTTGCAGGCAGATTCTCTATCGACTGAGCCGCCAGGGAAACCACCACGTTTCTAAATGCCTCTTGACTATAGTCCCTTTTCCCAGTGCATCAGAAACTACACGGCAGACTGAAAAGCAAAAGCAGACAGAAGAGACTGAACAAGAATCAGAACCAGAGTCTGATATTATAGGAGTGTTGGAATTATCGGATAAGGAATTTTAAAAAATGGTGATTAATATGCTAAGGGATTTAACATAAAATGTAGACAAAAAGCAACCTAAGTATCCATCCTGAAAGCAGGCCCTTTTAAATAAAAATAGAATGCTTTGGTGTATGTCAAAATGGTTCTTTTTCTCTTCGTCCTGCTGGAAGCACAAGGGGATTCATCTTTGATGTTACTATGAGTATCTAATTCAGCTCCTGGAATTAAAACTCAGAAATGTTCACCTTTATGATTGGGTCCTCCTGGAGTTTTTAGCTTTGAGATTTGTCCACATTGAGCTTCCAGCACTTCCTTAATTACAGTTCAGATTTTCCTATACTGGCTCTGGTTTCCATGGAGTTTTCCGCGTATGGGGGTTTGTTGCTGTAAGTTGTGAGTCTTGGTGTTTGCTTGTCTGTCTTTCCATTTTGGTCGGGGGGCGGGGACAACAGTTTGCCATGTAACCTCATTTCTTTGATGGATCTTAAGAGTTGTTGATTTTTTTTTCAGTTCAGCATTTTACTTGTCAGAACAGAGTGGTGACTTAAGTGTTCCTTTCATGCTGGACTGGACACTAGAAGTTGTCCTTATTAACTTTTGATCTTTGACAAATACCTTAATTGTTCTGGACCTCAGTCTTTGTAAATCATGACTACAATCCTCATATGGCATGGTTGTTATGAGAATTTAATCAGATAAGGTATGTACATTTGGTTACTGTGCTTGACGATGGCAGCTGTAGAGGGTGAATCTTTTCTCTGAAGCAGTGTTTCATTTGGGCAGGCAGGGTTTTGGGACTGGATGCTTGGCTCATGCTCCCTACTCAGTGCCCTTTTCCCATCATTATCATAACCCGCTGTTTCCTTGGTTACTAGGGTGGGGTGCAGGCAGCAGGGCGGCTGGGAGTTACATCCCTCCTACAGCAAGAGTTCCTCCCCAGGCTATTCTTTGTAGCATCAACTTCTATTAAACCATAGCCATGAGCCCATCATCCTACTGTGGGCAGGAAGGCAAGAGCTCCCTCTCCTTGGACCAAAGGCTTCAGGTTAACCATGAATCTAAGTGGCAAAGCAACAAACAGTGACAAAACAGCAGCAAACCATGGGACAATTTATGGAGCATGGAAAAGACTCTTGAGTTTCCCATTGGTATTTAAGCTACATTCTAAGACTCAGAGAACAATTACTGTCAGGCACATTATCTTTGAATACAAAGGACAACAAAATGTAATATAGTCTGCCGTTCAGTCCAACGTTCTTGTTGGTAACATTTTCAATTTTTATTTTTCTCACTACTTGACAATATGATTTCTTCCTCCAGGGTATGAAACTGCAGGTCCCTGCCTATTTCCCAGCTTGGCTATTATCTGAGGTTCTATTATAAGCCTCTGGCAGAGTGCAGATGCAGAAATCTTTTCTTTTTAAAGGCTACACACATGGCCCTTGGTTTCCATTCATCTTTTTTCCACGCAGGTCATGGATGATGCTGAGGACAGGCCCTAAGATCTCACGAATCTTGGGAATCAGGTTGAGGTTTCAGAACTTGTGATTGTAGTAGTCAAATCAAGTAGATTTGGTAAAGCTGTTCCTGCCAAGCGCCCCTATTATCTGAATTAAAAATCATAGTGCCTGATTCCAAGCTGTGTGCTCATTCCAGAAACTGCTGTTTTCTGGCATCATTTAACTCTTAGGTCATCATAGCTTAAAATACAGCTTTGCCTTCTCCTGTTAACACCTAATAATAAGACTCTATGTTGTTTTGGAAAAGCACTGTCAATATTATGGTATTTTATATTTGGAAAATGAAAAAAATTCTGACTTCTTCCTTTTCAACAAGCTAGAGAGCAAGTAGGTGAGCAGAATTAGTGTCTTATTAATATTTACGTGACTTTTCAGTTAAAGCATCTTTCAAGATAAAAAAATGCATTTAAAAATTACTGTTTTATGTTTAGCCATGGTTTGTTTATTGCAGCTTTAAAACCACTGAATGCATATGTGACTTTGTGCTTATCAGAGAGAGCACAGGTTAACGAAGGTTGGAAAGACTATGACAGGTTTCAGTTTTATTATAAATTCACTGCTCACTTAAGGTGATTGTTACAGGCGGTTGTTACTCTGTCTTCTTTGAGAGAGAAGTCAAGGGGCAGGCAGGTTCATTACAGAAAACCACAGTTATAGAAAAACTCTTCTCTATAAATTGATTTGGCCAAACTTCAGGAATTGAAGGGAACTGGAGAGGACTGTGGTGCCATGGAGAACACAGGGGTGCACAGGAGACCATTTGTGGCTCCTGTGTCTGCGTGGCCCTGGAGGCAGGCGTTTAAGCGGCCACTGTCAGGGTGTGGCTGGCTTGGCTGGTGTTCCTAAGTGGCAGTGACAGCTCATTCAGCTGCAGTGTGACCTTTGGGGAGACGTCTGCCACTCGCCTACTTGGGAGAACCCCTGACTTTCAGGCTAGAGACTCCTTATCTATAAAATAAGAGATTTGGATTGGATGATTTCTAAGGACTCTTCCTATTCTAAAATGCTATGATTTTATACAGTTAAGCCCATTTGACCTAAAAGTGGAACTGAGAACCTTCAAGGTGTGTGCGTGAGAGAGAAGTGGACTGTATTACAGATAATCAGAGAAGACACTCCTATTACCTTATTTCTACCTTTTCCCAGTGTCTACTACATGCGCTGTCCTGAGAAGGAAGATTCAGAAAATTTAGCGGAGGAAGGGACTAGTATGTGGAATAACCACATTATAAGGCTGTATTCTGTGTGGAACAGAGCTGTAGAGGAAAAGGTGACTTTTTTTTTTTTTAGTATTTATTTATAACAGTTTAAAAAATATTGACGTATAATTAATTCACAATGCTGTCTTAGTTTTAGGTGTACAGCAAGTAATTCAGATGCATTTTTCAGATGCTCTTCCATTATAAGTTATTATAAGACACTGACTAGAGTTCCCTGTGCTATACAGTAGGATCTTGTTGTTTCTCGATTTTACATATAGTAGTGCATATATGTTAACCCCAAACTCCTAAGTTCTCTCTCCTCTGCCCCACTATCCCCTTTGGTGACCATAAATTTGTCTTCTATGTCTGTGACTCTGTTTGTTTCATAACAGTTTATTTGTATCATTATAAAAATTCCACATGTAAATGGTTTCATATTATATTTGTCTCTGTCTAACTTCACATGGCCTTGAAGTGGGCCTTCACGTGGACCTGACAACACAGGTCTGTCTGTGTTGCTGCAAATGCATGATTTCTTTTTATGGCTGCTTATTATTCCATTGTATATGTGTGTGTGTGTGCATATCATCTTTATCCATTTATCTCTTGATGACATTTAGGTTGCTTCCATATCTTGGCTATTGTAAATAGGGTTTCTATGACCACTGGGATGCATGTTTTTTTTCCAAGTTAGTTTTCTCCAGATATATCCCCAGGAATGAGATTGCTGAATCATATGGTAGCTCTATTTTTAGTATTTTAAGGAATGTGGGCTCAGTAGCTGTGGTGCCTGGGCTGTAGAGAATGGGTTTAGGTGCTCTGTTGGATGTGGGATCTTTCCGGACCAGAGCTCGAACCCGTGTCCCCCACATTGGCAGGTGGATTCTTTACCACTGAGCCACCAGGGAAGCCCCATTTGTAGACTTTTGGATGATGGCCATTCTGACTGTATGAGGTGATACCTCACTGTAGTTTTGATTTTCATTTTTCTAATAATTAGTGACACTGAGCATCTTTTCATGTGCCTGTTGGCCATTTGTAGGTCTTATTTGGAGAAATGTCTATTTAGGCCTTCTGCCCATTTTTTGATTGGGCTGTTTGTTTACATCTTTCACATTTTTGTGCAGATTTCACCTTGTTAACGAGGCCTAGCCTGATCACTTTTATTAGTTCACTCACCTTAATGCTCCCTTCAAAGGTCCATCTAGTCAAGGGTATAGTTTTTCCAGTGGTCATATATGGATGTGAGAGTTGGACTGTGAAGAAAGCTGAGCACCGAAGAATTGATGTTTTTGAACTGTGGTGTTGGAGAAGACTCTTGAGAGTCCCTTGGACTGCAAGGAGATCCAACCAGTCCATTCTGAAGGAGATCAGTCCTGGGTGTTCATTGGAAGGACTGATGCTAAAGGTGAAACTCCACTACTTTGACCACCTCATGCGAAGAGTTGACTCATTGGAAAAGACCCTGATGCTGGGAGGGATTGGGGGCAGGAGGAGAAGGGGATGACAGAGGATGAGATGGCTGGATGGCATCACCAACTCAATGGACATGGGTTTGGGTGGACTCCAGGAATTGGTGATGGACAGGGAGGCCTGGCGTGCTGTGATTCATGGGGTCGCAAACAGTCAGATACGACTGAGCGACTGAACTGAACTGAATGCTCCCTTCTGCTTTCCCTGGATTGTCTCCTCACCCTCCTACTGCTCTCTTTTCTTTCTTGTTTACTTCTCCTCACAAATATATCCCCAGGGCCCAGAACAGTGACTGTTGAGAGAGCCAGCACAGAATGGATATTTGTTGGATGAGTGAAATGAGACAGACCAGGGAGGGAACAGATAAGGAGAGGTGGGACTTAGGGCGGCTTTGCTGTGAAGGTGTGAGGTGACCTATGAGAGGCAGGGCTGCCTTACATGGTGGGTCCAGACTATCTGTTCTGGGCCTTGCTTGGTGAGATCAAGGTCCACAGAGAATCCTGAAGACCTTGGGTTCTTTCTCCCCACAGACACAATAAGCCTCTGAGGAGGCCATTTTGATGGTAACAGCCTTTTCTTTGGACTACAGGACTTCGCTGGGTGGTAAACAATCTTGTGGCTTCCTTTCACTCCAGAGCGAGCCATTGTTAGACATGGTTCTCAAACCCAGTCACCCAAGCCGCTGCTGATGGTGCATCATGGGGCCCTGCAGAGTGAAGTGAGGTTGGTGCTGAAGCATTTTGAGGGATCATCCAATTTGGTGATTGCTCCCCAATGTTGGCTGCACGTTCAGATCCTCTGGGGAGCTTTTAAAAAATACTGGGGCTTAGGCCTCCATTCCTTCCCCCCAGATTCTAACTTAATTGGTCTGGGAAGGAGAGGTCCAGGCCCCATGGTTGGTTTACAAGTTCCCCAGATGATTCTAATATGCAGCCAGCGTCAGAGTCACCTGCCTCATTTTATTCGTGAGGGAGCACAGGCCCAGAGAAATCAGGCAACTTGTCTAAAAGTGACAGGCTGTTATTCCCTTTAGAAATACATCGGAGGAGCTGCAAATAATTTCTTTGGGTTGACAGTTTTCAGTTGGGCTGATTCTGTGGTAAATTAAATGAATTGAGGCTAGATAATTAAGTCACTCATACAGACCAAATCTTAGAGAAGCCAGGGACCTAACCAGCTGATGAAGACTGGTGATGAAGGCTACAGATGTGTGTACCGTGCGCCAGGGAAATGCACACCCTGTGAGACCACAAATACATAACAAAGGGCTTTCTGATGAAGCACAAATCAAAGGGTAGGAAGTGACTGATGTTGCAGAGTCACATAAAGGGATTGTCCTGGCTTTGCTTTTTCATGAAAGCCTGAGTGGCAGAGCCCACTGTCTTGACATGCTCTGCTCTGGGTGTCCCAGTAGTGTTAGGCAGGGGGTGCCTCTTTCCCTGCCTGAGGGGCCTTTCTGAGTTTGGTCTTTCATAGGGCCAACCATTGCATTAGAGAAACCAAGGCTGGGGACTTCCCTGGGGCTCCAGTGGCTGGGACTGCGTGCTCCTAAGGCAGGGGGCCTGGGTTCAATTCCTGGTCAGGGAACTGGATCCCACAAGATGCAACTAAGAGTTTGAATGCCAGGCGCAGCCAAATAAATACATTAAAAAAAAAAAAGCAGCAGCAGCCAAGGCTGCCTTTTTCTGCTGGGTGCTCATTATCATACCATGGAAAGGGAAGTCGCTCAGTCATGTCCGACTCTTTGCGACCCCATAGACTGTAGCCTACCAGGCTCCTCTGTCCATGGGATTTTCCAGGCAATAGTACTGGAATGGATTGCCATTTCCCTCTGCAGGGGATCTTCCCAACCCAGGGCTCAAACCCAGGTCTCCCGCATTGTAGACAGACGCTTTACCGTCTGAGCCACTAGGGAAGTCCTCCGCTCATTATCATACCATGGAAAAGGAATGGGCAAAACACCTTTGCTACCCAATCCACTTCTCAGACAGATGTATCATGGAAGAACAAGCTATCATTGCTACTTAGGATGACTGACACTCCAACAGAGCCCCATTGTCCAGTCAGTAATGGTTAAAAAATACTCCAAGAGACACACAGAATTAAAGGACAAAGGCTCTGGAGAACTCAGGGAGGAGACAGAGGCCCTTTTCCAGTGTTCGCTTCTCCTAGAGCTAATGAGACACCAAGGGGTGGCTCTGACTTGAAGTCAGGCAGTTGTGTGGCTGAGCATCTTTGTTTCTGCTTTTAAGTAGGGTTCTCTGTTTTTTCAGTTCCTGGGTCTCCTGGCTGTGCTGTGGGAAGGGACTTTAGGAGTCCCTGTGGAAGGCAGCTGCTCTAAAAAAGAACTGTGGCCAGTGGTTAGCCCCATCAATATTTTAGACCATCTGGAGGATACTGATTAGTGGAAAATATATACAAGAGGTTGTTTCTTGGGGAGGGGGATTTATTCAAGAGATATCTAGTTCTTACTTGATACAGTGTTAGGCTTAGGGAGAGGGCAGTAGTTGATTTAGGTATAACCAGGAAAAAAACAAATCAAAATCAATGACCTGGGGAGAAGAGAAAAAATTCACGTATGTTTCTTTTTCTGATTGTGGATATAATTAGTGGGGAAAGGAAGTCTCATCTAAGAATCTGGTTGCTCCAAAGAACATATAAACTAAACTTTGTAGTTATGTGTTGTGATTAGGGAAAGATGGTTGCTGTCTTGAAAGGACAATTTTGGGAATATAATATCACAATATCCCTGTTTTTATGGAGCTTATAGTCCACTGGGGGAGACATACATGTACAATACACAAACCACACACATGCACACACACACACACACACACACACACACACAGTTAAAGTATGGATAATTTCAAGGAAGAGGGTGTTTGCTATGACCAGTGCTTTCTCTTGGCAAAACTCTATTAGCCTTTGCCTTGCTTCATTCCATACTCCAAGGCCAAATTTGCCTGTTACTCCACTTGTTTCTTGATTTTCTACTTTTGCATTCCAGTCCCCTATAATGAAAAGGACATCTTTTTTGAGTGTTAGTTCTAAAAGGTATTGTAGGTCTTCATAGAACCGTTCAACTTCAGCTTCTTCAGCGTTACTGGTTGGGGCATAGACTTGATTACCGTGATACTGAATGGTTTGCCTTGGAAACGAAAAGAGATCATTATGTTGTTTTTGAGATTGCATCCAAGTACTGCATTTTGGACTCTGTTGACCATGATGGCTACTCCATTTCTCCTAAGGGATTCCTGCCCACAGTAGTAGATATAATGGTCATCTGAGTTAAATTCACCCATTCCAGTCCATTTTAGTTCACTGATTCCTAGAATGTCGACGTTCACTCTTGCCACCTCCTGTTTGACCACATCCAATTTGCCTTGATTCATGGACTTGCTTTATTGACTATGCCAAGGCCTTTGACTGTTTGGATCACAATAAACTGTGGAAAATTCTGAAATAGACGGGAATACCACACCATCTGACCTGCCTCTTGAGAAACCTATATGCAGGTCAGGAAGTAACAGTTAGAACTGGACATGGAACAACAGACTGGTTCCAAATAGGAAAAGGAGTACGTCAAGGCTGTATATTGTCACCCTGCTTATTTAACTTCTGTGCAGAGTACATCATGAGAAATGGCTGCAAGAAGCACAAGCTGAAATCAAGATTGCTGGGAGAAATATCAATCACCTCAGATATGCAGATGACACCACCCTTATGGCAGAAAGTGAAGAGGAACTCAAAAGCCTCTTGATGAAAGTGAAAGAGGAGAGTGAAAAAGTTGGCCTAAAGCTCAACATTCAGAAAACTAAGATCATGGCATCTGGTCCCATCTCTTTATGGGAAATAGGGAAACAGTGTCAGACTTTATTTTTTGGGGCTCCAAAATCACTGCAGATGGTGATTGCAGCCATGAAATTAAAAGACACTTACTCCTTGGTAGGAAAGTTATGACCAACCTAGACAGCATATTCAAAAGCAGTGATATTACTTTGCCTACAAAGGTCCGTCTAGTCAAGGCTATGGTTTTTCCTGTGGTCATGTATGGATGTGAGAGTTGGACTGTGAAGAAAGCTGAGTGCCAAAGAATTGATGCTTTTGAACTGTGGTGTTGGAGAAGACTCTTGAGAGTCCCTTGGACTGCAAGGAGATCCACCCAGTCCATTCTAAAGGAGATCAGTCCTGGGTGTTTATTGGAAGGATTGATGCTAAAGCTGAAACTCCAATACTTTGGCCACCTCATGCGAAGAGTTGACTCACTGGAAAAGACCCGATGCTGGGAGGGATTGGGGGCAGGAGGAGAAGGGGACGACAGGGGATGAGATGGCTGGATGGCATCACCAACTCAATGGACATGGGTTTGTGTGGACTCCGGGAGTTGGTGATGGACGGGGAGGCCTGGTGTGCTGCGATTCATGGCGTTGCAAAGAGTTAGACACGACTGAGCGAATGAACTGAACTGAATTTCAAGAAGAAAAATAAAGTAGAGAGGATATTTTAGGTAGGGTGGCTAGAGAACACTTCCTGAGGATGTGAGATTTGAGCAGAAAATTAAGTAAGTGAAGGATCTGACTATATGGAGTCTGGGAAGAGCACATGGGGCAGAAAGAACAGCAAGTATAAGGGCCCTGAGGAATGAATCACTAGCATCTGGCACTGATAAACACCATGAGGGAGATAAACAGTACTATGATCAGGTGGTCACTTCTGGCCAGGAGGAGTTCATGGAGGCAGTGGCGATGTGAACTAGCCTTAATAGCAGTCATAGGATTTCTACAGGCAGATTCTGAGCAACACAAAGTAAGTGTAATCCCTTGATATGCATAAGGCCTTACACATGAGAGATGTTCAATAGTATTTGTGGAATAAGTGAACAGGTGGAGATGAGGCAGGCATGGCAGACAGAAGGAATGTCGTGAATAAAGATGTAGAACTGGGAACATACAAGTCATATTCAGGGAATAGTAGAGTTTGGTTGGAATATTGGTTACGTATAAGCCCTGAAAATGTCGGAATGTGAAAGATGTAGGTTCAGGGCCTATCACTAAAGGGGGAAAATACTAAATTCTGAAGCTTGGACTTTATTTTGTAGGCAGGTAGGGATGGTGGAGGGTGTCTGAATAGTGAAACTGTGCACACTGAAACCGCTCATGGTTTATGAAGAATAGGCTGGATGACTGGGAGAGAGAATGGAAGTGGAAGGCTGTTTTATTTTCTCCAGTGATAACATGGACTTGCGTTTGGGCTGTGTTTCGAATAACACGTGAGACTGAAATAAGATTTCTAGTATTTTGTCACTGATTAGACATGGGAAGAGAAGTAGAAGGTGGGGTCAAGGATGTCTAATGTTTTAAGTCTGACTGGGAAGACTGTGGTATTACCGATATGGAAATAAGGAAAAACGATATTGTCTTGGTCACTTTGGGCTGCCATAACAAAATACCACAAACTAGGTGTTTACAAACAGCAGAAATGTAACTCATATAGTCCTGGAGTCTGGAAGTCCAAGATTAGGGTGCCAGCATGGTTGGGATATGGTAATAGCCCTCTGCCCAGCTGCAGAATGACAGCTTCTTGGTGTAGCCTCACGTGGTGGCAAAGGGGTAGCAGAGCTCTTTGGGGTCCTGTTTATAAGGCCACTAATCCTATTTATGAAGGCCCCACCCAAGGGAGCTAATTACCTTTCAAGGCCCTACTTCCACATACCGCCACACTGGAGGTTAGGACTTCAACAAATGAATTTGGGGGCTGCTGCTGCTGCTAAGTCGCTTCAGTCGTGTCCGACTTTGTTCGACCCATAGACGGCAGCCCACCTGGCTCTGCCGTCCCTGGGATTCTCAAGGCAAGAACACTGGAGTGGGTTGCCATTTCCTTCTCCAATGCATGAAAATGAAAAGTGAAAGTGAAGTCACTCAGTCGTGTCTGACTCTTAGTGACCCCATGGACTGCAGCCCACCAGGCTCCTCCGTCCATGGGAGTTTCTAGGCAAGAGTACTGGAGTGGAGTGCCATTGCCTTCTCCAGAATCTGGGGCAGATACAAACGTTTAGTGTGTAGCAGATATGGAATGATTTTGAGGTGGTAACAGTATATCCAGATGTTTAATGTTTAGGTAACCAAAAAGCAGGGGCGATGCACTGAGGAAAAAACTGGGACCTGTAGAGGAGATACAGGCATTTGGAATTACTGAAACAAGTGTTTTAGGAAATGAGGAAAGGGACCAAGATGGAAACATAGTGATGCTTGTATTCAGGGACTAGAAAGGCCAACCTGGGAGAGAGTTTCAGAGGAAGGAGCAGGAACATACGATGCTGGAGAGATGGCAAGAACTGGAAGTTTCAATGGGGAGGTGGTCCATGGTGTTAAGTGCTGTAGTCCATAGTCAAGAATTTTGGCAATTAGGAGTCCCAGCAGACTCTTGGGAGATGTGTCAGTTAATTATCAGCTAATCAAGCTGGGATCTTTCTCAGGGGGAAAGAGCCAACCCTTATTCAAGGGGCCCTGGGATGGTGAACTTGCCCAAATGATGATTCAAGTCAGACTTGTCACCAGATCCAGTAAGTCATACATTCCTTTCAGTTCCAGAGATACCAAGATAAGTAAGTCAATGCCAAAGATTCTTATGGTTCAGCTATTCTAATTACTGCTTTAGCTCTCCTACCCATTATGGTAACCTGCCAAATCTTGTCTCTGTCATTAAAGCCCTTTTGCCACCTGGAACTCCTTATCCCCAATGAATTTGGTAGTTTGATGGCAGTAGTTCCCACTGTCATTCCTGACCTGTAGAGAAGGGCCACCATAGAGCTCTTCAAAGATGCCAGGGTGCCCCTCACAAACTCATTTCTCACAGCCTTGATGAAGGGTGAGCCCAGAACCTTCCCAGCAGGCATAGTTAGGGAGTGGGAGAACATGTCTTAGGTAATATGTCTCCTCTACAATTCAGATCCCCTGTAGCCTCTGGATGTCTTCTTTTAAAGTTTACTAATGAAGTTCAGGCATTTAAACTCCATTCTGTATAGGACATTTTTGTTTCTATGTTTGAGGAAACCAACGACACAAACTTTTAGAGCCACATGCAGCTGCCTGAGTTAACACATAGAATCAAAATTTGGCCCAATCCAATTATTTCTTTCTACCCTGATCCAATACCTGTAGGATTCATTCCCAAACACATTTTCCAGGATGCTGTTGATAAAAGTTCATAAACCCTTTCAGTTTTTTGGGTGCATACTGCACCTCCTCTTGGGTCACACTTGGTACTTAGCTGTGGAGGCTGGCCAGGATTTGAGTCTGCTCAAGAAACCATGAGAAGGATGTGGGTAGGTCCTGGGGAGAACCAGCAATCTGCTGTGAGGCCACTGCCTCATGAAGACCCTTGCAGACTCCTCAGGTACAGGAAGAGCTCAGAGAAAACTCAAGATAAGAAGGAAGGGCTGCTTCCACTGACAAATAAGGTTTGGCAGAAACTATCTCAAGTTTCCAGGTCCAAATTCCTGCTCTGATAGTCTTTCCTTTTTTTATTTTCCCTTTCAAAAGACACTAAAAGTATAATCACCATCATGTGTTTCTATGTGTGTGCTGACTGAAGTGAGGAGTAAAATTCGTAATGTGTTAAATAGTTCAGTTGCTCAGTCATGTCCAATTTTTTGCTACCCTATGAATCGCAGCACGCCAGGCCTCCCTGTCCATCACCAACTCCCGGAGTTCACTCAGACTCACGTCCATCGAGTCAGTGATGCCATCCAGCCATCTCATCCTCTGTTGTCCCCTTCTCCTCCTGCCCCCAATCCCTCCCAGCATCAGAGTCTTTTCCAATGAGTCAACTCTTCGCATGAGGTGGCCAAAGTAATGGAGTTTCAGCTTTAGCATCATTCCTTCCAAAGAAAACCCAGGGTTGATCTCTTCAGAATGGACTGGTTGGATCTCCTTGCAGTCCAAGGGACTCTCAAGAGTCTTCTCCAACACCACAGTTCAACAGCATAATTCTTTGGTGCTCAGTTTTCTTCACAGTCCAACTCTCACATCCATACATGACCACAGGAAAAATCATAGCCTTGACTAGACGGACCTTTGTTGGCAGAGTAATGTCTCTGCTTTTGAATATGCTAAAAGGTCCCTCTAATTCAAAAAGTTTGAGAATCACAGTTTGAAGAGGGACCCATTTGATTAGTTTCCAAAAAAATTTTATTTTGGTCAAACACAAGTAACAATTTAACATAATTAAACTTGAGGTTTTATGATTTTCACATAAAAAATCCTGCAAGTTTGTGAATTCAATTTTCTTTATGATTCAGCAGTCCTTAGGACTGGACTTTGGGTCCCCACCTCTGAAAATCTTGGCTCCAGGAGACAAGAGCTCCTTTAGGGCAGTTTAGAAGTTTTACTGTCCTTCCTACAGGCCTAAAGCTGGGAATTAGAGACCCCAAATTTATCATTTTCTTCTGCTAAGTTCTCTAGTACCAACTGTATTATATTTTTTATTTGTATCAAAACTTATTATAGCAGTACTCGATCACACAAAGCCTTATTTTCTAGAGACTTAGACAACTGTTACAGGTGATAAGTTAGTGACTATTTTGCCATTGCATGTAACAGGCATCAGAGTTCTCTTTGTTACTTGTGACAGGGTCATTAATGAAATCATTAGTGGGGGCCAGAAGTTGAGGAGAAAAGTTGGATACGAGCGGGGGAAACCGAGGACAAAGTGAAATCACAAGGGCAAACTGTAACCTGCATCTGTCTCTTCCCACGTCCGACCCTGATGAGTGACCCAGTGACCTGCAGAAGGCAGTGCCCTTTGCCATGGGCCTGCACACCTGCTTGACCCAGGACTCAAAAAAGCTGCAGGGGCAGACCCACAGAGGGAGGAGCTTTGGGCCAAAGTGCACTTCACACTAACGTGAGCCAGCAGGTCCTGGGCCCCCACCGACTTCCACCAGCCCCAAAGCCTGCAGCTTCACTCCCACTTCACAAATGTCATGACCTCACTTGGAGCCATGCAGGTTAGGAAATTCTGGCTTGTAGTTCAACTTGGCTTGTCACACTACAAAATTCCCACAGGAGAGCTATTGTTAGGGTGGAAGCTTTGCAATATGCTTACGAGTAAGCAGGAGGTGAGGAAGCAGGAAGCAGCTGTAACCCCACGTTCAGTGTGTGCAGACACAGAAGGGAGAGCCTGCAGGGAGGTGATTCCCAAACTTGCCCAATCACACAGCTTCCCATGCCTGTTTCAGACCTGCTGGGTTGATATCCAGGGCAAAGTGCCTGGGAATCTGCATAACTAACAAGGGTCCAGGTGGCTCTTCTAGCAGAAAATTGTGTAAACTTTGTTACAGACAGAGGCATGGTTAAAAGGAAGGTGTGAAAATTTTATTCATAATTTGTTATATTTATTAGATTGTGAAGGCACCATAGGCTTGCAAGCAGAATGAAAGAGGCTGAGAGTAGGTCAGATGAAGGTGCAAGAGGGGATCATTGTTGATTCAAGGTGACTGAGTAGGCAGGAGACATTAGCTTTGGAAAAAGGAGGAATAACATCTCTTTTGCTATAAGAAGGAAAAACCCTGAAAAGTGGAGCTAACAGCATACTGGCAAGGTGAGGAGAGAAGAACCGAAGATTTGTGTAAAAGGGCCTTGAATTTTTCAGTAAAGTGGGGAGCAAATGAGTCTGAGGGAATTGGATTCATTCCAGGGGGACAGGACTAGAGTCGTGAAGGAGCTGGTGGAGACAGAGTAGGACACGGAGGGTCTTGTGAGTGGAGGTGGATCCAGCCTGCGCTGATCCCCACAGCCTGAAGTAGGCTCAAATTGGGGCAAAGATCTGTGGAATATCCTAGCTGCTGGGTCTCAGTGCAGTTTCTGGAGACTGATTTCCTGGCCTTAACTTTTTATTTTTCCAAGGGGGGTGGTCTCACTAACTTTTCACACAGCCTTATTTCTGTTCTATGTTCCTGTACCTTTTGGCATCTGCTAAAGAAGAAAGAACAGACAATTGGGGGCAGCTTCACTCTACCATCTTGCCAGCACTGATGCAGGTCAATAAAGTTGGATTTTAGCATTTGGATTTTGAAGGCCATTGACTCCGTGCACCACCACCCCCCGCCCCCAGCTATTGCTAGAGGCATAGCATCTAGCAGCCAACCAGCAGAGTAGTTAGGGACGTGGACACGGGTCTGATGAGCTGGGTGCAAATCCCGGCTTTTCTACTTGCTGGCTGTGTTACCTTGGGTGAGTTTTCACCAAGTCTCTGTTTCCTCATACATAAGATGTACTAACACCCTTGCTAGAAGTGAATGAGGTGACCCACACGGACACACAGCACGGTGCCTGGCTTGCAGCAACTGCACTATCACTGTTCGCCACAGTGGTCAGATTATTCGGTCAAAGAGAATTGAGGAGTATGGATCCGTTTTAAAACACATCCATTTGTGGGTCCGGTAAAGAAGTGTCCTGGTGGATTTGGTATCTTTTATCTGACCTTCCAATACGCAGAATTCTTGTGCAGGGCTGTGTTTGATCATATAGAATCTCCTGCTTTCTGGTTTCATCTTGCTTTCGTTGCTATTGTTTTTCCATCACGTAGGGCAGAGCACAGAGCCAATTAGCACAATCACCGTCTGCCACTGGAGACGAGTGGAGCACTGCTAGGAGAGCTCTGCTCCTCCTTCCGCCTCTGTCCTGCCTCCTCTCGTAACTCCCTCTCCCACTCCTGCCTGTTCAGCTTTGTTCACTGCTTACACTTTCCAAAAACCGGATATGAAGAGCAGACACTCCTTCCTTAGGCTTCCTGAGACTGGGGTGTACAGCGCCCTCTAGAGGTGAGAACTGCGGCGGCCTCCTGTGTCCACCCCTGCGACCTCATGCACTGTAGCCCGCCAGGCTCCTCTGTCCATAGGATTTTCCAGGGAAGAATACTGGAGTGGGTTGCCATTTCCCCCTCCAGGGGATCTTCCCCACCCAGGGACTGAACCCCCATCTCATGTGTTGGCAGTCAGATTCTTTACCACTGAACCTGGGAAGCCTGCTACTGCTTATTCCCTGGGTGGGCTTATCTAGGCATAATCAGCTTCAAATGGAAAACAAAAGGAGGGAATGGCAGGGAGGGTAAAGAGATGAGGGGATAATTTATCTTAGCGTTTTTGTTTCCCAAAGCCAAGACTCACTTCCTGTGCTACTTGGCTGGGAGAGAGGATAGCAGTGACAACTCGTGGCTGCTCATATGTATGGAACCGCATGGATATTCACACCACAACTCACCTGTGTGATGAAGATAAGAGAATTTTATTAGTTTAGAATTAATTTGGAATTAATGGTTTGTCTTAGTGATGAGTAGTCTTTTTTTTTTTTTTCCCTGGAGGATAGCGAGGCTGTGAGGAATATTTTATGCATTGTAAGGCTGTCTACCCTCTGCTGAATTGAAGAAGAAAAACTCTGAAACCCAGCCCGTTGTAAGAGTTCCCTTCTCCCAGAGGCGGGGAACATCCACGTGTGTAGTGCTTTTGATTAGATCTGCTGTTTCGCCCATGGCAGTTACCCATAAAAACACTCTTTTCCTATATACCCTCATTCAAGCCTCCACACATGATGCAGTTGCTTCTTTCCTTTTTTTTCCCCATCAAAGTCAAACAGGATGGTTTTTTCCCTTAGTAACATCTCCCTCCTTTTTGGCTCCATGCCTGGCTCTTCCCAAGGTGCTTGGAAAGAAAGGAAAAAAAGCAGAAATATTTCCTTTTGTTCTTGACTGATCCATGCGCAGAGGGGGGGAAAGGGGTGGTTTTCAGTTTGTAACACAGAACAGTGTGGAAACAGTCTTTAAAATAGTATCCTTGAATCCTTATTTTGTGGCACTGCCCCTTTGGTTGCAGGTTTTTTTTTTCTTTTCTATTATTAGTCTTTGAATGATGAGCTCCCAGCACATAGTAGGTGTCTGGGAAGTGTAGAATGCAGAATGCTGAGATGCTAGCTCCTAGGCTGTATGAGGACAGTCACATGTACGCTGCTGCTGCTGCTAAGTTGCTTCAGTCGTGTCGGACTCTGTGCGACCCCATAGACGGCAGCCCACCAGGCTCCCCCGTCCCTGGGATTCTCCAGGCAAGAACATTGGAGTGGGTTGCCATTGCCTTCTCCAAGGCATGAAAGTGAAAAGTGAAAGGGAAGTCGCTCAGTCGTGTCCGACCCTTAGCGACCCCATGGACTACCTATTAATATATATGTAAACTAAACACAACATTTGTGGCTACACTTTTCTTTGAAAGCTTTATTCATGGTATGCTGTGGCATAAATCAGTCTCACCTCTGCACAACCTCAAAAAGTTACGTAGGAGCAGGAGAATCAAACCCATGCTTTCTTAATTATAACACTGGTTTGAAAGCAGTTATTGACCTGCAGCATCTCATTGTTTTTCTGTCCATCCATACATCCACAAGTCTAATGCAGTCAAGAGGTCAGGCAGGAACACAAGCAGAAACATGGTGTCCTCAATGTGAGTGGTAAAAATCTGAGTTGGCGTTAATCTCTGTGGCTGGGCTCTATTTCCAGCACCAGTTAGAACCAAACCAGCAGCCTGAGGAGAAAGACCCTTCAGCAAGATGGCTTAGTCAGTATCATTATATGCAAAAAGGGGTACGCTTTAACACATTTATGTTATGAAATGAAGAAAATAAAAGGCAAAAAAAAAAAAAAAAAAAAGCTGTGGAAAACGAGCACCATCTTACATGTTTCTTAAAAGGAAAATTCATTCCGTTCTCCCTGCCGGTGCAGACTTGCTGCCTTAGAGGAAAAGCCGTTAAAAGAACGTATTTGTGTGTGGAACAAGGTCATGCTCTTATTGGCTTTCTGCTGCATGGCATCAATATACCAGATGAGGAGAATCCGTTTGCTTTCCCTATAGCCTTGTACTGTGCACAAGGGCTGCAGCACATATATATTCTCTAACGCTGCCGGTGCCAAAGTACAGAGGAACCCAGAGGCAGGGGGTTCAAAACGAGAGAAGAGCCAAGTGTTTGTTGTAAGAAATAAATACGTTACCTGGACACATCATTACACTTGAGCAATTGGTGATGGTGGTGGGAAAGCACGGGACTTCTGAGGCTATTTCACAGATAAATTCCCAGACGTTCCCCTAATTCTCCATTCTCTCCTGTCCCAGTCTGTCCAACCACTGCAGCTTGACTAATATTATTAATCGCCTTCGTGCTGCTCCTCCTCCTCCTGTTACTAATATGGTAACACTTCATTTATCCAGCATCATCAGGGATGAGCTGTTCCCCATAACTCTATTTTCCAGCTGACTGAACTCCACTTCTTTGAGCACCCAAATTTAGTTTGTTTTCATCATTGTGAATAGCAATCTTTCTAAAATGTGTTAAACACCTGTTTTCATGAATAGCTTCCATGAGAATGATGTAAGCTTATCTCAGTGATTTGGGAGGCATTTTTATATGTACCAGTTATGCTGTGCTTATAAAACAGGGTGCCCCTAAGGTCCTTACAGGCAACTGTGCTCCCCAGGATTGCTCATTCTGAGTGAGTGCAAATCACTTTATCTTTTTCAGTTTTAACTTCTTTATCTGTAAAAGAGAGACTGCAGTGCCTACCTTTGTTGGGCTGGTGTGAGAATTAGATGAAATAATGTATGTGATGTTAGCATGGGGTGTGGCACATAGAAAGTGTCCAATAAATGTGAGCCATCCTTATTCTAAGTGAGGAATTACAGCAGTCATAACCACAACAATAGTGCAATAGACATGAAATTGGCACATGTGCCTAAACACTTTATAAAGACTCTGACAAAAAATTTTCTCCAACACAATTTAACATAGTTTACTCATGCCCGGGTGGTGCCATCCAAGCTGACCAGGGGAGGGTATAAATCCATGCAAGCATGAGAGTGGGGCAGCTTCTCTCTCTTCTCCTCCAGAACCTTTCCTCAAACACTTGTCCACTGTCTTTTGCCAGTTCAAGCTGAATGTTCCTCAGGACAGCTTCCTTCCTCTTTTGACCCAATCTGCATTTTCCGCATCCCCTTGGCTTCACGTGCAGTTTGTCCTGTGGCAGTTTCCACCCGCAGGCTGGCTGCTTTGTGAGGTGTTCTTCAGTTCAGTCGCTCAGGCATATCCGAGGTGAATATGGGCTTAATCAAGTCAAGGCATCTAAAAGCCCATTCAAATCACCCAGCATCTTTCTGGACATGCTGGTCTGAGATGCACAGAATGAAAGATGAGGAGCGATCTGTAACTCACCCATGTGGGAGGGGAAGGCAGTCTGACACGCACAGGGCTCCACAGGAGTGGAAGAGGAGTGGGCACTAGGCTCTGAGGGATGGCCCCTCTCCATCCACGTGATGGAGGTCACACTGGGCTTTATTCAGCCCTGCATTCACCTGCCTTTGCCCTCTTGAAGGCATTTTGTTCTTTTCATTTAATGTCCAGTCCTCACTCCTGAGCCATTTCACAGACTACTGGCCTTGATGCACAATTGGTTGTTGAAGCCGATGCTCTCCAGAAGTGAAGTTCAGTTTTCTTAACTTCCAACTAGAATCTGCATTTAGTCATCACCACAGCCTCTGTATTCCAGTCTCTCTGCCAACAGCCAGGAGCAGAGGTCTGGTTTAGTTTCCAGCAATCGCCCCCTCCTCTCCGCTCCCCTGCTGGGCTCCTCCCATTAACTGCCCTTTCGTTGCTGAGAGATGTCCTTGTTCTGCAGAGTAGAGTGGTGACCCGCAGCAGCGCAGGGCAACAGTGCCCGTCTCCACCTCTCTAAGGGATGCGGCCTTCCTGGGTTCTGTCACTGCTGCTTTGCAATGGGAAAATAACTGTGAGAACAACAATTTTACTAATAACTAACAATGAGAGAAGGCTTTCTTTCACATTTTGTATTACATAATAAATGTGATCCTAAAAAGTATATAATTGAATGGTGTACACAGAATCACGTTGACAGGAAATAGGCCAGTTGTTCACAATCTCATTCAGGTGGCAGGGTATCTGGAAGTCTCGAAATGCTTTCCAGTACAAACCCATGATAAAGAGATACATTCAGTAGTATCCTATGATGCAGGCACAATTTTACCAGCAGGAGGTACGAACTACCTCCTTTTATATTGCCATGTAAGTACAATATAAAATCAGGAGCATCAAATCCTCAAAGAAGAGCAGGCTGTCAAATGTGACACAATTAGTTCTTTCTGAGTCTTTTCTTTAATGATTTTTGGTCCATGTTTATTTGCCTTGTTGTCAACTCACCCTCAAGGGCAGATTAGTGGTACAAACATTAGAAGTCTAAGAAAAATACAGGGTAGACAAAAGTAAAATGGTTAAAAATTGCATTCAGTAGTCTGTTTTTCTATGCATTGGGAATTATGCCATTAATTTTTCAGTTTTAGTGGCCAAATAGTTTTGTTCAATAGGCAGTGCTTTTTGTTTTGTTTTAAACAGTTTTGTTTATAGGCAGTGCTATGTAGCACCTTGTTTTGGAAATTTCTCACTGCAAAGAATCTTTCTGTAAACTGAATATTAATACTGTAATGTAAACCATATCCTCTGGTTTTTCAGAGGATAAGTCTGAATAAGTCTGTAAGTCTGAATATGTGCATGCATGCTTCTCCCTTGATTCATAACATCAGAGAGGACAGTTACTTATAAAGTAACTGCTAACTCTGAGATATAGTTCAATTTATTTAGTTATAGTACAATACCAATTTAAGGGATGTAATACAATGAGAGTACAATGTGTGTCCCCCAAAGCTACCAACTGTGCTGTTGGAGAAGACTCCTGAGAGTCCCTTGGACTGCAAGGAGATCCAACCAGTCCATTCTAAAGGAGATCAGCCCTGGGTGTTCTTTGGAAGGAATGATGCTAAAGCTGAAACTCCAGTACTTTGGCCACCTCATGTGAAGAGTTGACTCATTGGAAAAGACTGATGCTGGGAGGGATTGGGGGCAGGAGGAAAAGGGGGCGACAGAGAATGAGATGGCTGGATGGCATCACCGACTTGATGGACGGTGAGTTTGAGTGAACTCCGGGAGTTGGTGATGGACAGGGAGGCCTGGCGTGCTGCGATTCATGGGGTCGCAAAGAGTCGGACATGACTGAGCGACTGAACTGAACTGAAAGCTACCAACTACTCAAATTAGAATCACCTGGGGTATTTTATTGAAAACAAAACAAAAACAAACAAACAAAAAACCAGATTCCCAGGGCAAACATGGGGCCTGTTGAGTCAGAATCTTTGGAGTGAGGTCTGCATTTTAAGCAGTATTTTATATGATTTTTGCATATATTAACACTTAAGAACCACTGGTATAGTATTTGAGAAGGCAGTCTCGGGAGTCAAACTTTGCCTCTGTCGTTTACTTGGCCTGTGGTAATTACTTGAGCCTTGGTTTCTTCTTCTGTAAAATCAGGAACAGCAGGAATATCTACTTCCTAGGGCTGCTGTGAGGATGAAATGACCTAATATATTAAATCACTTATGCAGAGTGTTTGGCTCAAAACAAGGACTTAATTAATGTTGTTAATGGCCTAGACTATAATTCTTGATAGTACTGACTTCAGATCCTTTCAGTTAGGCAGACATTTTGGTGCCGACATGCGGCTGCACGACGTGCACTACACACACATTCTCAGCTGTGTGTGGAGGTGTCCAGCTATGGTACGATGACTTCTGGAGGAACAATTTTATTGGGACATTCTGTACTGGTCCACAGTGGCTAACTGGGTATGAATAGGTTCACGGGAACAGGGTTCCCCAAAGTCTGTGATCTAGGAGTTGGTTGAGCTTCCACAGTGGAGGGTCCCACTAGCGAAGGACTTCAGTGTGTTTGTTGTGGTGTTTCATCCTGTAAACAGTTTTAATGAAAGGCAGCAGCAAAGGGAGAAGTGAGTAGGATAAGGAGTGGCGGCTCATGGTGGTGGATATTGATAATGTCCCTGCCTCCCTTCCTCCCTCCCTTCTTCCTACAAAATCTCTACATTCCCTCTCCCTTTAAAAAACAAGACACTTTTTTCTTTTTTTTTTTTTTTACAGTAAAGGATAAACTTTCCCCTGCTTCAGTCTTCCCTATTTTATTAGGTATTCATTGCTTTAAATCTTTACATGGATCAAGTATTCACTGACTTTTAAAAGTGAAATCTGTCCTTAATTCTAAATATTCTATTGTTTTCCTTCAATAACAGGCCAAATGCTTGCTATAATTAACACCTCACCTCGCCCAATGTGATTTTTACATTTACTTCCCCTCAAAACCACATCATTTTCTACCACTTCTCATAAGGCAGTCAAACTGGTAACTATACTCTGATACTATTTACCAACCACCAGATAGATGCCCTGACAAATGATTACTGAAAATAGAAACTAACAACAGGAAAGGACTTTATTTTATTTTCAGGCTTTTCAGACCCTTTGTCTCCACATGAAAGTTGCTAAGTCGTGTCTGACTCTTTGCACCTCCATGAACTATACAGTCCATGGAATTCTCTAGGCCAGAACACTGGAGTGAGTAGCCTTTCCCTTCCCTAGGGGATCTTCCTAACCCAGGGATGAAACAGGGGTCTCCCACATTGCAGGCGGATTCTTTACCAGGTGAGCCACATGCGAAGTCCAAGAATACTGGAGTGGGTATCCTAGCCCTTCTCTAGCGATCTTCTTGACCCAGGAATTGAACCGGGGCCTCCTGCATTGCAGGTAGATTCTTTACCAACTGAGCTTTTTCTTTCAGTTCTGTGCCTCTGTGTGTGACCTCTTATTTTCTGACACTGGATTAAATGTGGGCAACAAATGTCATCTGATATTAAATATTAACAATTTCTTACTGGCTTTTTTTTTTGGTGATAAAAACACAAGTTGTGATCCTTCTTTACACACCCGAAGGCTCAGGTGGATTCAATCCACTTTGGGGATTGTTGTTTTAGCACAGGGGTTGGCAAAACACTGCCTGTTGTTATAAATGCAGTGTTATTAAACACAGCCAACTTGTTTGTCTATGCATTATCTTTGGTGGCTTTTGTGCCACAGTGGCAGAGTTGAGCAACTGTAACAGAGATGCTATGATCTTCAAAACCTGAACTAGGTACTGTCTGGCTCCTTACAGGAAAAGACTGCCACCTTTGCTTTAGAAAATGGATGGCACTTGAGGGATCCCAGGAGTTTAGTGTATGGTGTGTACTCAATTCATTGTTCACTAGGACAGGGGCAAGATGAAGTATAAAAGACATCCATGGACTTCTGGGAGAATACATTTCTATGTTTATCCTTGGCAGTATAATTCTGGCTGAAGCTCAAGGCCTGGCTTTGATTCTTCCAAACAGACTGTATCCTGGAACTCAGTTACGATTTGAACTTTAAGTGGACCAATGGTACTCTGGCAATGCAAATGACCAGGTGTATCTACCATGGCATCTTATCTGCTGCATTTGACAGGAAACATTCTTGGTCTTTCTTGCTATCAAGTCTATCCTAAATTACACGAGAGGATTTTGCTCCTTCCTTGTCTCAGAGCCTGTTTGTCCTATAATCTATATAAGCTATAATCTCTATGAGCTATGCCTACAATGTTCTGAATTAAAGAGCACTTTTAGGTATTGTACTTTTAGGTATAAGCCACTGATGCTGGCAAAGATCTTTGCCATTTCCAGGGGGTAAGGGTGGTGGGCAAGACAGTTAGGGACAATGGATTAATCTCCAAAATATACAAGCAGCTCAATGCAGCTAGCTATCAGAAAAACAAACAACACAATAAAAAAATGGGTGGAGGACCTAAACAGACAATTCTCCAAAGACAACATGCAGATGGCCAACAAACACATGAGAAGATGCTCAACACGGCTCCTAATTAGAGAAACACAAATCAAAACTCCTACGAGTTATCACCTCACACCAATCAGAATGGCCACCATCAAAAAATCTACAAACAATAAATGCTGAAGAGGATGTAGAGAAAAAGGAACCTTCTTGCACTGCTGGTGGGAATGTAATCTAATATAGTCACAGTATAGAGAACAGTATGGAGATTGCTTAAAAAACTAGGAATAAAACTACCATATGCCCCAGCAATCCCACTACTGGGCATATATCCTGAGGAAACCATAATTCAGAAAGACTAACTTACCCCAATGTTCACTGCAGCTCTATTTACAACAGCCGGGACATAGAAGCAACCTATACACCCACTGACAAATTAACAGTATATGTCTTTTTATGATTGGCTTATTTTACTTAGCATAATGTCCTCCAGTTTCATCCCTACAGTAGCATATGGCAGAATTTCCTTCCTTTTTAAAAGCTAATATTCTTTGTAGGTATATACCATATTTTGTTAATCCATTCATCTGCTGATGGACATCTAGACTGCTTCCACAGTTTGCTTATTGTGAATAATGCTGCCATGAATATGGGTGTAGTTATCCTTTCAGGACCCGGTTGGCAATACCTTAGGATAAATACCAAGAAATGGAATTGCTGTCCTAGTGTTTGAATGAATTTCTCATTTGTGATTCTCTCACCATGAAAACAGTGCAGATTTGTACAGAAGCTCCCTGGTTTCAACTTCCTAAGACTACCTTTCCTACCAACTGCCCTAAGCTGATGGCAGTCTTCTTTGCTGAACCCCTAAACTGATGTGCTGAGTTTCTAAATTCACTGTCACAATCCAGGCAAAGCGTCATGACTCCTAGTTTTATAAAGGAACTGAGTTTTTGCTCCCTGCCTTGCCTGGGCCCAGGGTTTTGTCTCCTGTTCCAAGGCAGGAGTTAAAATGCAAGTCCCCGGCCTCTGAGGCTGTACCCTGTCATGTGTTTGGCTTCGGTTCCCACACATTCATCTTCTTTGAGTTGTTCTTCATGTCTGACATCTGGGGATTTCCTTTCCTTGGTTTTGAGTTTGGCTATGCATTAAAAAAATAGTTTATCCAGCACTTTCATGTGTTTGGAGTGTGCATGTGTCCTTTTAGGCCAGCTTGGCCTGTGGTGCCAGTAGAGATTATTTATTCAATATTTTTTGAGCATTTATGGTTTGCACAATGATAAGCTCAAAGTGGGAGAAGGAAATGGCAACCAACTCCGGTATTCTTGTTTGGAGAATCCTGTGGACAGAGGAGCCTGGTGGGCTGCTGACCACAGGGTCACACAGAGTCGGACACGACTGAAGCGACTCAGCATGCATGCATGCATTGGAGAAGGAAATGGCAACCCACTCTAGTATTCTTGCCTGGAGAATCCCAGAGACAGAGGAGCCTGGTGGGCTGGCATGTATGGGGTTGCACAGAGTTGGACACGACTAAAACGACTTAGCAGCAGCAACAGCACCAAGCTCAAAATCACTATATAGTAAATCTTCTGAACTCCTGCAACTGGGAAAGAAATTTAATCAAAATACACATAATGCAAGATATAGACACTGCTGTTCAACTGGGGCAATGGAATCCATTTTTAGCTTGGACCCCAAAAGAAGAGGTTCTCTTTCTGCCAAAGCTGGAAAATGAGCTCCTCCTAAGGTTGCACCATTGTGGAGTAGTTAGGGCCAGAGCGGGAGTGCAGTGGCCTGCCACTGGAAGTTGACAACAACAATTGAGAGTCATCACTGAAGCTGATCCACTTACAACTACACAAGAAGCTGCCAAAGAACTCAATGTCAACCATTCTACGGTCATTTGGTATTTGAAGCAAACTGGAAAGGTGAAAAAGTTCAGTATGTGGGTGCCTCACAAGCTGACTGCAGTTCACAAAAAATCATCATTTTGAGGTGTCATCTTCTTGTATTCTATGCAACAATGGTAAACTATTTCTCAATCAGATTCTGACGTGCAACAAAAAGTGGATTGTGTACAGCAACTGGCAATGGCCAGCTCAGTGGCTGGACAGAGAAGCTGCTCTGAAGCACTTCTCAAAGCCAAATTTGCACCAAAAAAAAAACCAAAAAAGGACATGGTCACTGTTTGGTGGTCTGCTGCCAGTCTGATCCACTGCAGATTTCTGAGTCCCAGTGAAACCATTACATCTGAGAAGTATGCTCAGCAAATCGCTGAGATGTACCAAAAACTGCAATGCCTGCGGCTGGCATTGGTCAACAGAAAGGGCCCAATTCTTCTCCATGACAATGCCCAACTGCATGTCGCACAACCAACATTTCAAAAGTTGAACGAACTGGGCTAGGAAGTTTTGCCTCATCTACCATATTTACCTGATCTCTCGCCAACTGACTACCACTTCCTCAAGCATTTCAACAACTTTTTGCAGGGAAAAAGCTTCTATAACCAGCAGGATGCAGAAAATACTTTCCAAGAGTTCACTGAGTTCCTGAAGCACAGATTTTTATGCTACAGGAATAAGCAAACTTAATTCTCATTGGCAAAATTCTGTTGATTGTAATGGTCCTATTTTGATTAATAAAGATGTGCTTAAGACTAGTCATAATGATTTAAAATTCATGGTTTAAAACCATAATTATGTTTGCACCAACCTAATATATTGAAGGATAGTCCAAGCTGTGGAGAGGTGGCATTGTTAATCAGTATATAAATACACATTATAAGCTAATCTTAATCTGCAAAGACTAAGAATTTTCTGCAAATAGGAATAAGGCAATGAGACAAGGAAGAGTCTACCCCTGAACAATTTAACATGGGAAAGGAACTGTATTGGATACATAGCAGAGGATTAGTGGGGTTTGGAAAATACAATGAAAAGGAAAATGTGGACAAGGCGAGATCCTTTTATTAATCATTGTTATTATTAATATTATCTGTATTGGTTAAAGGTTTCAACAATCGTTTATTAAGGAGTGATTAGAAGTTTATACAAGAGCATTACTATAAAGCATTTCTAGTTTATTTTATATAATGTCTAAATTAGCTGAATAGTAAAATATGCATGATACTCTTTTATTTTCGCTTTAATCACAATTTACGTTTCTGTGCTGCATATACAGGTACACCTTGTTCTGTCATGTTTTGCTTTACCGTGTCTCACAGATACTGTGTTTTTTACAAGTCGAAGGTTTGTGGCAATCCTGCATTGTCAGATGACAATTAGCATTTTTTTCTTAGCAATAAAGTATTTCTAAATTAAGGTATACACACTGGCTTTTGTTGGACATAATGTTATTGCACACTTTATAGACTACTGCTGCTGCTGCTGCTAAGTCACTTCAGTCGTGTCCAACTCTGTGCGACCCCATAGACAGCAGCCCACCAGGCTCCCCCGTCCCTGGGATTCTCCAGGCAAGAACACTGGAGTGGGTTGCCATTTCCTTCTCCAATGCATGAAAGTGAAAAGTGAAAGTGAAGTCGCTCAGTCCTGTCTGACTCCTATTGACCCCATGGACTGCAGCCTATTAGGCTCCTCTGTCCATGGGATTTTCCAGGCAAGAGTACTGGAGTGGTGTGCCATTGCCTTCTCCTTATAGACTACAGTATAGTGTAAATGGGATTTCTGGGTGGCTCAGTGTTAAAGAATCTGCCTGCCAGTCCAAGAGATGCAGGTTCGATCCCTGGGTCAGGAAGATCCCCTGGAGAAGGAAATGGCAATCCACTCCAGTATTCTTGCCTGGGAAATCCCATGGACAGAGGAGCCTGGTGGGCTACAGTCCACTGGGAGCAAAACAAAACAGTCGGACACAACTGAGTGACTAAACAACATCAACAACATAGTGTAAACATTATATACCCAAAAATTCATGTGGCTTGCTTTACTGTGACATTTGCTTTTTCGCTGTAGTCTAGAACTGTACCTGTAATCCCTATGAGCTATGCCTATAATGTTCTGAATTAAAGAGCACTTTTAGGTATTGTACTTTTAGGTATAAGACACTGATGCTGGCAAAGATTGAAGGTAGGAGAAGGGGATGACAGGGACTGAGATGGTTGGATGGCATCACTGACTTGATGGACATGAGTTTGGGCAAGCTCTGGGAGTTGATGATGGACAGGGAAGCCTGGTATACTGTAGTCTATGGGGTCACAGAGAGTCAGAGATGACTGAGCAACTGAACTGAACTTTATGTATTGTAGTAGGTAGATACTTGAACTAAGAGGGTCTTATCCAATTTTGAAGCCTCGGTTCTGACGCTGAGTATGCAAAACCAGGAAAGAAGCCATTTCATAGAACATGACTTAACAAGCTTGCTTCTAATTACTAATAATTAGTGTATATAATAATAATTCACACAACAACTCAGTGAGTTAGATATCATTTCTACTCCCCCCTTTTTTCAGATGAGAGGTTAATTAGAAAGAGTAAATATTTGCCTGAGATTATACCAGTAAGTAAAGGAGTTTATTTGGTCATAGAAGAATGAGTAGGATGTTTTTCCCTAAGATATTCTATCATCGGTGGGTGTTCAATATGTTCAAAAGATTTTTCTGCATTGATACAATTATGTGACTTTTCTTCTTTAGTTTAATATGATGGATTACACTGACTGACTTTTGAATATTGAACCAGCCTTGCATTCCTAAGATAAACCCCACTTGGTCATGGTATATCCAATTTTTAAATATATTGCAGAGATCTATTTGTTAGTATTTTATTAAGGATTTTAAGATCTATTTTCATGAAGGATACTGGTCTGAAGCTTTCTTTTGTGGTACTGTTTTTTTTTTCTCATTTTAGTATTAGGGTAACAATAGTTTCATAAGATAAACTGAGAAGTGTTCCCTTCTCTTCTATTTTCTGGAAGAGATTATGTAAAATTGGTGTTAATTCTGATTTAAATGTTTAGCATAATTCTTTAATGAAATCATCTGGGCCAAAACTAATTTTGGGTGAATTGTGACAGTGTTTTTTTTTTTTTTGCAGAAGTGGTCCATTTAAATTTTTAAATTTATGTATGTAGAGCTGTATTCCTTTGTTATCTTTGTTGAGGTTTCCTATTTTTTCAAGCATGACTATAATTGCTTGTTGAAGCACTTCTGTCATGGCTGCTTTAAAATCGTTGTCAGATAATTCAACATTTCTGTCATCTCGGTGTTAACATTTATAGATTGTCCTTTTTCATTCAGTTTGAGATCATCCTGATTTTTGGGATGAAGGGTTATTTTCAATTGAAAGCTGGGCATATTTGTATTATGCTATGAGATTCTGGACATAAATATTTAAACTTTTGGTGTTTCCTGGCTTTCTCTGCACTGCTGTGGCAAGGGAAGTTGGGTGCATTGCCTCAATACTGTTGGGCAGAGGTGGGACTTCTGGTTCCCCACGTGATTTCTACTGATAACCACTTCATGGGCAAAGTGGTGGGGAGTCTGATTATCACTTGGTGGGGATGAATATCCTGACTCCTTATTTGGTCTTTCCTGATTGCTCCTTAATGAGAGCACTGGATTCCTTCTTACAGCCTCTTGAAGGTGGAGGTCTAGACTCCCAGTCAACCTCTGCTGGTGTGAATACAGTTTTATCTGTGGTGTTTGAGTGGAGTAGAGAGGTCATTGTTTAAATGTTTTCTATCTTGTTAAGCTGCCTGTTTCCTGGTCCTTTGGTTAGAGAGGGCAGGCTTTTGTTGGGACTTTTTTGGTTAGCATCTGCCGGCATTTCAGGGTTGCCAGCTTTTCTAGTTTCAAGTCTGTAATATATAAGACAAAAATAAAACCCAGGGAATTCACCATGGGCTGGATTCTCAAGTCCTAAGGTGCTAAGTCAGTCTGTCTCCTTCCCTCTACTTTTCAGAGTTTCTGAGTTTGATTTATATATGTACATATGATATGTGTAGTTTAGTTGCTAAGTTTTGTCTGATTCTTGCAACCCTATGGCCTGCAGCCTGCCAGGCTCCTCTGTCATGGGATTTCCCAGGCAAGAATATTGGAATGGCTTGCCATTTATATTGTTTATTCATTTATTATGTGTTATATATATTACATGTAATTATTATACAAATGAAAGTATTACATATAGTATAAGCAAATATAAATGATATAATTATATATAAATATATTTATATAATAAATGAATATATGATATATATAGTATTTATATAATGAATAAAAATATATAATGACTATATTAATAATAATGACATATTTACTAGATTATATATATTGCTGTTCAGACTTTTCAATTGTAATTATATGAGGAATATAAAAAGTACATCTACTCCTTCCCGGTGGATAATATAATTTTTTAAGGATTAAACTAGGTGTGTTATTTATCTGATTATTAAAATACTATATGCTTATTAAATTCCTGATAATACAGAAAGGCTGAAGTTGAAAGTAATAATCGGGCTGGGTAAGACTGTGAAGTATGGTGAAGGAAGAAAACATAATAAAGGGCATGGATATGGGATTAGCAGAGCTTCATTTCACTACAACTTCAGAAACTTCCCACATTTTTCCCTGTAACTAAATTTTTCAATTTTAAAAAGAAAGATGAATACAGAGGGACTTAAAGGAAATTTAAGACAACCTGGGACATGCCGAACTGGATTTATAAGGTGAATAAATCAGGGTGTGACGCTGAGTTTTACTCTGAATCACACAAAACGTAGGCATTCATGTATTATGTAACATTAATTTGGAATATTTTCACTTGATAACCACTTTGGGATTCTTGGCATAAATATAACTTATGTAAAAAAGTACAGTAAACCCTTATTTAGAAAGTTCTTGGCTATCATAGATTATATTACACTTGATTGTTGATCAAATCACTTCCCATGCATACTCCCTGATATATGACTTGAATAAAGCAACCTATGAAGGAAATATTTTTCTTGCATTCTGACATCACTGTCATAACAGGGTTCTACTGAATTATTAGTAAGAAAACATTTTCAATGAGATGTCTGGCCCTGGATGCAAACTGCAGTGAGGCATTGATGTTTTCACATTAGCATCATTACGCTGAGTGTTACTGTAATGGTATTCTCATGTCACACAACATTGGGGCCAAAATGAGTTTTCCCTAAAAGAGGCCTCTTTTACAAGGTAGCCCCAGCCATTTCACACTATTTTTCTTATGCTTCTGTTTTAGTAGACATTTCCTTATCTTGTTTGATCTCCCTGCAAGAAATAACTACAACCCGTAACATGAATTACAATTTTAACTATATTGTAAAATAGTTATTTAAAAACCAAAATGTATGTTTTTGATAGGCAAGTATAAGGTGGGGAAGAGCACACAGCCCAGTCTTCAAAGAATAAAAATCTATACTAGTCTTAAAAGCAAAACACAGCACAGGATTTCTTGTCTATTTTTTCTACAAAAGAAGGCCATTGAACTTCCGTTCCTGGCCATGTCAGCAGTGATGCTCTCCCCTCCCACAATTTTTTTTTTCCCGAAGCATTGATTGTTGACTTCCCCTGACACCCCATCACAACCCATTAGTACTGAAAACTGACAAGCCCAGCTGCAACAGCAAAAAGGCAAGTTTGAAAGAAAATATCTAAAGCACAAGCTAAGCTCAGCTATTAGGACTCACACCAGCCCGAGATGCAACAATTCCCTCTCCTCACCCCCATGGCACCTTTGTGAAGGTCAGCAAAATCAGCAGATTTTCTTTAATCCAGACTCCAAGGTCTGGAGGAAATGATGAGGAGTATCGCTTTATTTTTACTTTCATTTTCAGAGGAATTTGGGTTAAGGAATATGAAAACAGAGTCAGCTCAAGTGCTTTTGCTGATAATGCCAATACACATTATGTCTCTTTTCAGCAAGCGTTTCGGATGTTAGTGCCTCAGCAGTCCTGGGCTCCTGAAGACCACACTTGAAACCCTGGTAGCTTCTTAAGTTACGAGTACCCCCCCCCCCCCCCGCCCCCAACTTTTTTTTTAAACTCGGCAGACTTATATGGTGTCTGTGTCCCCAGAGTTACACTACTGGCAACAGCAAGCATTCCGTGTGATTGTACAGTTGATTGCCCAGGGGAAAAAGTGACAACTCCAGATTTCCAGTAGACCTTGGATTTGCAGAGAGAGAAGTTCAAGCAAGGGCAGCCAACTTGTCAAAATCTTAAGAGCCAAAACACAAGCTGAGTCTAACTTTAGTTAAAAAGGCTAGATACAAGTTTTGTACTGTCAAAGCCCAGGAGATGGGCTAACTGAACGAATAGTGGCCACCACCCATCTAGGAGAAAAACCCAGTGGCAGATGGTCACTGAGTCAGTAACAGAATACAAGAGCCAAGGAAACCTGCGCTGAGTTGGGAAGCACCTGCGGAGAGGTCACTGCACGCAATGACCAAGTCTGGGCCAGCAATGATCACACAGCTATTAGGATCTGTCCCGGGGAAGGGAGCACCGGGAAGCACTTATTTAGCACCATTCTTGCTGGGTGTGGACAGCTTTAGAGGGGAAAACAAGACCGGGTCCTTTTAAGTGAGCTTCATGGTCTCCTCCAAGCCTGGTGTGCTGGGGACTGACCCACTTCGCCCATCGCCTCTGATCACGTTTAGGGTCTGACCCGGTGCTGACCTATTTCGTGCCAGTCCAGACCTGGAGAAGTCTGGAGCTGCCAGCCCCGCGGTCCTGTGGTTCCGCCAAACCTGCCTGACCACCGCCCTGACGTCCTCGGGGTGGGGAGCCGGGTTATGGAGGCTCCCTGGATTCTCCCTATCCGCCCTCCACACCGTCTCCTCACCTGCTCTGGCTGAAATCCCAGCACTCCTAGGTTTCTCAGTTGCTTCGTTCAACAGCTGGACGCTGGGCCCGTTCGTGGGAGCCACTCAGGGAGGGCCACGCGCCCTGCTGAAGCCTGACCTGGACGCAGGGCGCTGTCTGCTGCATGTTCAGCGTCCCACGCGTGGACCCGAGAAGCGACAGCTTCGTCGCGGGCTTCAGTTCTGAACCAGTCCTTTCGTCGGCCGGAGGCTTTGAAGGGACCTGGCCGTGCTCTGTCTTTGTTTTCTCTAACTATGGCCTTGGGCCTGTTAATGAACACCCGGCGAGGGCCTCGGCGCCCAGGTTCTTGTCCGCCACAAGAACCTCAGGTCGCGGCCTGCTCTGCCCTGTTTCACGCCGTCAGCCTCACGCTCTGCCCCCAGCAGCTCTGTTTCCAGCCGCACGATCTTCTCGCGTGGTTTTCTTGCGTGGTCTTCTTGCGTGATGTTCTCGCGTTGTCTCCAGTCTCGTGGTCTTCTTCTCGCGCTGTTTCCTTCCTTGCCACCTGCAGGGGTACTTGAACTTCCGGGAATCACCTCTTCTTCAGTGACTAAGGTAAACCTTTGGGTCAACTGGGGTCCACATCTTTGGCTGAAAGCGTGTTATGTAGCTTTGATTAAAGACGCCTGCTGGTTTGGGTCCATCTTTGGTTCTTGGCCTCGAGCGCCATCTCTTCACTTAACCACTGGTGACTTTGGCTTCATGTGCTGACCGCGGCCCTTACGCCCCGAGAGGATGACCTGGATCTGGTACATCCGGGATACTCTTGCAATTCGATCTTTCTAGAAGTTATTCTGTGTTTTACTTGGCTGAACAACACCAGTCCTGAAGTGTCTGAGTATCTGGTTTTCCTTCCCAGCGGCAGAGTGGGACAGCGGGGGAGGGAGAGGGGAGTAGGAAGTGGGTGTTTTACCTGGGGTTGCGGGTTTGAGGATAGAGGGCAACACTGGGATCAGATGCTGCAAGAAGTCTGAGATAGAACTAGAATGGTGGGTACAAAATGGGCCACTAAAGCAAGCAGACCCTGACTGTGTGTGTTGGGAACTGGGGCGGATCCCGAAAGAATACTCGGAGAACCACTTCAAGATGGGTGTGCAATCATGGAAGAAATTGTGTGGAGGGCGATCCAATTGAAATCCAGAGATGGGTTGTCAGAGCCTCTGACTGTTATTCTACATTCTCCATACCTTGTTTTTGTGAGTGAGGCAGATCTATTAAAGCTGCTGTGATATGGCAGATATTGGCTTATCATCAATACATATTTATTAAGTACCCCTGCCTACAATCCTCTGAGTCCTTGCAAGGTTGGAGAGCTGAGGTTCAGACAGGAGTCTGAAGTGGAGATGGGGGAAGGGTGTTAGTAGGTGCCTGTAGGATCGTGAATTTTCATGGCTCTCTGATGAAAAATTCCATGTTATTATTTCAAAGAAATAGTGATGAAGAAGTAGGGAGGGGGACGATAGTAATCATGTGCTCACTGCCTGTTATGCAGTGAGCCTCTCTCTCTAATGTATATGTGTGTGTGTGTGTATAATACATAAAACATAGCATTATAAAATAAGTGTAACATATATGTGATATTAGTTAGTCCTGACAAAATCACATGAAGCAGATATTACTATTAATGCCTTATTGGTGAGACAAGTATTACTAAAATTCCAAGATTTAACTTTTGTACATTTCCTGCTAGTTCCTTCCCAGACTCCATAATGATTCTTCCCTGTTTAAGAAGTACCAAAGCTAAGTTTTACTAACAAAAATGCAAACTACAAATGATTGAGATTGTCTTGAGATAGACCTCTTGCTCATCCACTTAATCAGGTCTGAGATATGCAAGACTATCTCGAGAGGGAATTTGTAATTTATATTGAAGACATGAGAAAACACTTTAAAAAACTATTATGTAAGTTTTTTCATAAACGATGGAAAGAATAACTGTACTTTCCTTGGGTTGATTCTTTAGTGAAATAATTTGGTAATGATCAAGGTATGCATTTAGAATAGTGGTTGAAAAAGATCAAATTTTCATCTTCACTCTTTGGTATGATTTTTCCAGGTTTTTACTGAGGAAAAGAAAAATTGTATGTTAAGAAATGGACTCATAGTGAATGTTTATATATTTGAGTGTGTGCAAAAAGCAGAAATAAACAGAGTAGAAGAGGAAAGAAGGGAATTAAGCATTATTTCAAATAATAAACTAATGAAGCCTGGTGCAGCATTTCCCCTAACTCTGAGTTAACATAAGACCTTCCCCTAGATGTAGCAAATGGTAGGTAAATTATGATTGGCAGACTTGGGTGGGGGTTACACAGCAGGGTTTCTCTGCTTACCTGGGGGAGTGTCATTCTATAGTGACACTGGGGGAGCATTTCTATACTTAAAAAAACCATTATAATTGAAGGTGTTTTAACTTAAAATGTTCTTCTAGGTACTTACTTAGTAGACTTCTGTGTGAGTCCTCATAAACCTGTCTAAGACAATATGAGACAAACAAGCTGCCTTGGAATTTGGAAATGCTGCAGAGGTTGACTGGTACCGTCATGTAGAAATGTGTCATTTGAGAAGCCAACATCACAGAGGCAGTGATGCCTAATTATTTGTGATAAGCAAGGGACCAAATTCAGAAATGTACAGCTTTGGTCTGAGCACCTAGCACGTTTTTATTATGTCCCGTCTGTACCCAGCAGCCTACTTCTAACCTAAGTCACTGTAAAAGTCACATCTTAGCACAGTGAGCCTGGTGCTGCAGGCTGAGCTTGGCCCCCCACCTGGAGCTGGGCACTCGGGTCCTGTTTATCCTGTGAGGTCACAGTCCCCTGCGCAGTGCCAGGTGATTTTTCATTATGCAGTGAAACACTTCCCAGCAGGCTGTTTTCATTACAGCAACAGGAGAGTCTCTTGATTTCTTTTCATCATGTCATGCACCATAGACCTTGAAGGGACTCAACTGCCTCATGGTCACTCGAAAGCTCTTTTGTGATTACAGCCTTGGCCCCACCTCCAGTCGCCCTCCTGTGACCCTAGACCCAGCTCATCAGCTCCACAATGTCCCTGCCACGTTTCCCCATGAATGTCACTGTGTCCAGCCTCCTGGTTGTCATGCTTTGCCGTTGTAATAATACTAAGTGCTATGCCTGTTAAGTGCCTGTCCTCTGTGGGATGGATATTGGGCAAGTTGCTATTAAATCCTAAAAGTAAAATTGTGAGGTCATGAGAGCAGAGGGTCTAGTGCTATGTGCAAGGACATCCCAGTGTGTGGCAGAGCCAGGGTGGACCCAGAGGTCGCTCACGTCCCACATATAACTTACTTTCCCCTTTACTGTCTTTCCAAACATCAGGCCTTTCTTGCTCCTCTCCTCAGAAGAGTGTCACATCTCCTCAGTGCTGCTTGAAATCGACGAACAGTCAGACTTATTTTCCCCTTAACCTTCCTGAACACTTTAGCATTTCAGTTTCTATAAACGCTATTTAATGCCCATTGCTTTCTCAGTGAGAGTGTGCTCAGTGGTGACTCTTTTAAATCAACCACATAGCATTTGTCTTTAGCTCATTATAAGATACTTGTTAGGCCTGATTTGTAGTTTCAGAGACAAATGGTGGCTGGTAAAATTTTCAAGTGGGCACATCAACTGAAGTTTTTAATGGGTTTCAAGCCAAGTTTGCACATGACCAGAGGTTATGGAAATATATTAAGGTTTACAGATCAAAAATCATCTCCACCTGTGGTGAATTATATACACAAATTATCGGTATATAATTACACACTTAATATATGTGTTTATCTGTATAGACATGTAGGTATAGATATTTCCATATAACATGAAAAATTTGATCATTTGTTTTTAAATACAAGTTTTCTATCCACTCCTATACCCTTGATTGTAAATTACCTAAAGACTAAGCCTAATTATAACTTGGACCTGAAATACAATGAAAATAGCATTTCACCTTATGCAAGAGAAATATCCATTATCTCTTTTAAAATATATTTTTAAAAATTTATTAAAATATAATTATCTACAGTGTTGTGTTAATTTCTGCTGTACAGCAAAGTGGTTTCATTTTACATATATATGTGTGTATATATGTATATATACATCCTTTTTCATATTCTTTCCCATTATGCTTCATCACAGGATACTGAATATAGTTCCCTGTGCTATACAGGAGGACCTTGTTGTTTATCCATTCTATATATAATAGTTTGCATCTGCTAATCCCAAACTCCCAGTCCTCCATTATCTTTTTTGAGGCTGGTTTATACACTAAAATCAGGTATTTTGATTTGATTTGTGAAATAACTGTTTTTGCAAAGTTGTAAGTAAATACAATCTTATTTAAAATGCACTGGAAGGAAAGACAAATGGCTAATTAACATATGAAAAATGTTCAAACTTATGAGTATCAAAGAAATGTAAATTAAAAGAACTGTGAGACTTTTTATCTTTCAAATTGGCAAGTTTAAAATAGTATTACACTCAGAGTCTGAGAGGATGAACATGTGGTGGGAAAGCGCTTTGGCAATATGTATATGTATTTTTTACATGTTCATGTCTTTTGTCTCAGTAATCCTATTTCTAGGACTCTATCCTAAGGAAATATTGAAATATTTATGATGCAACATTATGTACAGTAGGTTTAAATTAAAAACAACAAAATATACATAATAGAGGAGTAGGGAAATTATGGTAGATCTCTATGGTATATATGATATATAGACATCTATAACAGAATATTATTTACATATTTTATATATTTGATAAACATTTTATTATTTTTATTGGGGTATGATTGACATATGACATTATATTAGTTTCAGGTATACAACATAATAATTCAATATTTGTATACACTACAAAATTATTATCATAGTCAGGCTAGTTACCATCTGTCACCCTGCTGCTGCTACTGCTGCTGAGTCGCTTCAGTCATATCTGACTCTGTGTGACCCCATAGATGGCAGCCCACCAGGCTCCCGTCCCTGGGATTCTCCAGGCGAGAACACTGGAGTGGGTTGCCATTTCCTTCTCCAGTGCATGAAAGTGAAAAGTGAAAGTGAAGTCGCTCAGTCATGTCCGACTCTTCGAGACCCCATGGACTGTAGCCTACCAGGCTCCTCCGTCCATGGGATTTACCAGGCAAGAGTACTGGAGTGGGGTGCCGTTGCCTTCTCTGTCTGTCACCCTACAAAGTTTCAAAAAATTATTTTTTTCTTGTGATGAAAACTTTTAAGATTTACTCTTTTGACAACTTTCAAGTATGCACTTCAGTATTATTGACCCTAGTCACCATGCTATATGTTGCATCCCCATGACTAATTTATTTTATAACTGGAAGTTTGTACCTCTCAACCCCCTTCACCCCTTTTGCCCACCTGTCTAGTAACCACCATTCTTTTTACTGTATCTATGATTTTTGTTTTGTTTTAAATATATATGTTAGAAACATTATGTATATATGGAAATGCCTATAATATATTAAATAGATAAAGGCAAGCTATAACCCTGTGTATTACATTAGTCCCACAATCTTATGAAATAGTATGTATGCACAGAAAAAATACTGGAAAGAAATGTATCAAAATGTTAACAGTGGTGACAGATTAATGTTGATTTTTGCTTTTATATTTTTTGCATTTCCAAATACTTACAAGAGTAAGCCTATTGTAAGAATCTCAAATATGGGAATACAACAATTAAAACATGCACTGGGATGGACTTTAGGCAAGATGTCAAAGTGAGTAGATGTGCAAAATTCTCTTCTTTTCCACACATACAGAAGTTATGGATGACTTATAAAGAAAAGTTAGAACTGTTTAATTGTACTGAAGCAAAAGAGGAAAACCTCCCAGGACCAGGGGAAGCAGGGTCTGGAAGCAGTGAGGTTGGCTGAACCTAGGAGTCTGTGAGAGGTGGGGATGAAGGAAGCAAATTTGGGATCAAGGATTTCAAAGTAGGAGGGGGACAGAGGTAGGTGAGTGGTGAGTCTTGCTTGAGCCTCCTGTCATGAAGCCAGAGCTGGCATTGTGCTTCTGTGCCTGTGACGAAGCTGAGAACATTCCAACCAACCCATCTGGAGTTTCAGCAGGTAACAAGCTGCTCACCTTTGGCAGAGGGCAGAAGCAAGATACCTGCATGACTGGGACGTGGACCAAGTCCTGTCCTGGCTTGGCGTCAGGAACAAGGAACACCCAGCGAGGCGAGACTGCACTTCTGAGCTGTAGTACTCCTCGGGGTTAGACTGAGGCATCCTATTGCTGCAAGTGGGGAAGCCTCCTCTACCAGTTTGGGATAATTTTAGCAGCAAGTAACTGTGCCCTAAACCATACAGGCATTTATCTTTCTCAATAGTGAGAACTGGAGGCATGTTGTCTCAGGATGGTCTAACAGCCCAGCAAGGATCCAAGGATCCATCTCCATCAAGGATCCAAGGTCTGTCTCCTTTCTGCTGAGTCTGTTGTTTTTTGCTTTATGGTTGTTAGATGGCTGCTGCAGCTCCAAATATCACAATTCCTGCCTTCCCAGAAGCACCCAAGCAGAATTTACATTATGTCTTTTTAGGCAGAACTGGATCACATGGCTTCCCTTGGCTCCAGGGGAGACTGGGGCATGGAATGTATGGTAAAGGGAAAGAAATATTCACAACTGACTTAGGCCAATCAGACCTATTGGCCAGGCACATGGCCACTCAAGATAAAACTGCATTTTAGTAGCAGAGATTCAGGGAGGCAACTCCCGTGCAGTATGAATTGTCAAACAAAATTGGAGGAACTCATATCCGAAAAGCTAAATATAATAGAGGAATCTGAAAATTACTCCAAAATAAGCACAGCTACAGTTATTTTAGAGAAGGAAATGGCAACCCACTCCAGTACTTTTTGCCTGAAAAATCCCATAGAGAGAGAAGGCTGGTAGGCTGGTAGACCATGGGGTCTCAAAGAGTTGGACGTGAACTGAATGACTTCACTTTCCTTTCATAGCTTTTTAGTAGCATAAAATAACAACTACAAAACATGACTTAAGTAGGCAGTTAAATGAAGAATAGATGAATGTAAATAAAAATGCATCAGAAATTTTGGAAATGGAAAATACTCTCATTGAAATAAAAACAGCCCCCATAAATGAAATATTGAACTGGCTATAGTAGGTGGAAGTGAGGTGGGAGGTAGGATTTTGCAAGTCACCTGGGATGCAACATTGAGAGGTTAAAAAAAGGTGAAACATGAAAGGAGATTTAAGAGGGCCATGGAGGGCAAGTTGGGAAATTGTTACGTTCTTAGCCATGAAATTAAAAGACACTTGCTCCTTACAAGGAAAACTATGACAAACCTAGACAGTATATTAAAAAGCAGAGGTATTACTTTGCCAGCAAGGTCTGTACCAGTCAAAGCTACGGTCTTTCCAGTAGTCATGTATAGATGTGAGAGTTGGACCATGAAGAAAGCTGAACAATGAAGAATTGATGTTTTTGAACTGTTGGAGAAGTTGGAGAAGACTCTTTGAGAGTCCCTTGGACTGCACACAGATCAAACCAGTCAATCCTAAAGAAAATCAATCCTGAGTACTCATTGGAAGGATTGATGCTGAAGTTGAAGCTCCAATACTTTGGCCACCTGATGCAAAGGGCTGCCTTATTGGAAAAGACCCTGATGCCGGGAAAGATTGAAGGTGGGGAGAGAAGGGGATGACAGAGGATGAGATGATTGGATGGCATCACTGACTTGATGGACATGAGTTTTAGCAAGCTCCAGGAGTTGGTGATGGACAGGGAGGCCTGGCATGCTGCAGTCCATGGGGTTGCAAAAAGTTGGACATGACTGAGCAAATGAACTGACTAATAGGTATTCTTAAGAGAGTATAGCAAGAATGGGAGAGAAGCAATATTTGAAAAGCTAACAGCTAAGACTTTTTTAGAATTAAAGGTAGATATGAATCCTGGGATGAAAAAGGCATCTTAATTGTTAAATAGAGCATAAAAGCCTAGATAAACTTAGTGACACTACAGTCTAGCAAGAATAAAGAAAGAAAGATCTCTGAGAGAAATACAGATTACTTAAAAGGAACAACATCAGACGAATAGCAGATTTTTTCTTCAGCAACATGAGATACCAGATGATGGAATAATACCTTAAAAGTGCTGAGAGAAAACAGCTGCCATGCTGGATTTCTACACCTGGTTGAATCATCTTTTCAGAATAGGTGTAAAAAACAAAACCCCAAACAAACACAAACAAAACAAGAAGGCATATAAAACTAGAAGAAAATACAGAAGAAAATATTTTTGACCTTCAGTTCAGTCACTCAGTCATGTCTGACTCTTTGCAACCTCATGGACTGCAGCACAGCAGGCCTCCCTGTCCATCACTAACTCCCGGAGTTTACCCAAACTCATGTCCATCGAGTCGGTAAGAAAGACAAAATTGCTCTGATAGGACACAAGTAAACATGAACGTGAAAGAAAAAAATCGATAAATTGAACTTTATCAAAGTTAAAAATTTTGCCCTCCAAAAGATACTGTTAAGAAAAAGAAAAACTAGGGAATGGAATATTTGCTACACATATATCTGACAAAGCTTCGCTGGTGGCTCAGTTAGCAAAGAATCCACCTGTAGTGTGGGAGATCTGGGTTTGATCCCTGGGTTGGGAAGATCCCCTGGAGAAGGGAAAAGCTACCCTCTCCAGTATTCCCGCCTGAAAAATTCCATGGACTGTGTATAGTCCACGGGGTTGCAAAGAGTCAGACATGACTGAGTGGCTTTCACTTTCACTTTATCTGACAAACGACTTGTTTCCAAGATCATGAGACACTCTTACAATTCAATAATAAAAGTACAAATAACCCAATACAAAAATAATGAATATTCGAGCCAAACACTTTTCAGAGGGAAATAAAGAATGGTCAGTGAACATTTGAAAAAATGCTTAATACGATTAGCCATTGGGGAAATGCAAAAATCAAGAAAAATTGTAATGAGAACTATAATGAGAAACCACTATATACTACAGAAGTGCTAAAATTAAGAGACCTACAACACCAAGTTTGGTCAAGGATGTCGAGTAAGTAGAACTCTAATGAACTGCTTTTGAGAATGTGTATAGCGGAGAAGGCGATGGCACCCCACTCCAGTACTCTTGCCTGGAAAATCCCATGGATGGAGGAGCCTGGTGAGCTGCAGTGCATGGGGTCGCTAAGAGTCGGACACAACTGAGCAACTTCACTTTCACTTTTCACTTTCATGCATTGGAGAAGGAAATGGCAACCCACTCCAGTGTTCTTGCCTGGAGAATCCCAGGGACGGGGGAGCCTGGTAGGCTGCCGTCTATGGGGTCACACAGAGTCAGACACGACTGAAGTGACTTAGCAGCAGCAGCATAGTGGTACAACCACTTTGGGAACCTGTACATTCGTGTCTTAACAAAGTTACACATATACTCAGCATGTGGTCTAGGTATTCCACGTTTAGGTATTTACCACCCCAAACTGAAAACACACACACACACACACACACACACACATATACATACCAATATTTATGCAGAAATGTTCATAGTAGCTTTAATAACAATAGACAAATACCTGGAAATAATCTAAAATATCCATCGACTGGTAAGTAGATAAGCAATAGTTGGTGTATCCAGGGTATGGAGTATTGCTCAGCAGTGCAAAGGAACGAACTTTGGAAACATGCAGCAACGTGGATCTTTAAATCATGCTGAATGAAGGAAATGAGATACAAAGAGTATGAACTGTATTTTTCCATTTATGTAAACTGTAAAATAATCAGTAATGACATAAAGCAGATCTGTGATTTTCTGGGGCAGAGGGAGGGGTGGGTTGCAAAGGGGCACAAATAATCTTTTAGAAGTGATGGTAATGTCTGTATGTTGATTGTAATGGGAGTGTTATGAGTATTTACACATAATGAAAGTCATCTAAATGGATTCAATTTGTTGTATTAATATGTAAATTATCCCTAAAGAAATCCAGTAAGGACAAAAACCATTTTCAGACACACAAAGTTTAAATTTGAAGTCTTGATAAAAAACGCTTGATAAAAAACAAGGTATTGGAAAATACTTTGGATGAAAGAAAACAGATGAACACAAAAGGGGGGAAGACATAAGGTAAGAAATTTAAAGGTTCAGTGAAAAAATACTTTGGACGTCTCATAATTCTGGGTGAATCTTTGCATAACACGGCCAACTAGTAAACTCAATAGTTCTAACTTAAAACATTTTCATTATAAAAATTTCAATTCACAAAAATGTTGGTATAGAGAACTCCCATAGAGTTGGAAAAGTTTCTACTTGCATACATTTGAACTTGCTGAATTAGGAAATACCTGTATTTGTTAATCATTACAAAACAATCTTTGTTTTAAAAAGGTTATTTCCTTTATGTTCTCTCAAAATGAGTCAGATGAAAAACATCGTCATTTTACATATTTACAATATTTAAGAAATATGAAAGATAAAAGATCAAGAATGCAAAGTGTATTATGTTCAAAACCTCAGATAGTATTACAAATATCTTATGATGGTGAAAGACCTCCCTATGGTATGCACCCTTCAAATAAAGATGTCTTGGTCACTGGTTTTATTTTTCAAATATATATTTCACAACTTAAAGACTTAGATAGATTAACTCAAATTCTGTGTTTACTGAGCAACTGCCATTTGCCAGGCATTGAACTCAATAGAGTTAGAGGGAGTAACAAATTTGAATAAGGCTTTATTGGCCCTAAAGGAGCTCATATTTCTGTACGAACTCTGCTTCATTACTGTAGATGTCCTGCCACACTGATAGAGAAATGGAATGAATATTATTCCTGTTTTTCGTAAAGTTAAGCAGAGGTCGTGATGTCTCTGCTTTGGCCTACACCTAAGATATGCACATGCTAGCTTGGACTCAGGCGGGACTCCTAAACTACATTTCCTAAAACATCCTTTTGTTTTAAGAGAATTGGAGGAGGGAAAAATAAACAGTATTCTATCATTCCTGGCACACACACTATCTCATTCCAGAAAATTTATGAGTAAATGCATAGCACCTCGTGGGTGAGCAGTGGTTGTCCTTACAGCAATTTGTAATGAAATAATGTCATAAATCACCAGGGACTGGCCGGCACCCTAAATAAAATATCTATGGTTTCAAACTACAAATGTCTCATGTGTTAAGATGTGTCATATGCTACGTTCTAACACAGAATGTTAGAACTGTAAGGAAAGCAGCAGAAAAAAGTAAAGTTTTATCACCTCCAGTCTGCCTTATTCACTATAAATTGGTAATAAACACACCTAAGTTACTTCATTACAATGTGATAGATTGTAACAGCAACTTTGAAGGTCCATTATATAAATCATTTAAATAGAGATTTAGACAATTTGAAAAATTCCCATTAATTACCAGAAAGTCAGTAACAATAACACCAGTGAAGTTCAGCATACCCTGCACTTGTGAATATAGATACTTTAAAATGCAGATTGTGACCCAGTGTAGCAGAGTAGCTCATTAGTGATGTATAATTTTTATTTTTTAATTTTGATGGGATGAGAATTGTTGAACTAATAGATTATAATTGATCTCTCACAGTGAAGAGGCTGCGGTATCTTTAGCTCAGCCTACTGCCTGAGATTGTTTATGGTCTGTCCACCTTTTCAGAAACTGAGTTATCAGATAACGAATATGTTTGGAGTGCCTAGCACTGTAAAGAGGGATATAAAAGGTGAAATACTTAGTCCCTTGCCTGGGAGGTGAGGGGAGAACCCCCCTGTTTTCCAGTTTATGGAATAAATATCTTGAAACAGAAACCAGAAATGATTCCTAGCACAGCCCTGATACTGGTAAGGGATTTATAACTTACACTTCCTTTTTAGTGCAGCCAGTCTGTTTTCTGCTTCTAAGAATCAATGAGTCCAACATCTTCTGTGCCAAGGATGCTGAGCTGTTAGTCATGTGTTTTGTTTTGAGAATGTGAGACTGCTAACTTTGTTTCAGCTCTCCTCCTCCCCACCCTCCTCCCAGCTCCGGCTTAGTCTGTTATTGCTGAAAAGGGTGCCTGTCTTCTCCACTGGAATCTGAGTATCTTGAGGGCAAGGGTCATTTATTACTCACAGGTAGGCATGCGTGGTGCTTGATTCAGCAGTCTGCAAGTTGGCACTGAACTCATCGTCATTAAACACCCGTGTATGTGCACACACGCACGTGATCAAGAAAGGCAGGGTGTTGAAATCTGTAACCTGAGTGAATTGGAAAGAATCTGGGGATCCTTCCTTGCTTAGTCTGTCCTGCTTTCCTGCTCAGAGGCCAGCCTGGGGTGCTGGCGTAGGCCCAGCACCTCCGTGCCACCTGTCCAGCCACGTCTCCCATCTTTGTCCTCCCTTCACTTTAGTCGTCCTGGCCTGATTAGGGACCCCAGGTTTGCTTCTGTTTTGTCCCAACAGATGCCTGTCTTCATATTGCTGTCTAGTCTGTGCTTGTTGAAATGCTCTTCATCATGTAAGAATCACTTTGAATGTTCTTCAACATGCTTATTGAGCCAACCCGTCCCCCCAAGTTTGTAATCTCGACTTTCTGTGAATGCTTATGAACTCTGACGTGCCTCGTGGCGCATATGCACTTGCCCATTCATGCATTCAGCAGATAGATACCTATTGACTGCCTGCCCTGTACCAGGTACTCCGTATGCACTGGGGCTGAGCCTGGGGCCCCACAGACCATTCTAGAGTCAAGGGGACTGAGACCCTGGGTTGCTCAGTTTCTTGATCCCTTGCCTCCTGGGTCTGAACTTTTCCTGTGATAATCCTTGATGTGGTCCATTTATAGTCAGCTTGCTGGGTATTCAGTGGGTGCTTTCAATATAAAATTCATATCCATCGATTTAGGGAAATTCCTTGAATGATTTCATTGGAATTCACCCCTTCTTTACACTATTTTTCCTGTTCTTTTTTTCTGGACTTCCTATTGTTTGGATATTAACCTGGATATTGGATTCTACCCCCCGCCCCCATTTTTTCTTTGCTCTTTTGCTGTGTTTCGTTGGAGACTTCCTTAATTTCATCTGTCAGCCTTCTACTGAAAATTTTGTCTCTGTCATGATTTTATTTATTCATTTTTGTTGTGGTAAACTATAGTGTAAAATTGAGCATTTTAGCTATTTGTTTTTGTTTTCTAAAAGTTTTTGTTGGAGTATAATTGATTTAGCCCTTTCTAGGTATACAATTCAGTGGAATTAAGTGCACTTACAGTGTTGTGCAATCATCACTACTATCTGTTTCCAGAAATTTTTTTATCATCCCAAACAGAAACTGTGTATGCACTAATAAGCATTATTTACTCTCACTTTCCCCTCCTCCCAGCCCCTGATAATCCTCATTGTACTTTCTGTCCCTATGAACCCTATTCTAGGTACCTTATATGAATGAAATCATACAGTGTTTGTCCTTTATTGTCTAGCTTATTTAGTATGTTGCTAAGTCACCTCAGTCGTGTCCGACTCTGTGCGACTGCATAGACGGCAGCCTACCAGGCTCCCCCGTCCCTAGGATTCTCCAGGCAAGAACACTGGAGTGGGTTGCCATTTCCTTCTCCATTATTTAGTATAACATTTGAAAAATATTTATTTGGCTGCACCAGGTCTTAGTTGCAGCACGTGGGGTCTTTTTTTAAGTTGCAGAATGTGGGATTTTTAGGGCATGTGAACACTTGGCTGGGGCATGTGGGATCTAGTTCCCCAACCCACAGTTGAACCTGAGCTCCCTGCATTTAGTTGCACAGAGTCTTAGCTGAAATACCAGGAAATACTGAAATACCAGGAAAGTCCCAGCATAACATTTTTAAGGTTCTTCCATATTGCAGGATGTATCATAATTGTATTCTTTTCTATGACTGGATGATGTTCTGTTGTATGTATATACTGTGTTTACCCATTCATTCATCTGTTGATGAACATTTGAAATGTTTCTACCTGTTGGTTATTGCAAATAATGCTGCTGTGAACATGGTGTACAATTTTCTATTTGAGTCCTGTTTTCAATTCTTCTGGGTATGTACCTAGGAATGGAAATGCTGAATCATATGGTAATTCTATATTTAACTTTTGAGGAAGCATCAAAGCACCACAGTTTTCCATAGTGGCTGAACCATTTTGCGTTCCTACCAGCAATACATGATTTACTCTATTAATTTTTATATATAATATATTTCTGTATTCATTTTATTTATCACGTGGTACATTATATCCCTGGGTTTCCCAGGTGGTGCTAGTGATAAAGAACCTGCTTGCCAATGCAGGAGACGTAAGAGACGAGGGTTCAATCCCTGGGTCAGGAAGATTCCCTGGAGGAGGGCCTGTCAACCCACTGCAGTGTTCTTGCCTGGAGAATCCCATGGACAGAGAAGCCAGGTGGGCCACAGTCCATGGGGTTGCAAAGAGTCAGACACGACTGAAGTGACTTAGCACATACATTATAGTATTTACTTACCTTATAACTGGAAATTTCCACCTTTTGGTGGTCTTCATCCCAGTCCCCCTCCTCTCAGCCCTTACCTCTGGTAACCACAAATATGATCTCTTTTTTCCTATGAGTTTGTTTGCTTGTTTTTGAAGTATAATCTACCTATGATATTATGTTAGTTCCTATCATGTGATATAGTGATTTGATATTTCTATGCATTTCAAAATGATCACCACAGTAAATCTAGTTACTGTCATCATACAAAGGTATTACATAATTATTGACTCTGTCCCTCACACTGTACCGTTCCATATCCTTGGCTTATTTATTTTGCAACTGGGCATTCATAACTCTTAATCTCCCTCACCTGTCTGTCTGACTCCCCCACCCTACTGCTGTCAGATAGCCGCCTGTTTGTTCTCTATGGATTTGTTTCTGTTTTGTTTGTTCATTTGTTTTTTTATTTTAATTTCACATATAGATAAAATCATATGGTATTTATAGTATTTTTTTCTCTGACTTATTTCATTAAACATAGTATGCTCTAGGTTCACCCATGTTGTTGCAAATGGCAGGATTTCATACTTTTTTATGATTGCATAATATTCTGTTATATATGTGTGCGTGTGTGTACCACACCTTCACTGATTCGTCTGTTGGTGGACACTTAGTTAGCATCTATATTGTGACAATTGTAAATAGTGCTGCAGTGACCGTAGGGGTGCATATATCTTTTCAAATTAGTGTTTTCATTTTATTTAAATACCCAGGAATAGAATGTTTGGATCATATGGTCCTATTTTTAATTTTTTGAGAAATTTCCATACCCTTTTCCATAGTGGCTGCACCAATTTACATTCCCACCAGCAATGCTCAAGCATTCTTTTGTCTCTATGTTTTATTGACATGTTATTTGTTGGGTGCTCTCTTTCTGTTATCATAGGATCTGTTCTTAGTAAAAGCTCTAGCAGATATGTTTATATACCTATCTCTAAAAAATGGAAAAGACTCTGAATTTAGGCAGTAAATAAATTCTGAGTGGAGTAGAACCCCAGCTGCAGGCTGGAGAAGTCTGCAGATGACTCTTCAGACAAGGGTTCTCCTGATACCTTCTCAGACTCCACTGTATAGTAGCCCTATTTATGTAGAGCTTATTATGTGCCTAAGACTGTTCTCTGTACTTTATATACATCATTTTTTTAAGTCTTCAGCCTTGGTGTAGGTTCAGTTTACTTCAGTTGCTCAGTCGTGTTTGACTCTTTGTGACCCTGTGAACCACAGCACGCCAGGTCTCCCTATCCATTACCAACTCCCGGAGTCCACCCAAACCCATGTCCATTGAGTCAGTGATGCCATCCAACCATCTCATCCTCTGTCATCCCCTCCTCCTCCTACCCCCAATCTTTCCCAGCATCAGGGTCTTTTCAAATGAGTCAGCTCTTCGCATCAGGTGACCAAAGTATTGGAGTTTCAGCTTCAACATCAGTGCTTCCAATGAACACCCAGGACTGATCTCCTTTAGGATGGACTGGTTGGATCTCCTTGCAGTCCAAGGGACTATCAAGCGTCTTCTCCAACACCATAGTTCAAAAGCATCAATTCTTCGGCGCTCAGCTGTCTTTATAGTCCAACTCTCACATCCGTACATGATCACTGGAAAAATCATAGCCTTGATTAGATGGGGATTCCCTGGTAGCTCAGATGGTAAAGCATCTGCTTGCAATGTGGGAGATCTGGGTTCAATTCCTGGGTCGGGAAGATCCCCTGGAGAAGGAAATGTCAATCCACTCCAGCACTCTTGCCTGGAAAATCCCATGGACGGAGGAGCCTGATAGGCTACAGTCCATGGGGTCGAAAAGAGTTGGATACGACTGAGTGACTTCACTTCACTTGACTAGATGGACCTTTGTTGACAAAGTAATGTCTCTGCTTTTTAATATGCTGTAGGTATTCCCCCCCCTTTTATAGATGGGAAAAGTGCAGTCCAGAGTGGTTAAGTAACTTGTCCAAAGTCACACACCTAGTCAGGGACAAAGCCAGGATTCAAGCCAACCTGGCTCCAAAATGTATGCTCTTAACCACTGCGCCCCAATTGTTCTCTCCTGCCCTGGACAAGGAGGGCACTGATGCCTAACCCAGGAAGAATAAGAGAAGTCTAGATTCACTGGAAATATTCTGGGTGCCAGCTGAGTTCTGAGTAAATTATATGCATATTTCACTTTTCAGTATTTCAGATTTCTTTCTTTGAAAAATTTTAGACATATGAAGAAGTTACAGTAATGGTACAAAGGATTTCTGAATACTCTTCAGAACCCAAATTCACCAAATACTAACATTTTACCAGGCTTCTTTCTTTTTCTCTCTCTGAACGTATCCATCTATCTATGTATCTATCTGTCATCTCTCTCCGTATCTTTGTCTATGTATCAGCCTACCTGCTGTTTATCATGTCTGCCTGTTATCTATCATCTATCTATATCTCACATACACACATTTTTTCTGAAACACTTGATAATAAGTTGCAAATATTGATGCCTCTTTAAATTCTTCAGTGTGTGTGTTTCCTAAAACAAGACCATTCTCTTCCATGACTAGCACAATGACCCCTATCAGAAAATTAACACTGATACAGTTATACTAGAGTTTTCAGCTGTACAACTTACTTTCTATATTTGGTCCAAATTCAGTCCAGGATCATACATTACATGTATTTGTCATGCCTTTTTAGTTTCCTTTAAGCTGCAATGGATCATGCTTCTCTGTTTTCTTTCATTGTGTTAATTTCCCATGCTGCTGTAACGGTTTACCACAAAATCAGTGACTTCACCAACCAAGTGTGTTGTCTTATATCTGTGTGGGTCAGAAGTCTGGCATGGTCTCACTGGGCTAACATTGAGGTGTCCGCAGGGCTGTGCTCCTTTCTGGAGGCTCTATGGCATAACTTGTTTTCTTGCCTTTTCCAGCTTCTGGACACCTCCTGCATTCCTTGGAATGTGATTCCTTCCTCTGTCTGCAAAGCCAGCAATGGCCAGTTGGGTTGAGCCCCTCTTGAATGGCTGCATCACTCTGATGTGTCGTTCGTCATCACATCTGAGCACACCTAGGGCAGGCAGTCTCTGCTTTCAGGCCCCTCGTGATTACATTGGGACCACCCCGTTCATCTAGGATAATTGCCATATCTAGAGAAACCCTTTGGCTAGGTATTTTCGAGGGCGGGGGAGGGTTTGTGTTGAAGAATACAGGCCAGATGTTTGCAGTCTCTTGTTTGTGTTTGCCTGGTGTTCCATCAGACTAGACTGAGACCGTGAGATTTTGGTGGGCGGCTGTGCTGTGTGTTCTTCTCAGTCCTGCTCATGGGGTGGCGTGTGGTAAGGTCTGTCCCATTAGTGGTGACGCTGTAGCTGTTGGTGCCTTCACTAGGGTGGTGTCTTGTTTCTTCTCTGTGAGGCCACTGTTTTCCCCTGTGTGTTTAATAAGTATCTCCTGGGCAGCTGCTTTGAGACTATGTAAATATCCTGTTTCTTATCATCCTTTTAATCACTAATGTTAGCATCTTGGTTGATGATTTTTCACTTGAAACAGTTACTACTGTGATGGTTGCCAAATGGTTACATTGTCTCATTCACTATTTACACCCATGACCTGGGGAATGCTACCATCCTGTACATTAGCTGTGGAGAAACAGGCTTCTGTAAACTAGCTTTCCCAAGGTCCCACAGTTAACAAATATAACGTGTATGGTGGGACTGCAGCCTGGAGTCGCAGGGCACTTTGACTCACTTTCTACTCACTTGGGTAGAAAGGTGGTTGGCAAGGTACGTGTCAGCTATTCTTAGAGAGAGAAAAAGAATTAAAAAGGTCAATGGACCTCATTTGATGTAATGCTACATCAAGTTTGATCCATTTATTTTTTGGGGGAAAAAACTCTCACAGTGATGCGTTCTAGGAACAGAGCAGTGGAAATAAAGTTGTTCTCAAAACTGCTGACTCTGAGGAGGGTCTTCCTCATGGAAAAGCACTCAGCACTTCATCTAAGGCTCTGCCCAGGGATCCTTGAACCTCTGACCTTGGGTTCCAAGCAGGGCTGTGTTATAGAGGAGCCCTGTTCAAAAGCGGCCTTTCTGCTGCTTTTGGTAATGAAACCTCCCTGGAAGGGCGCCAGTGTGGGCTGGGGTTAGATTGGGTTTCCCACTCCAGGGGGGTGATGCCCCAAAGTCCCACTGAATTTGAATTAAGCCCCCGATTATCTTTCCCCATCGAGCTCCTTTAACTGCTCTCAGCCAATCAGAGAGACATGACAAGCAAAAAAAGCCACTTGGCGGGGTTTCCATGGCCGAGAACCCGAGGCCCAAGTGAGCCCAGTTCCGGCTGATGCTGTCCAGAGGTGCCTCCGAGGCAGGCTTGCTCAGCCGTGGAGAAGGGACTGTCACTGCTGGGGGATGGCCCGAACCATCGAGCAGGACTGGCCCGGAGCGCCCTGCAGGCACTTGACAGCAAAAGAAATTTATGACCTCTGCTTTCTCCTGGTTCTGTTCTCCTGACTCTGACCCTAATCAGGAACTCATCACACAAACAGGGATAATTAGAAACAGGTGATGCTGGGATTGTGCCTGGAGAGTTCTGACTGCTGGGCTGTGGGTTTTCTGTTTCCCACACCGAGACTGGGAATTAGGAGCTCAGAACTCGCTCATCGCTAATTCCGTGCAGCAGGTTAAGTCCTCTTACCGAGCTTTAACTTTCCTACCAGGGAATAGAATTTTATTGTAGAAATGTACTAGTGCATCAGGGCTAATATGTTTGTGATGTTTGCTGAGCAGCCCAGAGCAAGGGGCTACTGTGTAAACCCGGCAGCCCTGTGTCTGTGGCACACATGGCTCCAGTGGTAACAAAGTAACCTCACACTGGAGACACCTGTCTGCTTCTGATTCCACCTACTGGTAGATCCCGGGTCTCTATGCTGAAAGAGAAAACCGACTGGATAGTACATGAACTCGGTTAGAAGAAACACCATAATTCACAAAGGTGACTGACTCATTTCTAGCTGCCTTTGGCAGGTGATTTCCTAAGATGAAGTGGATGGTCCCAGAAGTAACACGAAACCTAAGGCTCACGTGTAGAGCTTCGTGCAAGCAAGGACTGGGTGTCACTTAGAGGACATTTAAGAATAGCTTGTGTGCCTGCGGCTCTGCTGTGTTCAGGGTTCTCCAGAAGGACGATTCTTGTAATTTTCCTGAGAAGCAAATGGCACAGCTTTTCTTAATAATGCATTCTGTCACCCTTGAGTTTTTTGCAGGTGGCACTTCATACCTTTGTATCACCTGGGTTGGGTTCAGTTCCTGGCCTGTGGTGTTTAATAAACGCCCATTGAATGAATATGCAAGCAATCACAGTTCCTCCCCTAGATGAGTGAAAACCATGTTAGTCACTAAGTCGTGTCTGACTCTTTGCAACCTCTTGGACTGTAGCCTGCTAGGCTTCTCTGTCCATGGGATTCTCCACGCAAGAATATTGGAGTGGGTTGCCTTTCCCTTCTCCAGGGGACCTTCCCGACCCAGGATTGAACCTGGGTCTCCTACATTGCAGGCAGGTTCTTTACCGTCTGAGCCACCAGGGAAGTCCCTCCCTCCATTAGATAAGCTCTTATTTATTAACCTTAATGTCTCCTCTCACAAATGACATCCTTGTTTTCTTCTACTCAATTAGATATTGAGTAGAGTGGTTCTCAGTGTAGAGGGTAGTTCTGTTATGGCTTCTCTGCCCGCAGGCTTTCTTGCTCTAAAAGGCCAGGTCCCAGTAGATCATTCACTTCCCTTGGCCTGGGATGATCCAGCAGGGGTAGGAGGCTCCTGGCTCCGTGCTGTCTGGGGACTTAGGTCTTTTATGGCTCGGTTCTTTTCTGTAGCTTGAAATTATGAAAATGAGAAAGATTGCGGCCAGTGTGCAGGCCATGGAGACTTAGCGTCTGCAGTGGCTGTCTTGGGGGCCTGGCAAGCTGATGGATGTACCTAGAAAGTGGTCTTTAGGGAGAGGAGAGGGGACAGGCAGGAAACTGGAAGGGGATGCGAGCCGTGGGGGTCCCAAGAGGTGGAGCGAGTGGCCTTGTTCCCAAGGATACGATGAGTCCAGCTGTATGCAGTCTCTGGGCTTCTGAGAGACATTTCTGTGACCTTACTTTAAATTCTCTCCCTTGTCCTGGGTTTGCTTCAGTGAAAATCACTCTTTGGTGAGAAGGCTCTTAGGCTATTCTATTTCTCTTTCTAAATTGTAAACAAACACTCATTTTAGCTCCTTTAATCATAAACCGTGTAAACCCATGGCCACTGGTTTGGATTTAAGCAGGCATTTTCTGAAACTTCCATGTGTGCTTTTTCCCTTTAGTGCAGCTCTCCAGTGTTCCCATCCCTTGTCTCTAATTGGGTATCCTGAACAGAACATAGTACCCGGGTGGGGCTAGTGGTAAAGAACCCACCTGCCAGTGCAGGAGACGTAAGAGACTTGGGTTTGATCCCTGGGTCGGAAAAGCCCCCTGGAGGAGGAAATGGCAATACACTCCAGTGTTCTTGCCTGGGGAATCCCATGGACAGAGGAGCCTGGCAGGCGGCAGTCCATGGGGTCAACAAAGAGTCAGACACGACTGAAGCCAGTCAGCACACACACAAACGAGCTTTCATTTGGTTTGTATTTTTCTGGTGTATCCTTTCTCTGTTCTTATATTTCTAACCTTTCTGTAATATGTTCTAAGCATAACTAGCGGAGAAGGCAATGGCAACCCACTCCAGTACTCTTGCCTGGAAAATCCCATGGACGGAGGAGCCTGGTAGGCTGCAGTCCATGGGGTCACTAAGAGTTGGACACGACTGAGCGACTTCACTTTCACTTTTCACTTTCATGCACTGGAGAAGGCAATGGCAACCCACTCCAGTGTTCTTGCCTGGAAAATCCCAGGGATGGTGGAGCCTGGTGGGCTGCCATCTATGGGGTCGCACAGAGTCGGACACGACTGAAGCGACTTAGCAGCAGCAGCAGCAGCAAGCATAACTAGTATAAAAATATATATAGACAGATTTTGATTTTTTTCTTGGGCAGTTATTTTATTTCTCTGAGTCTCACTGTCTTTTTAAAAACATTTATTTATTTTGAATTGGAGGATAATTGCTTTACAATATTGTGTTGGATTCTGCCAAACATCAGTATGAATCAGCCACGAGTATACGTATGTTCCCTCCCTCTTGAACCTCCCTCCCGCCTCCCACCCCATCCCACCCCTCTAGGTTGTCAGAGACCACGGATGTGAGCTCCCTGAGTCATGACAGCGAATTCCCACCAGCTACCTATTTCTAATGTGGTAACATATGTGTTTCCATGCTACTCTGTCAATTCGTCCCGCCCTGCCCACCCCCTCCTGTGTCCACAAGTCTGTTCCCTATGTCTGTGTCTCCATTGCCACCCGCAGAGGGGCTTATCAGGCGCATATCTCTAAATTCTAGGTCACATGCGTGTCCTTGGTGGGGTTATCTGTGCATTTCTCTGTGGCCTGAGTTTGGGATGCGCTCCTTCAGGGTAGTTTTGAGTCTTCTTCTGCCAGACACCTTAAAGATATTAGCATTTTGGAAACATTTTCATCTTAATTTCTTGGCCTGAAGGTTTCTGGACCATGTAAACCTATACATTTAAGCCAAAAACTAGAGTGAGAAGTGGGTCCATTTTTTTTTTTTCCAAATTCTCAGCATAATCTTTTTCCAGCCAAAGCTCAGGCCAATAATTAAAAACTTCCTTGATATTTCTCTGGGCCAGTGGATGAATTCCCCCCTGCCCTCCGATTCATCCTTTCATGGGGAATGTAGTCGTTTGAAAGTCTTGGCTTCATTTATGGGTCTCAGTTTTAAGTTTCAGTCTTGTTGGGACTAAGGTCTTGTCACCTATTCCTGTGAGATGTTCTAACCTGTCTCTTGGTTTGCGTGGAGCCTCTCCTGCTTCAACATAGCTGACCTTAACTTTCTGATTTCTAATTCTTAATTCTTTACTAGCCCTTGGGGAGTTGCTTTACTACACTGTAAGTTCAGCTGTCCTTTTAACAGAGTATTTGCTACGCTTCATCTGTATTTGAGAAGGTTTTTTCAAGTGGAAGGTTTTCAGGTTGTTTATTCCATCTTACAGCTTGAAACAGAGTTATTACCATTGTTTCTCAGGTGTCTGTGCCGAACCCCTGTCTTATAGTGTCATTTAGGCTAGAGAGAAGTGTTTGGTAAATGAAGTCCAAAGTCATGTTATTATCAGTCAGTTCTGTAGAAATTGCTGTGTATGAGGAGTAACTCCCCCCCAATTAGTTATTTATGTATAATCTTAAAAGTGTGCTTTGGTATTCTTACTATTCTTTTTCACTGGAGATATGGAGGTGTCATGATAAAATAGTGATTTCAATAAATCATAGTCAAGACATGCAGCCAGTGTATGGCATAAATCTTGTCTGTATACAACATGATACAAATATATTTAAACGTTACCAGTTATTTAGAGATATTGTGTAACTTTCCAGGGATACTTTCCTGAAGTGTGTTCCTTAGTATTTTGGTTCCTCAAGATATTTTACCAAAAAAGTTTCTATTGGTAAATACATTTGGAAAATCCTACATTGTATACCTCCTTTTGGTGAGGTTAAGCGTGCCAGCAAAGGAAACTCACTGATGAGTCTTAAGGTAAAGAAACCAATTTGAACTTTTTAACCCAATGTATTCCAAATCTGCTGGACAAAAAAACAAAAACAAGCAAACAAAAAAACTTTATTGGTTTAATTAACACTTTTTTAGTATTCCATTTTATAAAACTTGACTTGGGAAATGCTGTCCTATTGGGCATATGCTTTTGTAAAGATAATATTTAAATATTTACCTTAATTTCCAAAATAAGGAATATTTCATTTACTGTTATGCTACAAACATATACTTAAAACTAAATCAATATGTAAAATTAAATGGAAAAATTCCTCAAAAGAAAATACAATTTAAAAAAAATCAATAAAAATACTCAAATTTATTAAATAAATAATTTTTAAAGTAAAGTGAATATCTAAATGTTCACATATTGGTAGGAAAAACCATTCCAAGAATGAGTTCCATTTTTGAAAATTAAAAATAATGTTTGAGGTTTAATAGGATCGTGTTTAGAACATTTTTATACCGAGCATTATAGTATTATATTACTCAATGTAGGGGAAGATTAGCATAAAGTGGGTTTGGCTCGTATTTCCAATAAATAGCATCTGAACCAAGAGAGTTTGTAGTGGCTGGGACCTCATTATTCTTCTGTGTGATTTTCCATAGCCCTGTGGCCTGAGTTCTCTGGGAAGCATGATAGAAAAGCTCTAGGGATGTATCTATGTTTTTGTCAATCTAGATCTAATGTTGTTGTTGTTTAGTCACTAAGTCGTGTCCGACTCTTTGTGACCCAGTGGACTGTAGCTCTCCAGGCTCCTCTGTCCATGGGATTTCCTAGGCAAGAATACTGGAGTGGGTTGCCATTTCCCTCTCCAGGGGATCTTTCCAACCCAGGGATCGAACCTGTGTCTCCTGCGTTGGCAGGCGGGTTCTTTACAGCTGAGCCAGCAGCTAGTCTATCAGTTAGCACATGGGAAGAATCGTGTTTGACATTCTGTCATCTCTTGCGTTTCAGGTGAAGCCCCACAGGCTGGGAACAAATATTGGTTGTCATGCGCACCCACATTCTAAAATGAGGTGCTAGAGGGCCTAGGTAGGACTTGCAAAGGGAGTCCTGCCAGCCCTGGCCCCCTGCACACCTGCCTCAGCTGCACAAGGGGAGTGGAAGTTAATTGGCAGGGGTCTTGGTCAGGGTTCATTCAGAGGAGCAGAACTGCTGTGAGGGCCCTTGGGGTTTCTTACAGACTGGATGTCATGTAGCTGCGGGAGACCCCGGGGCAGCCTCTGCTCGCTTGCTCCTTATCTGCCTGTGGGCCTGAAGTTATGGAGAATCTCCTGGACCAGCAGTTGGAGTGTGGATGTGGATGAGAACCAAGAGGCAATGAAACCCTCAGAATGAACTGGGACACCCTCCCACCCCCCACCCCCGCCACAAGGAAAACTCAATCCTGCCAAACCAGTTCCAGCGCCTGGCTCCCCAAGTCCAGCTCAGAGCAGGAAAAGGGAGTGCTTCTGCCTTGGAGCAGCATGCCTGCGGGGCCCGGGGAACCAGAGGAGCTGCACATGGGGGTGTCACCCCTCGGCAGCTAGGGAGACCACAGACCAGCGAGCTGCCTACATGCCCAGCCAGGGTGTCTTCAGGGCCCAAAAATGATGGCTTCCACTTCACTTCCATCTTGTGCATCTACAAGTTTTGTCTTGTGGCCAACTCTAGCCCAGAACCATAGAGGGAGGGGAATTCTGGGAAAGATGGTTCAAGAAGCCCGAGGCTGATGGTGAGGAATTGTTTGGGGAGGAGGTTAGTGTGCTGTATCCCCAGCCTGCCACACGGGCAGTTCCCCACACCACTAGCTATGTTGGGTTGGGGGGTACTTCAGGAAAATCACAGGGCTTGATGGGTGTTGCCTGGAGCTTGGGGATGCAGGAACTGAATGTCTGCCAAGGGAAGATTGAGGCGTGAGGCATGGGGCTGCTCGGAACAGTCTGCTAAGTTCCCTGAGGGCATGGCAACCCGCTCCAGTATTCTTGCCTGGAGAATCCCCATGGACAGAGGAGTCTAGCAGGCTACAGTCTGTGGGGTCGCAGAGTTGGACACAACCAAGCACAGCAGAGCACATATTTATCATATAGAAAGTTACAAGGATACTTCCGAGAAGGCTACTTAAGGAGAGCTGACTCAGCTGGAGAAGGTCTCTTAGCTTTTGCGCATGGAAGTCCAGCAGCCATTTTGGATCATGAGATGACCCTGAGTGGAGAAGTAGCACAGTATTCTCTGGTTCTTCTGTGCCCCTGGCTCCAGCAGGGTGACTGGCATTATCCTAGCCATTGTGTTCACAACGCTTAACCCAGTAAGAGAGTGGAGCAACTGTGGCATGGGGATGCTGGTGTGAGAGGAGGGGCTGTTTGAAGAATTCTTTGTGAAAACAATATTTAAAAAATTGAAATACCACTGACATAACACTGAGTCAGTTTAAGGTGTACACCTTGTTGATTTCATACATTTATATAGTACAATATGATTACCACATAAGGTTAACTAACAGCTCCATCACATAATTTTCGTTTCTTCTTTGTAGTGGGAACAATTAAGATCTAGTCCCTTTACGTTTGAAGCTTCTGACACAATACTGCTGACTTTAAGGACCAGTGTTTTTTTGAGGGGAGGCATATGGTACGCAGCCATGTCAACTGGCCTCAGTTAATCGAGGAGCAAAGTAAAAGACTAAAAACTGCATTACGCATTCGGCTTTCTGCCTCTCCAGAAAGTTAAAGAGGATAATCGTAAGACAGACTAGAAAATATAGACTGTCAAGTGTCACATGTAATCTAGGCTTTGGGCCATTGCTTCTCCCAGACCACTAACGGCCTGTGTGGAAGGGACAGGGTGTTCTTGGTTCCAGTTCAGCCAGAACATGCAGTGAGTACCAGGAGATGGTATCACTGACGCTGCTTACGTTCACACAAATACAACCCTTTTTTTTTTAAAATGAGCATTCGTCTGACTCAGCCTTTGAAGGGAAGAAGTTCAAGTTGTAGCTTTTCTCTGTGTCTTTATGTCTGTGTCTCTCTGTCTTTCTCTGTATCCTTGGGTCTGGTCCTAGTTATGTACGACTGTTTTGGCACATCTGTGTGCGTGTGTGTGTGTGTGTGTGTGTGAAAGAGAGGGAGAGGGACACATAGAGATGGGGAAAGATGGGGAGAGAAGAGGGGGAGCAAGAGGAGACTACGTCACCGGCTGACTTTCAACTCCTTTGTTTTTCTCCCTCTGTTCCTGGTTCTTCATTTCCTTCTTGTTCTTTCTCTCCTTTGACTTGATCTCCACGTCTGCCCTGTGAAAGAATTGACCCACATTGTGTTTTCCATATATTTTTGATTCCTCCTCCCAGATCCTGGGCCCTTGGTAAACATGATGTTCGTCACTTGGTCGTCTGGCCCGATGGAGGAGAATGAGGGCATCAGCGGGCCTTCAGCAGGGCTCTGACCAGTACCCAGTTCAATGGGCTTATCTGATTGATGCTACTAAAATCTCATCTCCATTTAAAAATGGCTCCAGTGGAGCGCCTCATCTGTGTTCTTGAAATGATGTGTGGTTGCTCAGTGTCAGTTTTTAGGTGTCAGTGAGGTATTAGTTGTGAGAGTCTTGGGCATAGCCTCCCCTGAGGGCTTCCCTTCATCACTGTGTTCCATGGGATTTGAGGACCTGTATTAAGCATATGTGTAAGTCTCAGGGCCCAGCTTCACTCCCTGCCAAATATTTCCACAGGTGCCCGCATCTTTAACAGAGCTGACCTCGAGGACAAGAGGGATGGGAAATAGGTAGATGTGTGCGTAATTCCGGAGCTGAGAGGCGGCTGGCCTGGCTGTAATAAAGCTGTCTGTTAGGAAGTTATCTTTCATATGCAATTGCTTCCCCTAAGCTCTTAAGCACATTAACTGCACCTGTAATTATACACACCTCAGAAAATGCATAAAAGCTGCCTTCTTTGCCAGTCTAAATAAAACTGCAGTCTCCTTCATATCCTCTACTGCCTACTGTACCTTAATGTTAGGGGGGGAAAAAAGGAAAGAGAAATGAAGGAAAAGAGAAGAAGTAATTGTCCATTAGAGAGTTGCTTGTAAGTGAACTTTGCCTCTCGTTTCCAGCATTAATTTTGCTCTGTGTGAACCGCACTTGACACCATTCTGCGGGCCCGAGAGTCCTGGCCACTCTTGGTGGCCTGCACAGCTACTCGCTGTCCATTTGCATTTCAGACAGTGTGTGAGACCGCAACAACAACATTTGCTGTGACTCAGGATAGCTTTGCATCAGGGTGGAAAAGCACGTATGATTTTCACTGAGTCTATCTTGTCTTTTCCACTGACCTACTTTCCAGCATTTGACTATTTTGCACCATTCGGTCCTAATGAGCCTAAAACCCCCGCTAAGATCTCCCTTTATGCCATACCGGTCACCTCCTCCCTCTCTGGTAGCTCTTTCTCAGGTATTTTTGGGGGCTGCTGGAGGGAAAAGACAAATTCCCTGAATCTGGACTCTTCAGGTGTAATCTCTCCTGGCTGGGGTTTCTCTGTCTACAGCAGGGCATAGCCACAGAGACAAATCTGGCCCAGTAGCCAGACACACTTCTCACATTAGCGGGAAGAAGATAATGGGCGATGACTTACCATCGCCTACTTTCAAAAACTACTTTAATGTAAACCATTCCTTGTACAGTGTCAGTAGAATTAATTGGCTGGTAATCCACAGGGGACGTTCAGGTCGCCTACAGTTTATTTTATGAGTCCTCCAGGATCAATTTCATGTTTGAATGACTATTCCTATCATATATTTACATACACAGTTGTCCTTTGTATTCAGAGATGATGTGGTTGCCTTTTTACTCCACAGGCATATTCTTTCTGGAAGAGAAAGGCAAAAGTGTTACCTGAAGCCCTTTAGGAAGTAAGCAAATATTTATCCAGCAAATACGTGGAGATCAGCTGTGGAAGGAATCTAAGAGACATAAAAACGCAAAGTGTCTGTCCTCAAGAATCTTACAGTCTTCTTGTGGGGGAGAAGTGCACACCCACATATACACACACACACACACACACAGACACAGACGTGAATGGAACAAACTGGGAGCAACTGCAGACAGCGTAATAATAAGTGTAGGATGACGACATTGGCATTGAAGTAGAGTCCTGTTGGGCTGCCAAACAAGTGTGGTGACCAAGGAGAGTGGAGTGAACTTCCTGGAGGGAAGTTGAAGGTTGACCTCTTGAAGATGACGTCGATTCTTCATCTCCCGTTGAACTATCACAGGACCTTTCTCCAGCTGATCTGGGAAGTGGATTGAGGGAGAAGGTCAGGGCACTGAGGGCATCAGTTGTACGAGGAGTGTGAAGTCACTGTAACTTACAGTGTGAAGTTACTGTACGAGGAGTGTGAAGTTACTGTAACTTACAGTGTGAGGTTACTGTATGAGGACTGTGAAGTTAATTGGGCTTCTCTGGTGGCTCAGAAGGTAAAAAATCCACCTTCAATGCAGGAGACCTGGGTTCGATCCCTGGATTGGGAAGATCCCCTGGAGAAGGGAATGACAGCCCATTCTAGTATTCTTGCCTGGAGAATCCCCATGGACAGAGGAGCCTGGCGGGCTATGGGGTCATAAAGAGTCGGACACAACCGACAGACTTAGCCCAGAGAGGAGTGAAAAAGACCAGGAAGGCCAGAGGAGGCAGGAGTGAAGGGCGAGGAAAAGCAGGAAGGAGGCAGGGCAGGCTGGTGGGGGGCAGCGCTGGGGGAGCGATGCGGGGCTGCGGGAGCAGCTGTGCAGGGTGAAGACTTCTAGGGGAATGTGGGGAACTGGGAAATGTGATTTGGGGGAAGTTTGCTCCGTGTATATCATGTGAGGCTCCCTTTGGGGACTCCTTTAGAGTCATCAGTAGAAGTGTGGTTTTGCAAGGCTTTTCGGAGTCTAGTTTAATGTTTCTTTGTGGTGCGTGTGGCAGAGTGCCAGGTTAGCCATGGAGAGAAGGGATGCTGCTCTTGAGACCTGGCTGCGTTAGAAGGAGAAGCTATTTTATTTGTATTTGAGCTGAGAAAAAAGGGAATGAAATGAAGTCCTTAGAGTTTTGATGACATGATGGGTCTCCCATTCCACTTGGCTGTTTTGTTTGTTGTTAGGGATGTGGATGTGTTTGCAGGCCCATCATCACTCATTCATTCACTCACTGGGTATTTATCGAGGGCCTTCGTTGTGACAGCTCCTGTTCTGGGTACTGGCTGTACAGAGTGGAGTGGAAGAGATGAAACCCCAGGTCTCACAGAGCTCACATTCTAGTGAAGGTTTTCAGTGTGGGAGTTGGAGGCAAGTGTTTTTCTGCTTTGGTAGATCTTGAGATCTTTCAGATATGACTCAAACCTCATGTCTGCTGTTGACAAACTTTAATCAGCACTTGGGCAAACAAAATCTTGTGCAGCAATTCTGAAATGCAGGTCTGCAGATGGGTGTTGATCTCTCTCTGCAGCATAGTCATCTGAGATTCCTTTTAAAAATGCCTTTTAGAAGCCTGGCCCTGAGGTTTCTTCTGATTCACTCACAGAGCCTGATTCAGAAGATCTAAGGTAGGGCCAGAGAATGTGTATTTAAAAATTTCCCAAATGATTCTTTTGTACAATAAGCTTTGATTACATGCATAATTCTGAAATCTACATTTGATAAAGTTGTACCTTCATCCTGTTCTCAGGCCCATCCCCTTTCCTCCTGAGTTATACACACACATAATACACACACACACACACACACACACACACACACACTTCTATAACCTTACATGTGTAGAGTTATAGTATTGTTTTATGGGCTTATTTTATATAAATGGGATCATTCTTTCCATGTGGTCAATTTCTCATCCTCCGCTTTTCCTTGTTCTCTTTTTAAGGCAATGTCCAGGTATATGAGTGGACACATGTCTTATTCTGTGTTAGAGCAGCTGGGAAGAGCTGGGGTCTTTGGGACCAGTATCTTTACTTCTGGCACCAGGGCAGTGGCCCTGTGGCAGGCGGCAGCAGCTTGCCCTTGGTTTCACAGTGATGTCTGTGCTGGGGACAGCTTCACCCAGTGGGCTCTCCTCCCTGACTTGGGAGGCGCTCAGCTGCATCCTCTGTCCGGCCTGCTGTGGGCTACCTCATCCCACTTCTCAGGCTCCACACGTGGCCCGTGCTCTCTCAGCCCAGAGCCTCTCTACCAAAACTCCAAACTGCCCCTGATGCCTCACAGGGGAGGTTAAGGCACACAGACGACCTTTCCCAAGACAGTGCCCTATTCTTCCAGGCACTTTCTTGAAGAATCCCTGCTGTATGTTAAAAGCCAAGGTCTTTCCCTTGGCATTCTTTTGGTACCAAGTCCTAACCATCCTCCAGGCAGACAGATGCTTCAGATGGAGTAGGCTAGGGGCAGGTATGTGCTTAGAAAGGTGGAAAGTGCATGACTCATTTTAAAATATTGCCCTGTTTGTCTCAGAAATGTGTCGTCTAGCCGTTTGTCACTGGGTCATGTGACTGACAGTGAAAATGCCGCCAGGGTATTTACTGTGTTCTGCACTCTTTTCAAATGAACATATGGAGTGAAAGTCGCTCAGTCGTGTCTGACTCTTGTGACCCCATGGACTATACAATCCATGGAATTCTCCAGGCCAGAATACTCGAGTGGGTAGCCTTTCTCTTCTCCAGGGGATTTTCATAACCCAGGGATCGAACCCGGGACTCCTGCATTGCAGGCAGATTCTTTACCAGCTGAGCCACAAGGGAAGCCCTCAAATGAACGTATATGAATGTAATTCTTGGCCAAAGATTAGGAGACACTCCCCTCTCCTAGCCAGGCCCTAAATTAATTAATCTGTTCTTTTTATAGTTTAATAAGGAAATGATTCATAAACACCAAAGGCTGACATAAGTGAAAAATCTTTTCCAACAGTTCCCTTTACTTTCTGCTTAGGAAAATGTAGGGTAATTGTGGTGAACATACCATAAGGTGATTCCCAGTGAGTCATGTCTTTGCATAATCGCCTGCCCTCAAGTGTTCGTTGAAACCGTGACTTTCTTCTGGTCCACAACACGTGGCAAAGGAGATGAGCTGCCACTCCTGTGGTTATGTTATATAGCAAAGATGGACGGGCTTTTAATTAAAGACCCAAATCAGTTGATTTTGAGTTAATAAAAAAGATTATCCTGGGTGGGCCTGACCTAGTCAGGCAAAAGTCCTTAAAGAAGGGTCTAGGACCCTTCCTGAGGTCAGAGACTCTTTCTCCTCACTTTGAAGAAGCAAGTGCCTGTGAGTTCCACGGCCTCAAGGAGACTAGTTCTGACAGCAACTTGGGGGCACTTGGAAGTAAGTCTTTTGCTAGTTGAGCCTCTGATGAAATGTAGCCCAGTTGACACTTTGATTGCCATCTTGTTAGACCATGAGCAGAGGAACCAGCTACACTTGGTATACTCCTGATGCAGAGAAATTGTGATGTAATACGTATGTGTTGTTTGAAGCCACTACCTTTGTGCTAATTTGTTTTGCAGCAATGGAAAACCAGTGTAGTCATAACTAGTTGCAGCCCATCCTGGTTTCTCAGCCCTCTGCTGGTGAGGTTCCTCCCTCTTCTCTCACTCATTTCCTTCCTTTTTCCCCCTTCCACCTGTTCTCTCTTTTCAAAAGTCTGGACCATGTCGATTTCTCTCCCTAGGATGGGGAAGAGGAGACCAAGCTTGGCCAAGTTCTGTGGATAGAACCTGGTCACTGTGGTGAGATGAATTCACTTAAAGAAAAAACAGACTTTATTTTTTAAAGTGGTTTGAGGGTCACAGCAAAACTGAGCAGAAAGTACAGATTTCTCATACACTCCCTGCCTCCCCACGTGCAGAGCCTCCCCCCATCAATATCCCCTACTTGAGTGGTGCATTTGTTACAGCTGATGCACTTACAGCGGCATGTCATTATCACCCCAAGCCCATGGTTTACATTAGGTTTCAGTCTTGGTGTTATTCATTCTGTGGTTTTTGTAGGTCTTGAAAATCATAAAATGAGGGGTATCTACCAGTGTAGTATCACACAGGGTATCTCACTGCCCTCAAAATCCTCTGTACTCCTCCTGTTCATTCCTCCCTCCAGCCAAACCCTGGAAACCACAAATCTTGTTTATTTGTTTACTGTTTCCATAGTTTTGCCTTTTCCAGGATGTCATGTAGTTGAAATCATATAGTACGTAGTCTTTTCAGATTGGTTTCTTTAACTTAGTATGTACATTTAATTTTCCTCTGTGTCTTTTTATGGCTTAAGCATTCATTTCTTTTTTTTTCTTTTTTTTTGGTGAGTGATATTCCATTTTCTGGATGTACCAGAGTTTATTTATCCATTCACTTCCCAAGAGACCTTTCAGTTACTTCCAAGTTTTGGCAGTTAGGAATAAAGCTGTTGGGACTTCCCTGATGGTCCAGTGGTTAAGACTCTGTGCTTCCACTGCAGGGGGCATGGGTTTGATTTCTGGTTGGGGAGCTAAGATCTTTGCATGCTGCAAGGTGTGACCAAAAAATAAATAAATAAATCTTGAAGCAAAACAAATAAAACAGACACACTTTGGGGTTGAATAAAGCTGTTATAAATATCTATGTGCAGGTTTTGACGTAGGCATACGTTTTAACATCATTTAGGCTATGCCAAAGCCTTTGACTGTGTGGATCACACTAAATTGTGGAAAATTCTGAAAGAAATGGGAATACCAGACCACCTGACCTGCCTCTTGAGAAAGCTATATGCAGGTCAAGAAGCAATAGTTAGAACTGGACATGGAACAACAGACTGGTTCCAAATAGGAAAAGGAGTACGTCAAGGCTGTATATTGTCACCCTGCTTATTTAAGTTCTGTGCAGAGTACATCATGAGAAATGGCTGCAAGAAGCACAAGCTGAAATCAAGATTGCTGGGAGAAATATAAATAAGCTCAGATATGCAGGTGACACCACCCTTACGGCAGAAAGTGAAGAGGAACTAAAAAGCCTCTTGATGAAAGTGAAAGTGGAGAGTGAAAAAGTTGGCTTAAAGCTCAACATTCAGAAAACGAAGATCATGGTGTCGGGTCCCATCACTTCATGGGAAATAGATGGGGAAACAGTGGAAACAGTGTCAGACTTTATTTTTCTGGGCTCCAAAATCACTGCAGATGGTGACTGCAGTCATGAAATTAAAAGACGCTTACTCCTTGGAAGGAAAGTTATGACCAACCTAAATAGCATATTCAAAAGCAGAGACATTACTTTGCCAACAAAGGTCTGTCTAGTCAAGGCTATGGTTTTTCCAGTAGTCATGTATGGATGTGAGAGTTGGACTGTGAAGAAGGCTGAGCGCCTAAGAATTGATGCTTTTGAACTGTGGTATTGGAGAAGACTCTTGAGAGTCCCTTGGACTGCAAGGAGATCCAACCAGTCCATTCTAAAGGAGATCAGCCCTGGGTGTTCTTTGGAAGGAATGATGCTAAGGCTGAAACTCCAGTACTTTGGCCACCTCATGTGAAGAGTTGACTCATTGGAAAAGACTCTGATGCTGGGAGGGATTGGGGGCAGGAGGAGAAGGGGACAACAGAAGATGAGATGGCTGGATGGCATCACCAACTCGGATATGGGTTTGGGTGGACTACGGAAGCTGGTGATGGACAGGCAGGCCTGGCGTGCTGTGATTCATGGGGTCGCAAAGAGTCGGACACGACATCGACTGAACTGAACTGAGGCATATACCTAGGAGTGATGTTGCTGGATCATATGATGAGAGTATGTTTAGCTTTGTTCATAAGCTGCCTAACTCCTCCGTGATAGTGGTACCTTGTTGTTGATTTAATTTGTGTTTCCTTGAAGCCATGACGTGGACCATCTTTACCCACTTTTTTATCTATATCTGAGATGGTTGGCAGTGATGAAATCCATGTATGACCTTTTCTTTCACCCGTAGGGGCTCTGAGAGGTGGGCTTTCTCTGTTCTCTAGTGAAAATACTGCAAAGTAGCCAGCATGCATAAGATCTGTTACAAGAAAGCATGTTAAAAATGTGTGGATTGTCTTCATATTTTATTCCTATTCTTTATTTTAATTTATAGAAATTTTCTTTGGGAAATCAGATGGTTTAGGTCTCAAATGAGGAAGGGACTGGGGAGTGGACAAAGAAGCTCTGAGGGTCTCCCACACTGGGATGAGCAATGAAGGTGATATCTTAGGAAACTGCTTTTGTTACAGTTTTCTTTTCTGGTGGGTGTGAGGGAACAGACAGGACTTCAGGCTTTGTGTTTATCTGCCATCCCAGTCTCTTCTTGCCCATCATCTTAGTGCCCACGCCAGAGAGCTGGGTCAAATGAGGTAACGGCTCATCCAGTTAGTATCAGAAATCAGCTCAGCTCTCCCTCTGGGCTGCATAAATAGCCCGGACTACTGGCTTGGTTAACTGGTTAACTTGCCCTTGTTAAAGACTAGGGCAAGAAATCACATCCGTTTCCTTTACAAGTGAGATATTCTTCCTCTATTTTACAGTTTCAAAATTTAGAAGTTACAGAGTGTCCAGAGCTCTGGCAATGGTACAATTTAGTAGGCTGCACCATTTCATAGTCTCGCCCTAAAATAACAGTGGTGAAGCCTTGCGACAAATGGTCTAACTCCCGCTCAGATGATGGCCTTGTTACTGGAGACACGAACAGTTGAGGCTGGCTGGCTGGCTTTTCTCACTCTTCTCTGAACATGAAAAGAGACTGCATAATTGAAGGGGTCAGACTTGACAGAAATGTTCTGCAGTGGGGGCACAGCTCACTTGTTTAGTCAGAGCTGGTGGGTCCTGAGTTTTGCAGGTTGCAAGTATATCCTGTGTAAAACTCATAGATCACATACGGGCTTAGACACATGCTTTTCTTGCCTGTGAACGTATTTTTGTTTCAGAAGAGCCAGTTAAGCATGGCAGATGGAACAAATGTGTTTTGTAGTCACTTCCTCTGAAAATTGCATTAAGATGATAATAAAGGCAGAGAAAGGCTTAGACTCATGGGGCAGAAAGAACTGGGGAGGACACGAGCTACAAGCAGCCGCATTTTGGAGGGTCTAAGTCAGATATCTCACGGTCGCTGATTTTGCAGACGTGAGCCAGCCAAGGAAGATGGCCAGACGCAGGTGGAGTTGAGCCGCAGATCTGAGGAAGCCTCAGAAATTGGAGTTTCCAGCAACTTTCTGGAGGGATAGGTGGGGACAAAACCAGGATTGGTTGAAAGTCTTTCTCTGAAGCAGTTCAAACCCTCCCATCACAACCCCTTCTCTTCTTCCACAGGGAATCCTGAGCAGGAGGTGAGAGTTCTCCAGTCTCAAGAGGCAAAGTGGAGATCTTAGACATGCTTGTGAGTAGGGTGCCAGCTCAGTTGAAGGCGGGGGCCACAGTGCCAATGAGGAAGCCAGCCCAAGTCAACATACGGACCATCCTGCAGGGCTCCTCTCCCCCAGCGTGGTGGTGCCGTCCAGTTAGAAGGCTCTTTCTAGGGGGTGCTCTGCCTCTAATGCCCATTGCCCTGATCATGGGGGTCCCATGCTTTGGGGTCAGCTCTCGTCTTAGCTGTGTGTCTGTCTCACTCTATGATATGATGAATGTTTACGAAATTTACTGTGGTGATCATTTCATGATATATATAAGCCAGGTCTTTATGCTGTGCACCTTCAACTTAAACAGTGCGTGCATGCTAAGTCACTGCTGCTGCTGCTGCTGCTGCTGCTGCTAAGTCGCTTCAGTCGTGTCCGACTCTGTGCGACCCCATAGATGGCAGCCCACCAGGCTCCCCCGTCCCTGGGATTCTCCAGGCAAGAACACTGGAGTGGGTTGCCATTTCCTTCTCCAGTGCATGAAAGTGAAAAGTGAAAGTGAGGTCACTCAGTCATGTCCGACTCCCAGCAACCCCATGGACTGCAGCCTACCAGGTTCCTCTGTCCATGGGATTTTCCAGGCAAGAGTACTGGAGTGGGTTGCCATTGCCTTCTCTGGCTAAGTCACTTCAGATCAGATTAGATCAGATCAGTCGCTCAGTCGTGTCCAACTCTTTGCGACCCCATGAATTGCAGCACACCAGACCTCCCTGTCCATCACCGACTCCTGGAGTTCACTCAGACTCAAGTCCATCGAGTCAGTGATGCCATCCAGCCATCTCATCCTCTGTCGTCCCCTTCTCCTCCTGCCCCCAATCCCTCCCAGCATCAGAGTCTTTTCCAATGAGGCAACTCTTCACATGAGGTGGCCAAAGTACTGGAGTTTCAGCTTCAGCATCATTCCTTCCAAAGAAATCTCAGGGCTGATCTCCTTCAGAATGGACTGGTTGGATCTCCTTGCAGTCCAAGGGACTCTCAAGAGTCTTCTCCAACACCACAGTTCAAAAGCATCAATTCTTAGGCGCTCAGCCTTCTTCACAGTCCAACTCTCACATCCATACATGACCATAGGAAAAACCATAGCCTGGACTAGACGAACCTTTGTTGGCAAAGTAATGTCTCTGCTTTTGAATATGCTATCTAGGTTGGTCATAACTTTCCTTCCGAGGAGTAAGCATCTTTTAATTTCATGGCTGCAGTCACCATCTGTAGTGATTTTGGAGCCCAAAGAAATAAAGTCTGACACTGTTTCCAATGTTTCCCCATCTATTTCCCATGAAGTGATGGGACTGGATGCCATGATCTTCGTTTTCTGAATGTTGAGCTTTAAGCCAACTTTTTCACTCTCCACTTTCACTTTCATCAAGAGGCTTTTTAGTTCTTCTTCACTTCAGTCGTGTCCAATTCTGTGCGACCCCATATACTGTAGCCCGCCAGGCTCCTCTGTCTATGGGATTCTCCAAACAAGAATACTGGAGTGGATTGCTGTGCCTTCCTCCAGGGGATCTTCCCAACTCAGGGATCAAACCTGCATCTCCTGTGTCTCCTGCATTGACAGGCAGGTTCTTTACCACTAGCGCCATTATATCTCAATAAAACTAAACGAAAAAAAGAAGATGCAACCATTCTGAAAGCCATCTCTCAGTTTTTAGGTCACTGTATTTTCAGTGCTTATGCCAATTATCTATTCTTTTATCTGACTCTTTAAAATTCAGTTCAATACATAACATACTAAATAATTAAGAGGGCTTTTTCTAACCTCCCCTTACAGCTGTGGTGACCATATTTAAAATGTTAGCCATGGGACAGAGCTGCTTAGATGATTCCTTTTAACCAATTTCAAATCAGCTTAATAGCCGTTTTCTTTTAACTCCTTTCTTTCATCTCTACTCAAGTGTGCATCAGTTTTGCACCCTGAGTAGTTTCAAAGACGTAGGTTTGATTGGAAAACATCCATAGCGGTCCAGAACATGTCTCCCACATTGCCTGACTGTAGGCGCCCTTCAGATGTTAGTCTCTCACAGGCTCAGTGACATCTCACTATTAGTGAATGAACATCGCTTATACCTATACCTTGAGAATGTCACTGTGAATTAAAATGTGCCAAGTTTCCTAACGGCACCAACAGATTTCCTAATTAACCTATGAATACTGTCAATCTGTTAATACAGTTCTCTTGTTCTTTTAGGATGAGTTGTGTTACATTTCTTTTATTGACTCCAGCTATTTCAGAACTAAAGTGCTCCTAAGAGTATTCCAGATTTCCTTTTAAAACTAAAGAAAATACGAGTAGCATGAGTTCAATTCACCAAAATGGTTCAAGACTTTTTGGCTTCTAGACGTTTTCCCAAGCCAGTCGATTGAACTTCACACATTGCCCATTCTGCAGTGCATCCTGTCCACATCGCTTTCTTTCCTGACAGAATTCCTAGGGTGAGGTGGATTCCTGACGCTGGGCCGAGGAATCTGTAAACAGAAGTTTTTGTAGATTCTTAGTCCACTTTCTTGACAAACTTGCTGCAGTATGCCCTTTCTAAATGGACTTAAGTGCACAGAATTGGATTAACCATAATCCTTGCTTCATACCATAGTCTCACTACTAATCCATGTCTGGATGTTATTAATTACTGGGATATAATGGATACCTAAACGTCCACCAGCCGACCCCACATATGGAACACTGGTAATATCTTTGGTCTCCGTAGGTGCTTTCTTCGCATCCTTCCCCCTACATTCCATGGTTCTCAAAAAAAGGGAATAGCCTTTTTTCTTCTTCTCTTCCTCCTCCTTTTTAAATCACTCATGTTCCAAGATTCATCTTTGTTGTAGCTTGTAGCTGTAGTTAAATGTTCACTGCTGGGTATTGTTCTACTCTAGATATAGTACGATTTATGTATCTGTTTCCCCATCAGTAGGCACAGTCTATAACTTTACCATGCCCAACTCTTGGCAAAGTTGTGAAGTAGGATGGAGTTTGTCTTTGATGACTTTAGTATATTTTTCTACCCTTCCTTATCCTCTTCTCAGAAGATCGTCTAGGCCTCCTGCCTGTCACCTAGTGTTGTGTAATAAATGTTTATTGAATGAAGATTTTAAGTGACAGAGAAGATTGAGGGCAACTCGAGTCAAATGGATGCAACTTCCCTGAGCACTGCGCTGAAGAAGCTTCTGCAGCCTCTTCTCAGCTCAGAGGGAAGACTGCCAGGGTCAGTGACCAGCGTCTGTATGGGAGGGGGCTGGGGCGTGGTAGTTCGGGAGCCCCTTCTTGCCACCCCAGATTCAGTCCCTCATGGATATTTACAGCCAGCTTGGAATCCTGGGCATGGGTTAAAAGCAAAAGAATACAACTTCCATTGTAGAATATCAAGTTCCAGCTAGGAAGGTCCTTTTTACAAGGGGCGAGGGGTAGTAGTTGGGCTTCGGAGATGGTGTGGTTGGCCATTGGAGTTGGAGTAGCTGGGCATGGAGGTGGTCTTAAGCCACACTGCCTTTCCATGTCCATTAAGGGTGATTTTTCTTTTTTAAAAATTTTAACTGGAGGATAATTGCTTTATAGTGGTGTTGGTTTCTGCCATACATCAACATGAATCAGTCATAGGTGTACACATGCCCCTCCCTTTGAACCTCCCTCCCGCCTCCTACCCCATCTCATAAAGGTTGATTCTGATTTTTATTCTCTGTTAAATATCTAATATAAAAATGTGCATGTTTCTGAGGAAAACTGTGCAAAGGATGTCATTTTTTATCCTTATGGTTAAATGCATATTTTCTGTTTGAATCTTTCACTTATAAAGATCAAATATGATGACACTTAAAATAATGTGTTTTTAAATTGTCTAGCTGTTTAAATGTAAAGTGCTGAAAATTAATCTGTTTTTGGCTATGGACTCAATGTCCTTTCTCTAAAATTTTTGTTTTTTTTATAGATGTTTTATTCTGGCTCAGGTTTTGATAGCAATATTGGCTTTACTGATACCAATTCCATCTGTAGCTTTGCTTGTAAATGGCATTATCATAAGATAATAGAGCTGGAAAGAAACATCAGGTATCTTAATTGAGTGTTTCAGATCCATGGCCCACCTGCATAGAATCACCTAAGAAAACTGCATAAAATATAGATTCCTGGGCTCCATTCCTGGTCAAATAAATCAAGTTATTGGGGTAGAAGCCCAGGAATCTTCATTTTATAAATTTCCCAGGTGATTCTGATCCATGTGAACTTTTGAGAAATGTTAATCCAGTCTAAATTTCACTGTATAGTGAAGATAACTGTAACCCAAGAGGTTAGTGACTTTTCTAGGGTTGAGAAATAATTGGTTCAGAGCTGGGTAGTCACTTGAGGTGAGGTTATGGCAGAAGAATTAACATATTTATTTTTCAGTTTATAGGTGGGATTTAAAATGGCTTATTTTTAAATAACCTCCAAGCCCCATAGGCTGCAAATATGCCCCAAATGCCTGTTGTTAGGTTAATAGTTTCTTGTTACCCTGAGTATCCTAAAATAGGCAGATATTTGATGTTATTGGAAATCCATGAAAAAGTCCTGAGATCCTCTTTAATGACTGTGTAATTATTTGAGGGGTGGGATTCTTTTGGGAACAAAGAAAATAGTCACCATTCTTACAGGATCTCTGGATCTGTTTTCCAAAGATACTTGTGCTTGCAACATGAGAGAACAGTGATGTCTGCAATCTTCCTTCTTAAAAGTTCTTCTTTGTTTATTAACAGAAAATGTTTTATGATTCAGTTGAAGAACAGGGATTAATTTCCTCTTAACTCCTATCTCTTCCCTAAGCGAAGTACAAAAGGAACTAGAACCTTCTACTCCACCCCACCTGGAACCTTGCCAGGCCAAGTCCATGGAAAGCTCCTCTGTGTCTTCCTCCTAAGACTAAGTTAAGCTGCACCAGTTGAAGTGGCCAGGACAATTTAGACATTTGAAAAAAAAACGAAACAAAACTCTTATCTTTCAGCAGTGTGGGTTGACTTTTGTTTGAAACTATAATGATCAGAGAAAAAGGGAAGTGAAAATCTTTAGTCCAGGTCTTCTAATGCCTTCTTTGCTGTCATTGATACTATTTATAGAGGCAAAGGACTGGATGTCAGCCCTAACTTGGGTTGTTTCTAAAACACCCAGGATCAGTATCACATTAACACTGTAGCATGAATTAATTTCATAATTTGGTGGGCATTGGTCTGGTCTCCTTAAAATAGCCTGAGTGTGGGCCTGTCATCAGTTTTATATGGTGGACCATAAAGAAGGCTGAGCACTGAAGAACTGATGCTTTCGAATTGTGGTCCCGGAGAAGACTTTTGAGAGTCCCTTGGACTGCAGGGAGATCAAACCAGTCAATCCTAAAGGAAATCAACCTTGAATAGTCATTGGAAGGACTGATGCTGAAGCTTAAGCTCCAGTACTTAGGCCACCTGATGCAAAGAGCTGACTCATTTGAAAAGACACTGAAGCTGGGAAAGATTGAAGGCAGGAGGAGAAGGGGATGACAGAGGTTGAGATGATTGGATGGCATCACCAACTTGATGGACATGAGTTTGAGCGAGCTCCAGGAGTTGGTGATGGACAGGAAAGCCTGGTGTGCTGCAGTTCATGGGGTTGCAAAGAGTTGGACACGACTTAGTGACTGAACAACAACAGATACGGGCTTATCATCAGTTTTAGGAAAACACCATCAACATCAATCATAAAGTAAACCTGGACTGACCTATGGTCCAGTTGAGTTTACCTGTACTATGGTCATTATTCTGATGCTATTCTGGTTCTAAAACGAGAAAGTTCTTGGTTTCATCATTTAGGAACAAGCTCTGAATTATTAGTTTTTGTACCCTCAAAGATTTCAAACCTAAAATCATTTATATACTTTAATAATTTTTTTCTTGAAACTGTGTATGTCTTCTTTCATCTGTATTGTGTGTATCAGTAGTTTGTTATTTTTCGTTCATGGGTAGTATTCTGTTTATGAACATGCCACAATGTTTATCAATAGTTGATGGATGTTTGTTTCTAATTTTCGTTACTTTGAGTACAGCTGCTATGAACATTTAAGTACAAGTGCTTGTGTGGTCATAAGTTTTCATTTCCATTGGGTGCCAATCTAGGATTAGTATTGCTGGGTCATATGGTAAGTATATATTTAAAGACATTGCAAAACAGTTTCCAAAGGCCATACTATTTTGTGTTCCTGCCAGTAGTGTGAAAATTTTGCACAGAGTCGGACATGACTGAAGTGACTTAGCAGCAGCAGCAGTAGCAGCAGCAGCTGATGGAAGCATGGGAAGGATGGACGAGTTCGTTTTCATAGGGAAAATGTGAGTTGCTGTTGGAGCCATTAGAGGTGGTCATGGTTGGTGCTCAGTGTCTTTTCAGTCACTGAACAAAGTGACTCCACACTGCTGCTAAGTCACTTCAGTCGTGTCCGACTCTGTGCAACCCCATAGACAGCAGCCCACCAGGCTCCCCCGTCCCTGGGATTCTCCAGGCAAGAACACTGGAGTGGGTTGCCATTTCCTTCTCCAATGCATGAAAGAGAAAAGTGAAAGTGAAGTCGCTCAGTTGTGTCCGACTCTTAGCGACCCCATGGACTGCAGCCCACCAGGCTCATCTGTCCGTAGGATTTTCCAGGCAAGAATACTGGAGTGGGTGGCCATTGCCTTCTCCACACTAGTCACACTTTATGGCCACCATGAAGTCAGTTGGTGTGTCTGTTGCTCCTCTTGGACTAAGAGCTGCCTGAGGATGAGGGTCAGACCTTATTCCTCCCTGTAGTCTCAGATCCCAGCATGTCTGGTCACAGTAGGCCTTAGGATGTGCTGGCTGGGTTGAACAGCAAATATGTTTAGTAGCCAGGAGGGTATTAGGAAGGGAGAGCTCAGGTGGGGTGCCTCCTCTCTTACCCTGGACTTCTTATCATCTGTGATGGAGAAGCACCCATGATCAGAGATTTCATGTAATCACACGGTGGACGTGGAATGAAGTTGAAGAAGAGAGGGTTATAATGGCCATTGAAGGGTTTATCAAAGGAGAGTATGAAATCCATAAAAGTCAAGCATATTGTGATCAAAACCATCTGGAGGTACCAGAGCCATTTTTCACAGCACACCTCAATTGCCTTCTCCCCCGTGTGCCCTGCCGCCTGTACATCTCCCTCCCCGGATTTGTTTGGAGGGGAGTGGAGAGTGCTGGGATGTTAGGATGCTACCTGAATTTTACTTGGGCTGAAATCAAGTAAGCCCCACTGATGCCTGCACGTTGGTAAGTCCTGTTCATGGTGCTCTGTTCATGGTGTTCTGCAATGTCAGTGACCTTATGTTTAAACCATCCCCCGTCCGTTCTCTTTTTTATTTGTTGTGCTTTAGATGGTGAAAGATATTCAATTGAATAAAGTGTGTGTGGGGTCACTCATTCTTAACAAAGTCAGTCGACTCTCCTATAAGATGTTTCCATTTAGCAGACAAAGCCATGTTTTTTCCTTTCTCCTTCCTCACTTCCCCCACCTCCACTTTTATCCCTGAGAGCAAGTTCAGGGCCCCTCTGAGTTTATATCGCCTGTGATTAATTGGCCCTAATGCAAGTGTTCATGGCTGTGTGTGGGATGTTTCTTAGTGTGACATGCATCCTTTCGGTGCTTAGGAACGGTTGCTTCCCCTTAAGTGTGTAATTCATTGTGCTGTGAAATGCATTTCCTGCGTGCTGCTGTTGTTCCAGGAGTGGCCACGCTCAGCGGCCACTAAGGTAGGACTTGGGTACACACGTTTGCTTATGGCCATTTAAAATGTGAGTAAATCTTATTTGACATTGCTATACATGACCACGACCTGCAATTACAGAAACAAAGAACTTTCCAGCGAGCTGAAGCAATCCTAGAAACACGTGGGCTGCCTTAGAGGTAAGGGGTGGGGGGTGTTCCATCAAATTCAGGCAGGGCCCAGCTTGAGGAGCGCAGAAGGGAGCACCCTTATTTCATAATATATAGGTATAGAAAATCATCACACTGTACACCTTGGTTGTTCGGTCGCTAAGTTGTGTCCAGCTCTTTGCAACCCCATGGACTGCAGCACACCAGGCTTCCCTGTCCTTCACCATCTGCTGGAGTTTGCTCAAACTCACGTCCTTTGAGTCAGTGATGCTGTCTAACCATCTCAACCTCTGTTGCCCCCTTCTCCTCTTGCCCTCGATCTGCCTCAATAAAGCTGGAAGATAATTGGATTGTGTTAATCGAACGAACGATAAGTGTTTAGTACGTGGAGTAAGAGGTTGGAGAGAGAGAGCTGCACCTGTGTCATCCTCTGACCGCAGCTCTGGGCCCCACACATCCTTGCCCCCTACTCTCCCGCAGGGATGGGCCTTTTCTCCTAGCTCCCTTCCGTGAGCTGCAGAGTGTTTTCACTAGTGCTCCAGTTTGCCCTTCTGTCCACAGATGGAGGCTTTTGTTTCATAGAGGAGATAGAACAGAAGAGTGTGGGTGGTTTGTAGCTCTCCTCCAGGTCTGGACATTTGTAGGACTCTTTGCAAGTTCTTGAGCTCCTGGTAGGGTCCATGGACAAAACCCCTGAATAGGATGTTGATTCCTCCAATTTCTTGGACTCCCTGGGGCCTTGTGCACTTGCTGGTATACACACCTTGGTTTTCAGCAGGTCATCAGCTGCTGTAGCTGAACTCTCTCACTAGTATCCACTTGCATCTACCCAGGCAAACAAGAACTCTTTGACTGAAGGTGTATATATAAAATATATATATATATCTCCTTAAAATTTGAGTCATTTCATTGTCTTGCAACCTGAGTTCTCTGATGAATGTAATGAGCTTTCACATTGTCCAGGTTTTCCTCGTTTTGGTGTGGAAGTGATGCTCTTTATAACTTTCTATTAATACATCCCCAAGCATCTTGCTTTTTTTTTTAAATATTTTTTTTTCCTGGGTATAACAACCTCTAATTCTAGGAGCTGACCATTGTATCTTTCAGCTTTTTGAAATATTTTATTGTCTGTTGAGTCGCATTGTTTCCATTAAAAAGTCTGTGGTCAATCTTACTGTTGCTCCTTTGATGGTAACATGCCTTTTTTTTTTTTTTTGGTAATAGATTTTATTTTTTATCTTCACAGCAAAACTGAGTATGTGCAGAGTACCCACATACCTCTCATCTCCCTCTGTCATACTATCAGCGTTCTGCATCTGAGTAGTACGTCTATTACAACTGACAAGCCTACACTGGCACATCATTATCACCCAAATCCATAGCTTACTTTAGGATTCATCCTTGGTGGTGTACATCCTGTGGTTTTGGAACAATGCATACTGACATGCATCCAGTGTTGTTGTATGATACAGAATAACCTTTACTGCCCTAAAAATCCTCTGTACTTTGCCTTTTCACCCCTCCCTCCATTCTGTCTTTCAGCAACCATTGATGTTTTTACTGTCTCTATGCTGCTGCTGCTAAGTCACTTCAGTCGTGTCCGACTCTGTGCAACCCCAGAGACGGCAGCCCACCAGGCTCCCCCATCCCTGGGATTCTCCAGGCAAGAACACTGGAGTGGGTTGCCATTTCCTTCTCCAGTGCATGAAAGTGAAAAGTGAAAGTGAAGTCGCTCAGTTGTGTCCAACTCTTAGCGACCCCATGGACTGCAGCCTACCAGGCTCCTCCATCCATGGGATTTTCCAGGCAAGAGTACTGGAGTGGGGTGCCATTGCCTCCAGAATGCCATGTAACATGTAATGTCATATAGTATATAGTCTTTTCAGACTGACTTTCACTTAGTAATATCCTTTAAAATTTCTTCCATGTCTTTTCACGGTTTGATAGCTTATTTCTTTTTAGCAGTGAATGATATTCCATTTTCCAGTTTTATCATAGTTTATCCATTCACCTACTGAAGACTGTCTTGGCTGTGGCTAAGTTTTGGCTGTTATAAATAAAGCTTCTGGAAACATCAATGTGCATGTTTTTGTGTGGATATACGTTTCAGTTCATTCAGGTAAGTATCAAGGAGCATGATTGCTGGATTGTATGGCAAGAGTATATTTAGTTTTGTAAAAAACTGCCAAAATTTCTCCCAAATTGACCATACTATTTTGTATTTTCACCAGCAGTGAATAAAAGTTCCTGTAGCTACACCTCATTGCCAGAATTTGCTGTTCTTTTGCTGCCTTTTAAGATATGCTATTTGATTTTTGTTTCTAGAAATATTGTCTATGATGTGTGTGTCTTTAGAATTGTCATGCTGGGGAACAAATCTGTCATGCTTTTTGAACCTGTGTTTTGGTGTCTTTCATCAGTTTTGGGAAAGTATCAGCCATTATCTTTTCAAATATTGTTCGTATCCTGCATTAAGTTTCAATCAAAGAGGCCGGACCACTAGGAGATACATGTACACACACACACAGACACACACAGATTTAGTATTGGGGTTTGAAATTGCCTTATGAAATTTCCTGAACCAGTTAAATGGAGGAAGTTGTTCCTTCTGTTCCTGGCACTGTAGCTTGAAGTCGATAGGATAGATAGAGAGGAAGAGAAGAACCGGGAATCTACAAGAAAGAACTGGAAAGAAAGAACTGGAACCCATATCAGTCTCTTACTACCTCCAGGCATGCATGATATTCTCACTCTTCTCTTTCTGAGTGCCAGTTCTAGACATTTTCTTGTTGTCCCATATCTCTTACATTGATTATATTTTGTACTTTCCTTTCTTTTGAATCTCTGTCCTTTAGTCTGGATATTTTCTTATTAACTGTCTTCCTTGACTAAATCTCTGTTCTACCATTTTGAATTTGCTGATAAATCCATCCATTGGATTCTTAATTTTGATTTTCCTGTTCAAGATTTATCTTTGTTCCTTGTTTTAAGAAAATAATTTCTGGTTCTTAGCTGACGTTGTCTATATTCTCATTTACTTTCTTGAACACGTTAATCATAGTAATTTTCACATTTATATCATATAATTCAAATATCACAGTCTCCTGTGGGTTTGTTTGTATTTTCGTTTCTTTTGGTTTTTGTCTATCCTTGTCTTTTTATTGATTGAATCTTCCTAGTTACTTTTGATTAAATTATAGACATTGTATATAAAATCTTGGAGATTACTTGAGACTTCAATGCTTTTATTTTCCTTCCAAGAGGATTTGCTCTTCTTACAGCAGTAAGTGTAGGGACTGAGCTTGCTCAAGCTCAGCTTTGTCTGTATAAGGGCCTGCATGTTAGGAGCTAAGAAGCCTCCTGATGAGGGTGAAAGAGGAGAGTGAAAAAGCTGATTTAAAATTCAGCATTCAAAAAACTAAGATCAGAGTGAAGTAAGCCAGAAAGAAAAATACCAATACAGTATACTAACGCATATATATGGAATTTAGAAAGATGGTAACAATAACCCTGTATACGAGACAGTAAAAGAGACACTGATGTATAGAACAGTCTTTTGGACTCTGTGGGAGAGGGAGAGGGTGGGATGATTTAGGAGAATGGCATTGAAATATGTATAATATCATATATGAAACGAGTTGCCAGTCCAGGTTCGATGTACGATGCTGGATGCTTGGGGCTGGTGCACTGGGACGACCCAGAGGGATGGTATGGGGAGGGAGGAGAGGAGGGTTCAGGATGGGGAACACATGTATACCTGTGGCAGATTCATTTTGATATATGGCAAAACCAATACAATATTGTAAAGTTAAATTAAAAAAAAAATGTTGATTCAAAGACAAAAAAAAAAAAACCCAAAATTAAGATCATGGCATCTGGTCCCATCACTTTATGGCAAATAGAACGGGGAAAAATGGAAGCAGTAACAGACTTTATTTTCTTGGGCTCCAGAATCACTGTGGATGGTGACTGCAGCCATGAAGTTAAAATACACTTGCTGCTTGGAAGAAAAGCTATGACCAACCTAGACAGCATCTTAAAGGCAGAGATATCACTTTACCGACAAAGGTCCATACAGTCAAAAGTATGGGTTTTCCAGTACTCATGTATGGATGTAATAGTTGGACTATAAAGAAGGCTAAATGTTGAAGAACTGATGCTTTCGAACTGTGGTGCTGGAGAAAACTCATGAGAGTCCGTTAGACAGCAAGGAGATCCAACCAGTCAGTCCTAAAGGAAATCAATCCTGAATATACATTGGAAGGACTGATGCTGAAGTTGAAGCTCCAATACTTTGGACACCTGATGTGAAGAGCCAATTCATTGGAAAAGACCCTGATGCTGGGAAAGACTGAAAGCAAAAGGGGGAAGGGGGCAGCAGAGGATGAGATGATTGGATAGCAGGTTAGATGGCATCACTGACTCAGTGGACATGAGTTTGAGCAAAATCCAGAAGATACTGACCCGCAAGGAAGCCTGGCGTTCTTCAGTCCATGGGGTCTCAAAGAGTCAAACTGAACAACAGCAACAATGACAGTATATTTACATGTACTTCTACATGGAAAAACATATTTTTCAAAGAATAACACTTTAAGGGTCCCAACTGAAAGCCTCATTCAGTTGGAAAGGACACTCCTTCTTCATGAGTCCTATATTTTAATCTTTGTCTCTCCAGCTCTGTTTGACCCTTGAAATTGTTGCTCAGCTTCTCGGCTGTTACTTTTGAATAAAAGTATCTGCAGGGAAAAAGTGGCTAGCTTTCTCCTGAAGGATTTTGGTCTTTTAAGTCTCTGCTTCCTTGGTGGTCCTCTTAATACCTTTGAACAGATATTTCTCGTATTTTTCCACGTTTTCTAGCTGTTGATGGGAGATGTAGTCTGAAAAACTATTTATTCATTGTAGGAATACCTTCAAATGGGACTCTTTAAAATTGTTTTTCAGGGGTTTTATTTGGTCAGTATTTTAGGGATTTGAGAATTGATCTTTCTGGAAGAAAAGCTATTTTTGAACCTTGAGCTTTAACAATATTAGGTGGAAGAACGCCCTCAGTGAAGTTTCTATTGTCTGCTTGTTTGTTTTAACAAGTAGATGTACACTGCCATGGCCTGGGAGATTCATCATTAACACACTCATCTCAAGGAGGAAGAAGCAGGCAGGAGGAGCAATCTTCTGGGTTTACAAGAGACAACGGAAGATCCCTTAGGGTTGGGTTTGTATGCTCCGTTCTTAAGCTCAGAGAGTCTTACAGCTTTTGATTTTTCTTCCAGTACTTTTGCTTGTGTGGATGCTCAGTCGCTCAGTTGTGCCTGACTCTTTGTGACCCAGTGTCCTGTAGGTTGCCAGGCTCCTCTGTCCATGGGACTTCTCAGACAAGATTACTGGAGTGGGTTGTCATTTCCTCCTCCAGGGGATCTTCCTGACCCAGGGATGGAACCCATGGCTCCTGTCGCATCTCCTCTATTGCAGGTGGATTCTTTTTCGCTGAGTCACCGGGGAAGCTCAGTTTTACTTATATTCATAAACCAGAAAAATGTTTTAGACCGCTTCTCTTCAGCCACTCATGAATGCTTTTGGCTGAGATTTTGCTGCCGTTTTGGCTTCTAGGTTTCATCTCTTCGCATTGTTTGGGTGACTCTTGGATATCTCCACCTCTTTTAGCTCACTGGATTGTGTAAATTTACACACACAGCAGGAAGCAACATCCTTTCAATTATATGTACAGATTCTTGAGAATTGCTTTCATTTTTTGTAGTCATCCTGTCTTTGGATTTTAATCTTGTTGAATTCCTGTCTTTTTAGCTCTTGTATTTGTTGTTTTCCCTCTTTTTTCTCTGTGTTCTTGCAGTCCTGGCCCCCAATTATGTGCATTCCTTCCTAGCTCTGCCTCAGTAGGTCATATTGGTAGCTTAGAAATGACCACAATGGAAGTATTTACAGCACGGGAATTGGAAATACTGCCTACCAAGCTTTCATTTCCCAGAGAGCAAGTTGTTAAGGATTTACCAGCTCACCTGTGCCCTAATCCCTCGATGCAACAAAGTGCCATCAACCCAAAGGTGGATGTAGGTGTGGTACCAGCGTAGGACTGCGTCACCCACCACTGAGTCTCACGGACAAACAAGAATGGAGGTTAGCGCTTCTCGTTCAAAAAACCCCTTGATTATCCCTGCTTCCATGAGTCATTCATTTGTTCCTCTTCTGTTCAGTCTCCCTCTTCTTTCGGGAGGAAAGAAGTAATTTCTTTCTTTTTTTTGACCCCTTCAACCCACAGCTTGCACAACTGCAGGGAGCATCACTCCCAGTGTATCGTGTGTGGTCGCGTTTGAGTGAAGTCCCCGCACAGCGCGAGGCAGTGGTGTCGAGTGTGTATCCCTAGTCCTAGCTGTGACGTGTTGTCCTGGTCTGCCTTGGTTTTACTGCACTGTGGGGCTGAGGTATAGACCAAGCCGGCGGTCACAAGGTAGAAACTTCAGCAGAGAGACACGTGCCAGCCTCAGTGTTCCCTGGCGCACCGTCAGCAGAGCTGATGAGAAGGGCCGCTGCTGTGCCTGCTGCCGTGGCTGTGGGGTTTCTCCCTGGGGCTCCCCCAAAGCGCCAGCACAGGCCCACAGTGGGGACCAGCGCGTGCGGATTGGGAAGCCGGGGTTTGACCTTCCGTGTTGATGGGCCGCGTGCCAGTGCCTTTACTTTGGCTGTTTTGTTTTTTCACCTGTGAAATGAGTGCAATGCTAGTTGACTTTTCTATCTTTTATTACAACCACAACAGGGCTCATCACCTTATTTAATCTTTGTAAGAATCCTATATGGTAATAACTATAAATGATTTCAGCAGCTACTGTTGATCAATCACTTATCTGCCATCGTAATCTTGGGTACTTCACACAAGTTACCTTGTTTAATTTTCACAAACTCTTAGGGGTTAAGGGCTTCCCTGGTGCCTCATATAGTGAAGAATCTGCCTGCAATGCAGGAGACTGGAGTTCAATTCCTGGGTCGGGAAGATCCCCTGGAGGAGGGCATGGCAACCCACTCCAGTATTCTTGCCTGGAGAATCCCATGGACAGAGGAGCCTGGTGGGCTACCGTCCGTGGGGTTGTAAAGTGTTGGATATGATTGAGCAACTAACACTTTCACTTCAGGGGTTAAGTGCTGCCATCCTGATATCCAGAGGAGGAAACTAAATCTACTAAAAGTTGAAGAGGATTGGTCCAGAGTATCACAGGAGATGGCAGATTCAGGGTTGAGCTAATACAGGGCTCTGACACCTGCGTTCTCAGCCACTG